>NC_044004.1:78121767-78430325 GCF_900496995.4 Aquila chrysaetos chrysaetos | reverse complement strand
TGGATACTGTCCTAGTTTCAGCTGGGATAGAGTTAACTGTCTTCCTAGGAGCTGGTACGGTGCTATGTTTTGAGTTCAGTATGAGAAGAATGTTGATAACACTGATGTTTTCAGTTGTTGCTAAGTAGTGTTTCGACTAATGTCAAGGATTTTTCAGCTTCTCATGCCCAGCCAGCGAGAAAGCTGGAGGGGCACAAGACGTTGGCACAGGACACAGCCAGGGCAGCTGACCCAAACTGGCCAACAGGGTATTCCATACCATGGGACGTCCCATCCAGTATAGGAACTGGGAAGTGGGGGCGGGGAATCGCCGCTCGGGGACTAGCTGGGTGCCGGCTGGCGGGTGGTGAGCAATTGCACTGCGCATCATTTGTACATTCCAATCCTTTCATTATTGCTGTTGTCATTTTATTAGTGTTATCATTATCATTATCCGTTTCTTCTTTTCTGTTCTATTAAACTGTTCTTATCTCAACCCGTGGGTTTTGCTTCTTTTCCCGATTTTCTCCCCCCATCCCACTGGGTGGGGGGGGAGTGAGTGAGCGGCTGCGTGGTGCTTAGTTGCTGGCTGGGGTTAAGCCACGACACCTAGTCTCACATTACATCAAGGCAAAAGCCTGTTCCTCTGCATTGGCTTCCTAGGAAAGAGATCTAGGAAGAGAGGTGAAGAAATAGATATAATCACTTCTTTAATCTGAATGGCAAGACTGTAAGACACTCCGCCACGGGCACTGACTGGTCAGTCTACTCAGTCTCTAGCTGTTTAGATCAGATCAGCTTTGATAGAAAATCCACCAGATGCTTCTCTAAGTTTTACTTTATCCATGTAAATAATAAAATGTTCAAGAACACAAGATACCTTGAACTTCTGCTTACCTTTGGTTGGTTAGATATCAGAGGAGCACTGCAATCAGACATGCATCATGCCTTTACACTCTATCCTGTGCCCACCGTCAGTGAGGCTGGTCCTGCTGGGAGCTGCCTGACTGCTCCGACACTTGCTGCTGAGGGCAGTGCTGCTGGGCTCCTGGGACATAGGCTCTTGGCACCCTCCAAGAGCACAAGATCAGGGTGCCCAAAATATCGTTAAAAGCCAAAGGGAACATACATGAAGCTAAGAATGTGTTAATAGTCCAAATACTGTTTTAACAGCCTAATAGTCAAAATTATCTAATTAATACAGAATAGCCTCATGAATAATATAATAAGAATTGATATGCAAAAAAAGCCTTCAGAGTGTCAACCCTCTTCCACCTCTGTGCAGGTAAAGGCATGAGCAGAGCGTGGGTGGCCAGCTTGCACAGGGGTGCTGCCAGCTACCATCACAGCCTGGCTGGCTCAAGGGGCAGCAATGGGAGAGGAAAATAGCCCCAAACCACTGCCTTCTGCCTTACGCCATATGACTTTAGATATGGGTGCAATATGTGATGGGCTTGACACAAGCAAGGCAGAAGAGCAGGGCAAAGGCTACAGAAACCATCAAAGAAAACTGCAAGACTCATGTGAAGATGTCATGTCCTAGGGTTTCCACTGAGCCTGTGCATTGAGGACATACCTAAACCCATAACAGGGAAGATTTTTGCACACTGTTTAACAGAAGACAGATGTAATCATTGATTTTGGAGTAAAAGAGATTTAAAAGCAGAGATTAATACACATGGGCACAAGCTGCAGCAAAAAAAATTCTGACGAGCCATAAGAAAAAAAAAAATATTTAGTGATAAACCATGCAATGCAACTTCATTTGTTCCTTGCCACCTTCTCCCAAACCTGCAATAACTTTTGAAACAACCGAGTCAACATCAGATAGATTTGATAGACAGAGGTCTCAAAGCCTCTACATATTTCTAAATGTTTCAAAATATATATAAACATTCATACACACTAAGTGGTCACACTGCTGGAAGGAACCAGAGCACATGATGCCCCTTGCCCAGCTAGTAGATGGAAGACAGCAGAGGTACCATAAGAGTATGAAGGAGAACATAAGATATTGTGGAGATAGTGGTGCAGCCATCAGGAATACAAAGAGCTAGGGTTTGTTCTAGGGACAACAGTACAAGTTCACAGGAAACTTGATTTCAGTCTACTGTTCATGGAATACCTTGTTATTTGTGTCTATTTTGTCTTACCAAATGAGTAGCAGGTGATTCAGAGGACTGTGCAAGAAGCCTGCGATGGAGGAATGAAAATTAACCTTCCCTCCATATAGGAGACATTGAAATTCAGCTGATCAGCACATGGCCCATGGTGCCTAAGCCATTCTTCCCACAGGGGGAATTGGGCATGTGAGAAAGGAAGAGTATATTAGATCTTTAAGAATTAAAGCCATGTACCTACAGATAGGATGGACACCAAAGAGGAAGACTGGAAACTCCACAGAGTTTTGTTGATATCTAGCTGAAGAGAGCAAATTAAAAAAAGCAGTGAGTCCACAACTGCTGCATGAAGACTTACAGCAGTGAATAAACGGGCAAAGCAAGAGATTCTGTTTGAAATGGGAAGGTAATATGCTATCTCCTCTCCACTGTGCAGATGGCAGCTGCAGCCACCGTGAACGCCAGGGGCAGCTGACTGCATGCCAAACCTTGCTGTGCCCTGAAATGCCGTGCATGGTGTATGTGGGGCAGTATAGCTGGGGCTCTGCCATTAAACATTTTACAACATTCCTGTCTCCCTGCCTAATGGCTTCATCCTGAATGAAAAACAGGCACAAAAGGATTGGCAGAGCAGGTTGGCTGCAACACTGAGGTAAGATGTAAGACAAAGAGGGTAAAGAGTATACCTGAGAGGTGTACCTGAGAGGTATCAAAGGAGTCCAAGAAAAAAAATTGGGCAGGAGAACATGGATTTAGTCCACGCGTATCTGCTGCTTTGTCTCCTCACATGTCAACTTCCTTTACGTCTTCCTATGTCTTGGTAAATGCCTAATATTTTATAAAACAGAAAAAAAAAAACTTCAGAAAGAATCTTGCTCAGTAGAATAAGAAAAACCAATAGCACTGCAATACACATACAATCTTTCAGCAGGACAGGTCCCTTGTTATTATCTGGAGGGTTAAATCAGCACAAACTGTATGCTAGGCTAGTATGCAGCTTTTGCCGATTTTTTTGTGTGGTCCATACTGCACACAGGAATGGTATTTTAAACAAGACACCTAAGAGAATCTTCAAGGTTCCTGCTTCTTCATGAGAAACTAATTCATTGAACAGGGGTCCACAATCCAAATCACTGAAAATGTAACTGAAAAGCAGATTGTATTAGAGAAGCAAGGAACACAGGCAAGAGGCATTTACTGTGCCTTTCCTTTTAAAGCTCCAGAAATCTAAAGTGCTCCTGATGTTGTGTCCAGCCAACAGTATTTTACAGGATACGCTGGCAAAATGCAATAGGTCTAGAAAGCTATTAGCTCCAGTTTACCTGCAGGAGGCCATTTTCTGCTTCTACATACAGCTTTCCACAGTAAACAAGAAAGTCTCATATGAATCAGAGTGAGATCCACTTCACTGCTGTTGAGAAGAGAGATCCTTTTGGGTTCAAGACTTTACAAACACAAATATATCTGCACAAAGAAGAAAATGAGTAAAGGTTTTCCCTCTGCTGCACAAAATTTTAACTACTTCAAGGTCATATAAATGTGAAATCTTCTTTAAAACAGGGATTCGTCTGGTTTTCAACAAAACAGTGACTTGAGTCCCCACTTGGAAGAGAGGGCTCCAAGTAATGCATTTCAATCTTTTCTCAAAAAACATCAGGCTCCAGTCCAAATTCAGGGGCCAAAGACTCCTAACGCTGCAAGATTTCAGATACACCCCTCTCTTCGGGATTCCCTACCACCAGTTAGCCAGCTCCTGTTCAGCATGCTGTCAGGTGAGGATCACATACTGACCTTCCCCACATGTAGATGCATAGGAGCCTTGCAGATTTGAATACAATCCTCATCACTTGGGTTTCTTTGTGAACTTAGCTCAAACTCATCAGATCCATTAAGTGAACCAATAGATTTCACTGTTTAATATAGGAACTCATCCTTCCTGCGTAGCAAAGGCACGCCACAGGCCTCTCTGTCAAATAAGACTTCAGATTTACCCATTGATCTATTGTTACAGTGACTACTGACACAGCATAATGTCATTGAGGTACCCTGCAGGGCACAGAGTAATTGAGTGCCAATTAGCTCCAAGATTCAAATCAGCCTACCTTCAGTGATAAGACATGACTCAAGCAATTGTACATGCATTTTCTCATAGCTTTTCTGTTTAATTATTCCATTTTCAGCCTTTTGGATTGTTAAATTGTAGTCTTGTGAATCAGCTGGCATTCAATAACTCTGCTAAAGATCATAAAGTCATTCTGCATTTATGTCATTACTGCAAGCAAGTTTTTACTGTGCAAAATCATTGCTTCAAGCCTTCTCTTACAGAGATCGTGAGCTCACTCCTCAATAAACTATAACAATTAACTAACTCTGCTACGCTTACCATAAAATCAGGCCAAGAAATCTAAGAATTGTCTGTTCAGATATATCCAAACTAACAAACTGATTTGCTCTTGTCTACTGAGTGACTAATTTACCAGTTAAATTCCGGTTCAGACTAATTTGAGCCAGCAACAAATATTTCTTCAGCCTTTTGGTTTTATTCCCATGAGACTTCCATTTGCCTCAAATTCTGGAACGAGAAAAACAACACCCCCCAGTACCCTCCCCCCAGAATTTTTTTTAAGGAATATAAATTAAGACGGACTAAAAAATTGCAAGAAAAAAAGGCCTTTTCCCAAACCTTGGTATACAGAGGAAATTAAATAGCCCAAGGGTACCATGTTCTGTCTTCTCTTTTTTTTTTTTTTTTAAACATTATGAAGGAAAACTTCAGTCCTTGATTTCTCCAAGGGCTTTCTTAATATACACTGTATTAATTCATGTAAATTTAATCATAAAATCTAATTTAATCTTGCTTATTATGCATTGTACCAGCATGTTAGCATTTCATTTTCTGAGTGTTTTTATATAATAATCTAGAAAAAACATTTTCTAACACTAACATTTTTCTAACACTCTTCATTCAAAACAATATCACTTTTTCTTAATCTCCACTGAAGTCTCCCTCACATTTTTTCTGTGTACTTATTTATTGAGCTGAGTTTCACAGAGCAGGCTAAATATCTGTGACCCCTTAAATTATTTCTTTTTCAAAGTTCCAGATGGCTGTAAACTAAAGAATATAAGTCTTTTGTGGTACCACCATACAGCTTCATGTATTTCACTGGAACTCACAGAGATTACTAGAGTGGAAAACACATTACAATCATCAAAATAAAAAAGACAATTTTGATTCATTATTCAACCACATTTTTTCAGACCATTATGTAAATACATGCATTAATTTTTTTCTTTCCTCTGCCCAGAAAACTTTTCGCCACTCCTCTCAAAATAAAGCAGCTGTCTTGTTCAGTGCTGACATTGGAAATACATTGTGAGCATGAGACTGCCATAAAGTCATATGGCATTGTAATGGTGAGACCCTTTCCTTCCTGGCTTGCTTTCTCAGCTCTGCTTTTGGAAGGCAGAGCTCTTCCTTGACACTTTCCTCCTCCTGGCTACTCAATAGCCTGCCAAGGGTGCCACCTTTCTTGCTTAGTTCCGTCTGCTACATAAACCAAGTGAGAGATTGCTGCATGTGCCCCTCTCACACGGGTCATATTTACCAGCACCAGGTGCTGCCTACTCCTCTCCTTACAGCCATTCTGGGGCACGCTACAGTGTATTCTGTGCTGGTACCTCATTTTTCTGGCTTCAGGATATGGTGGTCAGGCTGATTAACCTGGAAGTACCTGATGACAGAGTGGTCACACTCCCCCCGATAACAGATGTGCCTGATACTCCTTGATACGTGACTGCCAGCCCAATACAAAAGTTAACATGTTCCAGGTGTCCTCTTTCACTGTTTTCATGACTTCCCATCTCTTCTCTCATTTCCTTCCCTCTTTCTTCTCTGCAGGTCCTGGAAATAGTCATATATTTGAAAAAGAACGTTGCATTACATCCTAAAATCTCTTTAAAATATAAATTGTGACTGCATATTAGAAGTCATAGAAAAGAAATTGAATTCAACCTTCAGCCAGGAATGGCCTGTGGATTATCTGCATTTATCTTTTCAAGACCACCTTTGTATTTCATGTGATTATTTAAATGTGGATTAGCCTGAGGGACCCCAATCACAGTGAAGTCATGAGGAACTGCAGTCGCTGCAGGCTAAATTTCTGCTCTCAATTACTGTGAGGAAGCTGCTGTTGTAGATAGGCACAGATTCTCACAGATTTTAAAAGTCATCATCATATTTGAGAACATTTTGTCTGGCTGTCCAGTGCTCTGATGCCAATAACTATATGAGGCAGAACATGTTAAGGTCTGATTTCTAGCTATCAATGTGCTATTGAAAGCTCCTGAAAGATATTCTGGCAAGTTCTGAAGCCGGAATAGCTTAAGGTGCATGATTACTTGTTGGAGCACCTCCATCTATCTGTCTTCACAGCTTCAGAGCTCACCATCAATATCAAAACCAAGGAGAACATTTATCCTCTGTGCGGGCAGTGGTACGGACTCCAATGGTGCAGATCTCTGCCAGAGATAGATAAAGGAAGCTCTTCTCTGCCTCTGTGCTGTTTTTCCACATTTAGCACAGAGTGACTTCCACCAATCAGCAATTTTCTAAGGAAACTGTCTTTATGCTAGTGCCCTATTTTCAAGACCCCCCCTGCTCTGCTGGGAAAAACATGACAAAAGATAAGCATTTACAGAATTTGCTGTTGGGGCATTTATGAGTTCATTCAACACTTAACTAAGAGCTCTCTCCTGTTGTACACAGCAGAGATCCATAAAGTAGAATATCCATTTAGCTTTATCAAGTTCTATTAAGTATATTAAACAGAGGGAACTAAATTACATATCACAATAAAGCCAGAGGAACCAATGCCAAAAGCAAGTCAACAGCTGAATAAGACTTCATGCAGAAAAAATATCAGTTCAGTGTATTTTCCAGCTCAGTAGTTTTTTCTCATCTATGCATAACAGTATTGCCATTAAAATGATGGATAAGATGACAAAAGTTTACATCTTCCATACTTCCAATCAGAGCTCCCACACAACACACGACCATTAGCAATTCACACACAATATTGCCATCCCACGAGTCATCAATTAACATTTCTGTAGCATTCTGAGCATTTTGTTGGTTTAATAACCACGATGCCAGAAAGGGAGAAACTATCACTGACTTGCTGTGTTAACTTGGACAAGATACTTAGGCTTTTGCTTCCATTATTGCAACCACAAAAATGACAAAATTAAATTTTCATTTGTGAAAGCCTGTCTCATAGGTTATGCAGATGGATAAAGAAACATCTAAACATCTTTGTTGCGAATTCCATTTGGGAGAGCTGACTGAGCTATGACAGGAGTGGTGCACTTCTGGGCATGCCCAAAACCAGATATTAAGCATTTAAGCAGCTTCATTGTAGATTTTCAGTATTTACTTTTTCTGCATCTGCCTAAGAATGACTAACATTTGCTGAACTTGACTAACTGTAACTTAAAATATTCTCTTCGGTGACATCATGTTCTAAAGGTTCTAAAGGCAGTACCTCTCTAAAGCAATTATGACTAGAGCTATTCAATTAACTGTTCTGTTAATTGTACACAATGTTACCAATAAAATGTTCTTTGTCTTCACTTCTCCTTTAAACTGTACCTGTTCAAACAGTTGTGTGTTTCTTCTTAGGAAACACAATCAATGCCAAACCCCAACCAGCAAAAGAAAAAGCATAAATTTGGAGGAAAGGATCAAGATGCAGATAGCCACTTCTTCAGAAGGAAATACAGAAGGTTAAAGAAGAATCTTACATTTACATCAGTTTGCTGCAGGATAATGGCCGGGATTGCCAGTGGATTTTTCACCAATAAACACAGGAGTGAATCAGCACAGGATCAGGCTGCAAATCAAACGTGCAGTTATTACTCTTTCAAAGCTACCAGGATCCCAGTCACTCCTTTATTTCACTAATTCTTAAAATCATTACCTACTTGGATTTAGAAATCCAATGTCAGCCTGAGGTTTAGATATGATCATGTCTCATTTACATCAACTATTTTTCTTCTTGCACTAAAAGTTACAATTTTCACACAAACATCTCCCAGACTTTTAGCACCAATCTCCCTATCCAATCGTTTTGGTTTCTGAAGCGGCAAGGTCACAGGACAGCCACAGAACCCTGGCCAGAGCAACAAAAAATAATTAATTGCACCTATGCTGCTTAGACTACCTACAGGCTCTTATTGCAAAAGGCTACATTAGGTTCTGCTCTATAAGTACTAAACCACGACAATAAACTAGTACTTTTCTGAATGATTGATAATTCAGAATGGATGTTATTTCTCCCTGTTCCCTTCCATTAGTTTCTACAACATACACTGTGTTAGTGTAACTCTTGCTAGAAAAAGATGAGTAAAAAAATAAGCTCACTCAGTCTGATACCAAAAGTTTTTTCAGGCCAGCCATGGTGTTCTGCAAGGTTTTCATTATCTGAGGATCAAACGAGAATGAAAGGCAATCAAAAAGTGCCATAAAGTCTTGATTGTTCCCATCACCCTGTTCCCAAGAAACTTGCCCATATTACAGCTTTTAGTGGTTGTGGCTTGACACAATTTAACCCTAACAATGGCTCTCTCCCTGTAACCACTTTGCCACACTGCTTTCTGCAGGACTGACAGCATGTTTATGGAATCAAAACCACCTCTCCTCATCCATCCCAGTTCTCTGTGCAAGCCAGCAAAAAATTATTACCTCCCTCCTTGGAGCAAAGAGACATCAGGGAAGGAATGAAATGTCACCAAATCAGTGTTTCCCAGGATAACTTCAGGGTAGCGTAATACCCTGAATACCCTAAATTGCTCTGATCTAAGGCTAAAGTCAAATCATACCTCCAGAATTTAGAGAGGGATAATCCTTTGCTATATATTGCTCTGGTCATTCAACTTCCCACTAATAGTGGCCCAAACACCAACAATATTGCAACTGACGTTCTTTTATATAAAAAACCTCACAACCTTCCAGGAAATTTTAGGTCAAAGAGGTATGCAGTTAAGCATGCTCAAAGATCATTTTATGAACAAAGGGTAATTTTGAATCCTCAGACAAGGTCTACTTAGACTTTGCTATTATCAGAGCAGCAAAGAACAAAAGAACTTCCAAACACAAATTAGCAAGCAAGCCACCTATTTTCAAGCTTGCCTTTTCCACCACTACTGTGAAAGCCAGCTACACTTGCACTCAAGGAACGCAGAGCTTACAGCTCCCATGGAAAAGAACATCCAGACCTTTTCAAACAGAATAAATGCAACAATTTGCAGCCCAGGCTCCAGTCTCCCTGTGTAGAGTTTGTCAGTCAATTACAATTGCACTCAACCATGGAACGCCCAGAGCCTCTGTACCAGCAGGCTCTGACCAAAGTTCAAACTTTTTAATCCTGTACCTTTAATGCATGTTGCAGCCTAACTACTCTTTCCAATATGGGACTCTGTAACAAGGTGTCTTAAAGTCTAAACCACATCCAACTCTTCCAATGTTCTTTTTGTGTGCTTGAATCCACAAGGACTACAAGCCAGATAGCGTAAATACAGGTTTTGTGAAAGCTTCTGAAGTGTTGCAATCAACATAAAGATTCTCAGAAATTTAAGGTAACAGATACAAGCCTGTGCACTGCCCTCCTGTGCGAGGCAGTGCCAGTAGCCACTGGCCCAAAACACTCAGGCAGGCAGTCTCTTCCTGCCTCTTCCTTGCCAGGGCCATGGTGTTTGCAGGCAGCTATCGGCCACTGAGTCTGTGGGGAACTGGAGTAGATCCTGCCCTTTGAAAAGGCTGGTTTCCCAATGCACTGGGAACAGAAATGACATTCAAAACATCTACCAAGAGATACTAGGGGAGTCCTGGTCTGCAGAACCTTGTTGGGGAAATAGACATCTGTTGAGCTTGATCATGTCATACAGCAAAACCCGTTGCTCCAGGGCACAGGTGTTGTACAGCAAAAACAAAATTGTAGGGAGCAGGGCACTGGCAACTGGAGGACAATCACTGTCAGGAGCTCGTATTAGTCCAGCAGAGAAAAACTGGGCTCTACAACACAATTATGTCTCAGTCCTTTCTAAGCACTTACTATTTCAGATTGAAAATGTAGACTGTATGTGCAAAACAGTGGTTATAATGTGAACAAAAAAAAGCACACTTTGATATGGTCATGTATAAACTTGACTGTATTAAACCAATCTGCTGCAATGATAACTTTAGGTGTTATCAGTACTGACTATGGCAAATACCCTAAAGCCAAACCAATGCTGAAAGAACACACTTCTGTCTACACGAATATTACTCCTCTTACACTCTGAGTCCCACATCTATCAGTTTAATGTTCTCATTTTAAAAATAACAAGTCCCTTGCCTCAGGAGGCTTTGAAAGCTCTATGTTGCTGACCATTTGACCTTTCCCTCGCTGTTACTGGGGGAGGCAAGTTGGCAGACTCAAAGAAGGGAGTTCAAAAACCAAACTGTTCAATTGTCAGGCCTTCAAAAGTAGATACATCCTTGAGGAAGCAGCCTGTGAGGAAAGAAGGGAATGCAGCTGGAGAAGAACAGTTACAGCTTTCAGCGTGTGCGTGGTCAAAAATAAATGTGGCTGTTCCTGTTGGCAGTTGTAAGTAGAATTTAGTCTGTTCATTTATACCCTAGTGTGGTTGTTACAGGCCAGCCCATTAGATGCCGGGCAAGTGCAGTATCCTGCACCAAGAGCTGTGGGCATTCTGAAATGTGTAAACAAGAAAAAGAGACAGACCTGCTTCTGTTGATGTCCAATCTTTACTTGCCCATCAGTATTTGGCATTGCTCCAGACCAAGCCCTGGATGAGACCGCAGCAGGGTCGGATACCTCTCCTCATCTGTTGTTTCCAGTGTCCAAACACTGTAGGTGCTCATGTGAGACTGACACATGCGTGT
This sequence comes from Aquila chrysaetos chrysaetos, assembly GCF_900496995.4. NCBI lineage: Eukaryota > Metazoa > Chordata > Aves > Accipitriformes > Accipitridae > Aquila > Aquila chrysaetos. Next base: position 78,419,282 of record NC_044004.1, on the reverse strand, counting down.
ACCTGCCACCACCACCTTTGCACTGCAAAAGATGGGCCACTGGATTTTTATTGTCCCCCTCCACCCTGCAGAAGAGATAGGCCCCTCGAGCAGTCAGTATTATTTCACAGAATTACAGAATACAGCCTAACAAACCACTGCAAACACTTCTTAGAAAGGTCTCATTCATCTACACACACATATATACCCCCATGCAAATGAATAAAATGGGAGGGAGTCAGGGGGGAGAAAGAATTGCATGTTCAAAGCTTTCCTTCATTTTGACTGATTTTCTGCCCCCCCGCCCCCAATAGGTTTAGGTGAGTCTTCAATTAAAATAGGTTGAGAAACATTGCCTTGTTTTCTCCCCTCCCCAAAGCAGGGCCAGCCCATCTACAACACACCTGACAGACAGCTGTCTCCACTAAATCACTTCAGCTCATCTAGGCATTCAGCAAGGTCACTCCCAAGAGGCCATTAATTAACAACCTCCTGACAAATGCAGCACTTTCTTCTGTGGAGAAAGTATTATGGGAATATTTTGCTTTTTTAACATGTGACTTAGCAGGCAGCCATAGGGGAGACAAACTAACTGCTAGCCAAGGAGTTAAGGGGGGAAAAAATAAAACCTGCCACCTAGGTCAGAGGATGGGCCATTTAATCCAGTAACAGGTTACCAGCGATGGTCATGAAAGAGCATCAGAAACAGAACAAGTACAGGGCTCTCTGCTAGCTCCCAGAAAAAGCAGCTGGGAATGGTTTGAGCTAGACACTGTATCTGGTTTAAAACGTACCAATGGACTTATCTGCATTAACTTGTCTTTTTATGTTTTAAGTGTCGTTTATAGTCATGGTCTCCATAGTACCATGTAACAGCAAGTTCCATAATTTAATCATGTCATGTGAAATTTTTTCCTTCCATTTTGTTTCTAAACTTACTACCACCAATATTGCTGGGGGCCCCTGGCTCTCCTAGTACGAGAACAGTAAATAATGACTCCTTCTCTTCTCCTGGTCATTTATCAGTTCATAGTCTGCTTTCATCCCTCTTCCCCACCAGTCATTTTTCTTCTCAGCGGCAGTCTCTACATCCTTGTGGTCTCGAAGCAGCATATATACCTTACTGGCCACAACATCACCAAGGCTCTACCTGCACATGGAGTGAAGCAAACAGTGACAAGTTATCTTTTGTTTAAATGCAGTGTTATCTTGAACCATGCATGCTGGGAGGGCTGCTAGGATCCTTCTCTGTAACAGAAGAGCCTAGTATAAATCAGAGAGAGAGACTCCAAATAAATAAAGATTAAGATACACCAGCCTTAAGTGAAGGTGACACAGTGGGTTCTGAGCCAAGACAAAACATTATGTAAACAGGTTAAATAATTAAGCAATCATTTTGACTGTTTTTTTGTTTCCTCTAGCCAGAGGATGCCTTTGATGGATGTCAGGGTATTTTTCTCACTGTAAATAGCATTACAAGGTGGCTGTTATATTATATCCTTATGGTTAACAGATGTTTTATACCCAGCTGTATGGGAGAATCACTGCATACGCTCTTCATGAAGCAGCAAGTTAGACTACCTGAAGATAACAGGATCCATAAAATGTTTTGAAATTTTAACATAAAGCAGGAAGAAAAAGGGGAGGCTGGGAGAGGGATTAGAAAAAAAAACACAAAACAAAACCACCAAACCAAACCAGCTTCATTATTCTCTTCACAAGTCATGTCAACTATGCCTGTATCATTGCTATGGAAAATTTTGGCTGTCTAGTAAGAAACAACCTGAGAGAGATCAAATAAAGTCTGCACATGGGTCTGCATATAATGCAAGCAGTGCTATTGAGATGGTGAATACAATAAAAGCTTAAGCTGTGATTAAACACTGGCTTACGGAGTTTATTTGTTAGCAGCAGTGGATGGCAACACTGTAAAGTCAGTTCTACTTCTAAGCTGCCATTGCTGAAACACACTAAAAATGAATGCCCCCCCCCTTTTTTTTTTTAGTATTCATATTCACTTTGTGGTGCCAGCACAGCTGGCATCTATAAACTCTTAATTTCCTCCATCCACCCTTATCAGAGAACTGTTTTTTGAAAGTAAATATCAAATGCCAGAAGGGCAAGCACAGATAAAAAGGTAAAACATAGTTAATGAAGCTTTAGTGAAGTTACTCTGTGGATGCCTCTATTTTAATATTTCCACATACAAAGACAAAGCAGTCAGTGTGAAACAACGTATGATGGGATAAATACTTGGCAACTAATATAGAGCAGGACTTCTGATGACATTTCCACTAGATTTCAGAGATACTATTGTGCCTTTTAGGCCTCATTATATGCAGCCTGTAGCCTGTTATTACTGAAGGAGGCTTTGAGAACAGGAAGGGTAAGAGGAAAGTACATTTACTGCAAGATGCACAGAAATAACCACCTACACAGGTTGGCTTTTTATTTTTCTTCCTCCAGGTTACCTCACTGTCATGACACTCTTCACAGATGTGCGTAAAAGAATGACCAAGACTGGGACCCCTTGTTCTACAATACTGCTACCTATTGAAATTAAGGCTAGAATTAGCCAAAATGTTAAAACTATTAGACTATTCCATGCATTAAATTCTATTAGCACGTGCTCTAGATCCAGGAGGATTTAGGAGCCCACTTCCCATAGATATCAATGGAAAATAAATGCTAAATACCATTTGTTGTGGACCTGGGCTGAAACTTTTGCACACCCAGAATAACACAGCATTTAACCCCTTGAACCTAGAACATCTGCTAAGAAATTGCAGAAAAACCTGAAGATATTTATTTTACTATTCCTTCTGGTAAGAGACAGATGCTTTTCCTCTGTGCATCAAAAACTGTCCAGAAGTTATGCTGGGACATGGATCAGCAGCTCTGATCTAGCTGATTAGAAAAAAAAATCAGGCATACAATTCCTCAGACAATAGAAGCCCATAAGAAAAAAAGACCAAAGCTTTCTTGCAGTAGCAGACTAGATTAGTCCGTGTTTTATGGCATCCTTCCTCTTTCCTGCTCTGAGAGTTTGTCATCACATCGTACAATTGCTATCTCTGTTACCAGAGCTGGTTGAAATTTAAAAAAAATTCAAAAACTCATCTTTCCACTCATTTCTGCTCCCTGAGAGTAATGAGTTTTTCCTGATAATTACACAGTTACTTTCTAAAATATCAGATCCTCCACGGCCTTACAGTTTCCCTAGACAGTGCAGGGCAATTATACTGCTACTTGAAAGATATGAAAGAATGCCACAGGCTTACTAAGACATGGTAGTAATTCAGGTACTGGAAGTTAGAAATCTCTGTATATAAAATAACACTGCACAGCAAAACCTGTTCCACTAAACTCACAAGTTGTAAATGCATGAGTTTAACAAAAAACTTATTTTCTAACTTCTCATAACTGTGGCTGGGGAGGAATAGTGGATATTGTTTATGTTCAGATTGCAGAAGGTGAATGTTCAACATTAAAAAAGAAGTCATGTGCATAAACCCAGCTCCTATTTCTAATACTGTTCATTACTCCCCATACACCAGTGCTCTGATTTTATACTGAAAACAAGATTGTATTAAAGGATTCTGAAAATATAACAACAAAAAATTTAATTGTCTGACCCATGCTTTAGTTGAGGAAACCAGAGAAAGCAATCTGAAAAGAGTACCAAAAAAACATTAAGCAAGCGATTTGAGAGCGAGTGAGAAAATCTTGAGCACCACCATCGTCTGCATGAGATTACTTGGAACAACAGCACCATCCACTGCCCACATGGCGAATGGCAACAGGCACCACCTGGAAAAAACGACACTCCGGTCCCATTGGGGAATGGGAATTGAACTCACTACCTAGACGCCCAGAGGAACCTGCACTTTAACTACAGACGCTAGAAGACTAGAAATAACCTTTCCAATTAGCTCTTTTTGCCGATTATAGCAGGAAATATTTCTTGAAGTCACAACTAGAAAAACCTTTTGTGGTTTATTTGCTTTTTGAAGGTCAGTGCACTGCCAGGCAGAGGGAATTCTTGCTGGTTAGACATGGAGGACACTACAGGTGCCCCCCCTCAGGTGCCAGGTACAGCTGAGAGGGGTAGACCCATCAGTGCTGCACCCAGCTAGACACAAACATCACAACCATTAATGCCTGGGATTCAACTTGGGCCTCACAGCATATTCCAGTAATTGCATTTTTGAAAATTAATTAGTGAATTGAAAGCCACGCAGAGAGAAGCCTGTCTGCGCGGCAGCCTTCATGCAGTACCACCAGACACGTCCCTGAACGCAGGCAGCATATGCAGCCGCTCCAGCAGGCACCAGCTCAGTCCTCACCATCTTCCAAGGCATTGCTCACACAGATGTGGGCCACAGATTACTTACTATTCACCAGCCTGTGCCTGGAAGGCTCACAGCACCCCTAAACCATGAGATGACTAGCCCAGAGACCCCTCCGTGAGGTTTCAACATTTCTGTAGATGCTCTCTTGCACAGGGACAAAAGTAATCGTATGATTAAAAGCTTTACTGAGTCCAAGAGATGAAGCCTTTCATTTACAAGTCAGAAACACAACGTTAGTAGTAATGAAGTACAGATACTTGACAAGTTAAGTTATCTACAAAGTGTTTTTTAGTCACATACCACATACCTATTCCAGGCTCTGGATTATTTTCAACAACATCATTTTTAACATAGTCTTTTTGAAGATGGTTGGGGGTCTTTTTTCATATAAAACTTGCAAGACACAGAAAGGATTCATTTTAGAGGAGAAAGTTACTATTTCTGACAAAAGCAACCCAGGGCAGCTACCTCTATGTTCTGCACCAGCCACCTCACCTCTCCTTGAATGCCAAATGGAGGAAGGTCAAGACCCTGCCTGTTCTGCCTGTCCTAGGCATTGGAGTGGGGATTTTACATGGAGAGTAATTAATTTCTTTAAAAAGCAGACAAATGTATAGCTATAGTCACAGTGATAAAATGGAAGAAAAGAAACTAAATGAGCTGTGAAAAGGTCCCATTTCTGAGGCACTTTGTTATACTTCTGACTAGACAAAAATCACCCTCAAAGTCAGCATCTCTATTAACAGCTTCAGCAGAGAAACCAGCATCTGAATTAGTTAAGGACTGATCTAATCTAATTTCTTCATATTCAGTCACTCTCCAACAAGCTTGAAATGAAGATGCAGTAAAAAGTTTGTACCCTGTCACTGGTCCAGCAGCCCCACCTCTCCCCAGCCCATTCCTCTTTGGAGGGTCAGAGGAAGAGGAAGAAAACATCAGCTTTGAATGCTACCTAGTTGCATTTCTAAAGGATCCCAAAAATACCTATACAGAACCAAAAGCTATCATCCACACTCTTCAATGTAACAAGTCACTGTCCGATACACTGGGCATACCTTGCTGATCTGTGACTTTTAGATGTATTGTACACAATCAAAATTGAGAAAAGTTATTATTGCTTAGGCTTTTCACACATAGTATTGCCTTATTCATAAATTACTGCTTTCAAGACTGAATTTAATAAATAAAAGCCCACAGCAATTCCAGCTGCCATAGAGTTGAAATGGGATGAAGAAACAATATGAAGAGCACCACATCGGGTGATCCAGTGATACACGTCCACAAAATCCTGTTTAATTCTTAAAATTAACTCAGCACAAGTCTTTTTTTGTATTTTAGTTTTAGATTTAAAGGCCTCAACCAGAATATTTTCTTTAAGTGGCTGGATTATCTAACAAGGAAATAAGCAGCTCAATTTAGTTTAACAAGCATTTATCATGAATCCAAATAAAACAAAATTATATTTTTATATGCATCAACAAAAAATTGAGGGGAAAAAAAAAAATCAAGTAAGCAAGCTAGTAAATTCCACCTTTTTTTGTCCAATACACTGTATGTAATAGTGCTAAGACAAACACTTTGTGATGAAAACAAATAGATAAAGAGTATCATATTTCTAGTCGTAAATAGTATCTCCTAAAACACTCGTCTGTGGGGAGGGAACAGAGACAAAGGAGGGAGAGTAGGCTCTTCAGGCAAAACCAACAATATTTGATTTCTTGAAGTTTGCTTTAAAATAGATTTTTCATAGGTAAGAGGGTTGATTTTAGTGCTCATGTTACAATTTGCTCGTGACTTAGCAAAGAGGTTGGTAGGACTTCTCAACACTTCAGAATTGTGCCAGAAATGAACTGAACACACATTTTCACGAATCAAAATCAGAAGGTAGACAGAAAAAAACAAACACACCAATGATTAACTATTGCCCCAAAGGAAGTAATTAATTCATAGGCAGCTGTAGTGTAAAGTTATCTTAGGATTGCGCCGTCCTGGAGATTCCACATTTTGTATTCCTAAAGGGAAGTCACATACCAAACACTAGAAATATTATAATACAATAAACTTATTTCCGTTAGACTTCTTAGAAAAAGCATAGGTTGTCAGATTTTGTTTTCTCTGTTTAATTACTTCAAAAGGGAATTTCAAACACTTCCACACCATTTGCACCTTAAAACTTTCTGTAGATGACTGATACTATACTGACCCCTAACACAACTCCTATTCAGAGTTACTATCTATAAATTTTGGCGGTAATTTATTCAGTTCAAGCCATAAGCATCAGGTTTGTGACAGTGGTCAACTTTTGCTGGAATAGCTTCACACGCAAACCAATCATCACACATTCTTCTGCCTTTGGTGAAGGAAACACAGCAGGAGCCTTCTTTACACAGCACATGCTGAAGGATGCATTTCAAGCATCAAAAGAGAATACGCAACAAAACCTACAAAAGGACCAGTAAAAAATCATGAAGATCAGATGCTATTTTCCTAAGAATTCTAAAGAAACTGAAAGAAGCTGAAAAATTAAATACAGTGTCTAATCTCTAGAGCAGTAGAAAGCAGCAAATGTGGCACCTTAGCAAAGATTGCAGAGAGACCTACTGGGCCGAAGCTACAGAGCAGTAGTTCCGACATCCACACTGAACGAAGGGATAAAAAAACATAATAATGAATACCAGGAGTGAGGACAATAAATGTGATACATTGCAGAGCCAGCACAGCTTTTGGGGGAAGAAAGTCTTGCCCACTACATCTATTCAAATTTTTTGAGAAGCCAATAAGCATACAAACAAGGAAGACAACAATCTCTAGGTAGATCTGATCCCACGCATCCATTTTCACAGCCATTTTCATAGCTGCTCACCAGCAATTATTTTGTACATGATTTTACCTCAGCAAATACCAACTCAACTAAAAACAAAAAACAAAAAAACAACAACAAAAAAGAACACCCAACCCCCAAAAAAACAAACCACCACAACAACAACAAACTTTGTCGTCACAAGATATTTCTAGGCAGTGGTCATGCTAAGCTTATAGTGTGTGCTGCTGGCCATATTACTCAAGGATGACTAAATGCAAACGCTCCTTGCTAACACATTTTGTAAAGACTTGACAAAAAACAAAACTGACATGCTGAGAATTAATCCCAGGAAAGAGAAGAAAAAAAAAAATCTGAGCACATAATACAGTTTTTTTCTTCTGCCAAACACCTAAAGATCTAAATAAAAACGTTACTGTATATCATGTTATTTGGAAAACATTTCATCATATTCCAAAACACTATACTGTACCACCCTGACAAGCTGGTAAACACAATATAGACAGACAAGTTTTGTAACTGGTACAGCAGCAAACCATACAAACAGCTTAAACATATCTAGACTGACTGTATTTAAGTCTTCATGCATGAAGTCTTAAATATATTTTAAGCACATTTGGTTTAATTTTTAAGTAGTTTCTCTACATCTGGATCCTGCCCCAGTCTTCCTCACAGACAAACAAAAATGGAAGAGGAAATGTTATGATTGAGGCACAGTCATGAGATTCATGCAATCCGATTTCAAGCACCACCTTTGACTTCACATTCAACCTAAATTTCTTAATTTGGGTCTGTACCTGCAAAAAGCAATGTGAAGAATCCCTTCGCTAATATTGTGAGGCTCTTGTAATCCAAGATGCAGTTTGTGACAGCAGACAACAATCCAAAGCTTGAGTCCCATCTCCCTTTCCACAACATTTCTGCTCTCCCTGCAGATGTTCCTAGCCCTTCCCTCCACCAGCAGCAGCCCTCACCAGTTGCCCCAATGAGTTATTGAGGGCATCGGGTTGTAGCTGCGTGGTTGGATTCTGTGAGCCCAGGGCCCTGCATCAGCTCACCCAAAGGGTCAGAGGAGCTTCAGTGCCAGCATGTGGGAACATGTAGCCTGAAGACGACGGCAGGGTAGGATTACAGCAGCACCATTTAGATCAGTTTAGACTACAGTGGAGAAGCAAACCACACCCACAGCCATCCCCACATACAGCAATGACATGGAGAATTCAGTAAACTGTCCAGGAAGAACAGAGGAAAGCATTTAACTGTCTTATTTAAAAAAAAAAAAAAACCAAAAAAAACCAGTCATGCTGTTTTTAAGTCTTTAAGTCTTAAATTTGGAGAAAAAGAAGCAGGGAAGAGAGAGTGAGAGCACATGAGCAGGAAAGAGTGAGTGCATGTGTGTGAGAGAATGGCAAACAAAGAAGGTTTTAGAGTGGATTAGGCTTTAGTGAACATATTTACTTATTTAAAGAGCTTTCGTATTTTACATTGGAAACCAAGTACTTATTAGCAAGAGATCTTGACAGTAATAATTGAGAAATACAATATTAAAAAATTAAAACTTTACATTTATTAAATATTAAAGTTTTAAAGCTCTTCATCTGTGAAGAATCAATTTCAACAGGACTGTTAAAAGGCACAGTTTCTACAGCTGATGTATGTGACTAACCGATAAGCTAAGTTTAGAACCATGGTGTTTAGACCTTATAATGCATGAAACAGAAGTCTCTTGATTCTCCTTCACACGTGTCAATTTGATTTTCAGAGCCAGTCATAAATTATGAACTAAAGCAGTGAATTTAAGCCAGCCTGTATAACAGACTGGTGCTTTTCTTGCACTGTGCTTTGCTCCCTGCTAACCTGATGAACGGTGGTGCTGCAACCATCCTCTTTTCACCCAAGATCCCTGAAGTACGGATCACTGTCTTCCCATCTCTTCTTCAGCTGCTTCCATCCCAGAAATCTTCAATTGGTCCTACAAGTGCAGCATATCTGCTCTACTTTGGCACTGTGCAAACAGCTCTCCTTCCTTCCCCCAGCTTTGGAGGAGAAGAAAAAGACAAAAGCAGCACAAAATGAGAATGCAATGCCCAGAAAGTACCAATAATTTGGTATTCCAGCTATATTGAACAGCAGCATCACCACAGCACCCATATACTAGACTAGACATCAAGACATACAGCTGCAAAACATCATATATACTTAGAAGCCTGCATAATAGTAGGAGTATTACACCAACAGTTTGAAGCAGTAGAATCATATGAAAGGTAAAATCGATCTTTGCCCATTAAAAACCACATACAACTGTGCTGAGAGGGAAAAAATTTATTGGTCCTTTAGATTTCCAATGATTGCTTGTATTCTGTTCAGCAAATTCATTCAAATATTACATACAAAGGATATCTTTTCTTCATTTGCAATGTTAGAGCTAGCTTAACATTCAGTGGAAATGTAAGGAATAAAAGCAAAAAAAGATCTTCAAATTATTAGTGAAATACATGATTATTTTTTTCCTATTTCAGCAAAACACTTGCAAAGAACTGGGTTCTGTGCTCAGTACCCATCTTCCACGAAGATGACTCTCGCATACTCTGAGAAGGCACTTGAAATTCCTGGAAGTTGGGATGTCAGGAAGAGGAGGGATCAGCTATCACTTGGATAACAATATGCTCATTTTTAGTAAGTGCAATACTAGTATAAATTCAAACAGCCACAAAGCATTAAGATACAAAAACTTAGCTAGACATGCTAACTAAAGGGCTGCAAAGCTGGAGTACAACAAATCCTTCTTGTCACTGTCACCATTACTCATCATCTCCACCACAGAGGAGCAGGAGTGCTTTCCTGTAGTCCCCAGATGTATCTTTCTGTTAATATAACAGACCAGTCAGCATGAGTCACAACCACAGAAATGTGAAGAAAAGCAGCAGCCAAGGAGGACTCCAACAGATTATACATTTGTCCCACCCACAGGAAATCCACTTGGATGACTCTTCACTCAGGAATGACGCAAGGAAATTCTGTCTCTTATGTTAGAGCTGTATTTACACAGACAAGACTTTCAGAAAAACAAAAAAACCTCTGAAAGCTTTACTAGAACTGAGCTACCCATTGCCTACTAGAATGCATTCATCTGCAAGTACGAAAATCCAGACAAAGGAGAAGCCCAAAGCAGCACCAAAAGCAACAACCTTTAAATGTGCAAAGTGCACCTGCCATCACTTAGAAAGGCCCCAGCCCTGCTCCCTGTAATTCATGGGAAGCTCTGCTACTAGTTCCGCAGGACAGCTGTATGGGCCCAACTGACAGTGTCAAAAGCAACTCCACCCAGCGTAAGTAAAGGAGCATAATGCGAGGAATGATAACAGAAAAATCATAAAAAGCAGCGTTTAAAAATAAAACAGAATACCCCCAAAAAACTCCTAGGAAAAAAAAGCATTGTGGCTTCAACTTTGCAGCAACAGCCGGCTCTGCATTTCTTGCTGGCTCTTTCCCTTCCTGCTCCTTCCCATCCACTCAAAGGAGTTTATGATTCAGACTGATTCCACAGTGAAATGCTTTCCACTTTGAAATGGTGCAAAAGGTTCCACACCACAATCCAAGATTTAAACTTCAGCCTTGTGATAATTCAGACTCCCAACCCCAATATCATTTCTCTGGAGCCAGCACCCTCTCTGAAGCACTGAAAATCAGAAGGAACCCAGACAAGAAAAAGGAAATGAAGCAGTAGCTAAAAATGGTGTATGAGTAATTGTAATGTCAGAAAATCACATCTGCTCTCCTAGTGAACACTGGAAAGAAACCTTCAGCTTTTCCTAAGAAGTGTTCCCCACTTAATTGACTCTATGTGGTACTTCACAAAACTGCAGACCAACCACCACTGCCCTCAGAGTGCCCTGTGTTGTGCAGCTCTACTCACATCCACCCCCTCCCCTAAAAGTAAACAGTGGAAACAATGACATCTCAATCACCCCTGTTTTCCCGGACAACAGAACAGTAATTTTACCTGAATCATATGATGCAGTGATTTTGCAAAATTCTTTCTGAATTCTTTTCTAATATCCAATAGATCAATTTCACTTCTTGAAACCATGACTCTGATCAGGGTATCATCATCAGTGCCAGCCCCCTATGGAGAAAAGTTTAAATAATATTAAACTATGAGTTTGTTCTGGACAGATGCTGTAACAAAACAACAAATACAAACCACCACAGTGCAACATGAAAGCACCAAGTGCAACAAGTGGTGTCACGAAACACTCCTGCATTACATTTCTACTCCAAAACAGAGAATATTTGCGACAGTATCACAAGACATTCACACTGCAATGTGGAGAACAGAGGACTGACCATGCAAGGTGCTCTAATCCCTGGACTTCTATGAAGTGCCATATTGTCAGACCTCTGATGTCATGTTTCATCTCACAGGCCTCAACCATGAGTGACCACATAAATTTAAAATAATCCAGTTCCAAGATCACACAGTAGTATAGCTGACCACCACAATCAGAATCACATGCAAATCACCCTTTCAATATACTCTGAGACTCGGAACTGCAGTCAGTTCTGGAACTGGGTACATAAATCCTAACAATGACTAATACAAAGCATGTAACATCATATAGCAAGACATAGCAGAGCAACTCATTCCACAAATAATCCAGCTGCTTATTATGAAGGCAAACTTCACAAACCTTTTCCAACCACGCAAACATCCTCCACTCTCTTATTCATCTTTATTAGTTTAACCATTTTAAGTTCCTGTGCTGGCAGGCTGTGCCAGACTAACATCCTGATCCCTCCTGCTCAGACAAGTCAGACTCCACACAAGCTGAAGCAATACAAATTTTCACATGCTGACCTGCTAATGCACCTTAAGGAAGGACTTGGCAGAGCCCCCACAATCATCTTTAGCCTAACGTCCAGGGTCACTCAATCCTTCGACTGGATGTAATATTCTTGGATTACATCTAAAAATGCCCTAAAGCTGCTCAAAAGTTATGCCATGAGTCCAGTGGTTTCTGAGTAGGATTTGACATTAGAATCCAGTAAAATCCAAGCTCTGCCCCACCTAATCATGAAAGTAAATTCTACTCATTGTAGAACTTTGTCATGCCAAACTGATAAATTAGAAGTACAAACTCTTCTGTCAAAGTAATAATTGATGAAGATCTTTCTTATCTGAAGTACTTAATGATTTTTATTTATATTTTAAAAAAACCAATTGGGGATCTTACCAGCAGACATTAATCAGGCCCCTCATAATAGAAATGTACAAGATTCTAAAACATACAGGAAAAGATTTTCTATTGCATTCTTTAAATAAAAATTAATAAATAGATAAATACAAAAAAAGTAATACTCCTCATAAAAATATTATGCCAGTATGCTGAGCTGTATTTTCCACCTGAACCTTATTTTACATTGGTATCTATAAAAGCAGTAAAGCAGCTTTTAAAAATTAAGCTATCATTTCATCTCTTTTCACTAATTCTCATGCTGACACCTCATCAACACAATCATCTGGTGACAAACATACTTCAGTGCTTTTCAGCAAGGGGAAGGGAGAAATTCTTCAGGGAAGCTGATAACTTGCCTGAAAACAATAGACTACCTACCTCGGTTTTAATTAATATTAGCAACTGTGAGTTAAAAACACAGTTTTCCCTGCTTATCTCTTCCCATCCAAGGGAAGGCGAAGCCAACAGAAACGCAGCTGTGTCGCTGTTGGGATTCCCCTGCAGAATTTTTTGTAGCTGTTTAAGCCTCTTTCCTTTTTCTCTGATGAGTTTCTTTTCCTTCTCAAAATGGGATGGATAGTCATCAAAACCTGTTTCAAAGCTAACTAGACCTTCAGTCTGTAAATACTCATCTCCAAAACAAAAAGCACTAAATTTGTACAATCTACAATTTAGTTTTCGGTCATATTTACTTCCTCAATATATCCACCACCTAAAAGACACTGTAGCCTTTATTTAGCTGAAGGTGCCCAGTGGATCTAGCCAGATGCTTTCCAATATAACAAGACCCAAGTCCAAAAACAGGTGATGAGACTGATGTTTCCTGTAAAAGATTTATGGTCTGACAAACTTACAATGAACACGAAGTAAAGCTTATGAATTGTTTGGATCCTCTCCCAGATCTGCATTCCCCAAACCTTTTGAAGATGCTTAGCAATACAGTATGCCGTTGGCATTTACAGTGAAATAAAAAATGAAGAACGAGCGAAAGGGAGAGGAATTGTAGCAGGGGGAGATGGAAAGTGAGGTATGGAAAACATGTACATACCTTCATGGAATAATAGAGAGTCTCAGCAAAATAGGCAGGCACGCTTCGGATGCATTTCACTGAAAAAAGGCAAAGGATTGAATTCCTGATTGTTATTCGATACGGGACAATCTTTCACTGTCAAGACAAGGTGTGTGTTACTGGATCATTCTCTCCTGTGTGGACAATTAAGTATACAGCTGTCAGCTAGTCTGTTCCTCTGCTACAACTCTTTGGGTTCTAGGAGTTAGAACGCACCGTATACTTTTAATAGAGAAGAGACTTTGCTAGTCAAATTCTACTCCCAGTTACAAATCTACTATGACGTTGTGCTAAATGATATGCCAGGAATACAAACAAAGGCAGAGTTTTGTCTCACTTTCTCACAGAGGTGCACGTGACTGAACAGAATGCAGTTCACCACCACCCTCCGTCCCACCTCCCCCCCATTCGCCCCATCTATTAAAGGAAGAATAAAGGCTTATTCTCTAAATACAAAAATAGATCCCAGGTGATTAACTTTAAAAAGGTACCATGTTTTCATGCCACTTCCTATAACAACTGCAATTTAAGGAGGCCTGGGAGTAAATGAAGGCAGCCAGTTCTAGATCTGTTAAGACTTAATTACCAACTGCCAAAAGCAGCTTCTCCAGATCACCAGAGGTTTCACGGTCAATGGTCTCTTCAATCTGAAAGCCGGAAATAGTCATGTATTTGTCAAACACTGCAAAACAGAAAGTGCGCTTAGTCACATGTATAGCCAGCATTTCTCCCAGTATCTTCCTCAGTACAGGTTAATGCCATCTGTATCTCATTATCTACAGTTCAAATGCTATTGTCCGCTCATTCTTCCCTGTGTCTTATTTTAAATACCTATTTCCTACCAGATTGCTACTATACAACGCATACCTGTACCTGATGAGGAACAAGCCCATGCACCAGTACGTGCTGGGGGTCAATCAGCTGGAAAGCAGCTTTGCAGAAAAGGAGCTGGGGGTCCTGGTGGGCACCAGACTGAACATGAGGCAGCCGTGTGCCCTTGTAGTAAAGAAGACAAATGGTATCCTAGGAGGAATGTTGCCAGCAGGTCGAGGGAGGTGATCCTTTCCCATCTACTCAGCACTGGTGAGGCCACACCTGGAGTGCAGGGTCCAGTTCTGGGCTCCCCAGTAAAAAAAGAGATATGTAACCGAAGCGAGTGCAGTGAAGGGCCACTAAGATGATTAAGGGACTGGAGCATCTCTCCTAAGAGGAAAGGCTGAGAGAGCCAGGACTGTTCAGCCTAGAGAAGGCTCAAGGGGGAGTCTCATCAATGTGTACAAATATGTAAAGGGAAGGTATAAAGAAGATGGACCCAGGCTCTTGTCAGTGATGCCCAGTGCCAGGACAAGAGGCAAAGGGCACAGGAGGTTCTGTCTGAACATCAGGAAACACTTTTTTTCTGTGTGGGTACTGGCACAGGTTGCCCAGGGAGGTTGTTGAGTCCCTCAAGATGTGCAAAAGCCACCTGGACATGGTCCTGGGCAGCCTGCTCTAGGGTAGCCCTGCTCAAGCAGGGTTGGACAAGATGACCTCCAGAGGTCCCTTCCAACCTCAGCCGTTCCGTGATTCTGTGCACACATCCAGTGAGAGGGTGCAGGGAGAAGAGGGAAAGGGAAAGAAGGGAAGTTTTAGGAAATAATCAGCTTTTTTCCCAGGGTGCAGCTATCATTTAGCCTGAACCCAAGATCTTGTCTACACTGGGCTACTACATCCAATTAACTTCACACAAACTGGTCTATTGGCAGTCTATTGAAGTCTGTGTTCATGAATATCCGTAAGACCTGAGTGTTCTATGAAATCTTACATTTCTATCACACTACGTAAATGTTGGGTGCACACAAAAAAACTTTAGGATTACTTTAATGCAAATAATGGTAAAAACACTAAACAGTAAAACCACAAATCAAATTACCATTGAAAACCCAAATGAATCCAAAGATTCAAAAAGGAAAACAAAAAGATTGGAGAACCAAAAAAACTTTCTGGTCATTATTTCGAATGGCCTAAACAGTTTGGTAAAACAGACTTATGAACGGGTAAGGAGCAGGGGAAAAAATTATTGTCTCTATTAACAGCTAATAAAGTATGCACCTATAAAAGGGTTGATCTTTTCAGGGCTGGATCTCCATCAGATTATGATGACTCATAACAGATTCTCAGCATCACTTCTATTGTCATGACCTCTTTCAAAAGGGAAATATAAAAACAATAAATAAGCATCTAGAAAGAAACACCCCAGCTGTCCCTTGGATCTATTGCACCACTCCTTCAAGCAGGAGATCACCACTGCTGGGGGGAACTGAATTACAGGAAACAAAATTAAACTTATTAAGTAGAGGGAAGAGGTGATTAAAGACAAATACGGTACCAGAAACAACTTTTCTACCATTTCTACCACCAGGTGGGTAATACTGAGACTTCAGGCAGAAGTTTTCAAGCACAGAAGAACCATACTACCTACCCCTCCTTAAATGGGAAACACTTCGGGTTCCCAAGATGGTGATGAACTTCTCTTCATCTGTTCCCCATTTCAGCTCCCCAGCTCTAAACAAAACCTGTTGTAAATTCAAGAGATCAAAACAGCAGCATTTGTTATGTGTCCACATAGCCTGCTGAAAAGCGCTATTTGTCTCACTCTAAGGAGCATTAAACTTACTAACAAGCTATAGCTGGAGGCAAAAAAAATGAAATAAAATTGCCAAGTACTGAACTGACTTTAGAAAAAAAAAAATGATAAATTCTGAAATTGACTGTGAAAGCATTTACATGAGTAATACTGCTTAAGGCCCTAAAATTGACTGTGCGCATAGTCCCTTTCATAAGCCTGAAGTTTTCTGAAACTCTGATAATAATGGATTTTATCTCCTGTCCCAATACTGTTTTTTCTGCTTTTTTTTTTTCCTTACTCTTTTTCAAATCAGATTAGCAAAACTTTACGAAATGATGACTCTCATCAATGGCAGAACCATGCTAACTTGGCCCAAGAGGAAGTTTTCCAAAAATGAGGGGAAGATGGATTTAGAAACTCTCAGAAACAGGATTTGCAAGCTGCTAAATTCTTAGTCATATGGAACAAGATTTTAATCATTTAATTGTTTTAGCACATTCATGGCTCTTCAGGCAAGTCTTTCTTCAATGCAGACCATGACAGGCCATTAGCAGCATTTAGGAAAGTAAAGCACTTCTAAAAGTTGGAATAAGCAACAGGAGGGAGAAAATGAGAAAGAAAATAAATTCAGAAAATTAAATTAGTTCTTTTTCCTGACACTCAGAAGCTTTTTTCCAAATAGTGTGCTAAACACCATGCAAGGAGGAAGGTTTGTACATATTGTAGTATATAGTATTTTTTCTCCCTCCTCAGTGAGCAGAGGACAGGCAAACAGGTTACCACCTATATTCAGGCAACCAAATATTTCTCAGAGAAATCCCCACAAACAAATCTGCTGCATAGCAATGCTGTTGGCCAGCTGCCCATACTGTAAAACCTGAATGGGATGTTATGAATTTCCTGCTTCTCCTACAATCCTATTCAAAACACATTTGTGAATGCTGCATGCTCTTTTAATATTAAAAAGTAGAGAGTACAAAAGAGTGGGGTAAAAAAAAAAAGCTATTAAGGCATTGCAAGGATATTTAGTTCAAATAATATACGCTAAGCTCTTCAAATTAATACCAGTACTCTTCATCCAGTAGCAAATGTGAAGTCCCAGCATAGCATTTAGAAACACTAGGAATGCATTTCTTTAGGAATACTAAAAGTTGTAAATGGCATTTTATGTGAGCTCTAAGTGTCTACCTGCCTTGCCACTGTGCAATACCCAAAATGTACATCAATTGCATAACTTGAAAAAGTGATATTCACAAAATCTCTTCCAAAAAGTTAAACTTTCTCCTTCAGGCACTCTCAGAAAAGCCTTGCAACTTCCCTGCATATTCATACTATCTCTTAGAATTAATGTTTAGTAATGATAGACCCCCCAAAATTAAAAATCACCACTGAGCAAAAAGGTTGCCCTCTAATACATCAAATCCTTCCCAGAATATCATATTAAGCAAGAGAAACATTGGGGAGCCAAAAATAGTCTTACACTTGCACAGTCACATATCTCAATTCTGACCATCTGTACCTGACAATAATAGTTAGAAAATTCTCTGAATCTGTTCCAGCTATGTTACATGTTGAATGTAAAGGTATCAATACAGAGAAATGTGACAGAACACTTCTCTGTTTGGGTCCCAGCTCAAGCCAAATGTACATAACAAACCACAGCAACCATTTAGGAAACCAGGACTTTTTCAACATTTAGATATGGTGCCTCCTAAATTCAGATGCTCATTTAAACTCAATTAAAGAGGCCAAAAGGAATCTATCTACCAAGGCCTGTGGTTCATAGGTTTCCTCAATTATGTAAACCTAGCTAAAGGCAAGACTGACATAATTTCATGAAGCAGTCTAGTTCACGATTCAAACATTTGCCTCACTAATTTTCAAGCTCCAATTTCCACAGGACTAATTTTAATAGCAGGAGAACAATACTTTCTGAATTTACATGGCAAAGGATAGGCCCGTGCCAGTAAAATACATTTTGTCAGTCTGTCTCTCCATCTTGGCCCGCTACCAGGAGAATGTTTTATTGATTTGGTATTCTACTTTTCCTCCTTGCCACCTTGAACAATTCATATATTTTCTTTCATCTCAACCGACAATTTATGAGAGGAAAATGTCTAGCCCAGCGTTATCTGAAATAACGAAGAAACATGCATTAAATGAGTTCTGTAACCAAATCACTGAAATATTGACCACCGCTACAACTAATAACAAATCCAAAAGCATCCAGCAAGAGACTGCATCAAGGATACCAATTAACTGGTGGTTTTCCTTTTGCTGTCTAGAGCACAGGCTTAGTGATCAGTGACAACGTTATGGACAATACTTGCAAAGAGCAATATGCGAGTCCCTAGAAACGCTTTAAAGACAATTCTTAGACTGTCATCTGGTTACAGTAAAGCAGAGTACTTGATATATTTTCTCTTTTTAGTATTTCACCCTCTGTGGAGGCATGCCTCACTGAATAGCATTAACATCTCACTATGACACACATGACACATGATATGAAAGGATTGAATTCAGAGAGAAGTTCAAGTCAGATATTAAGGAATGAACTGTTAACATCTCTGAGTTTTCCAGCAGCGGGTCTCTCAGCATCACAAAGCCTCAGTAATCTTAACTCTCTCTTCCAGTGATCCAATTACTGTTCCATTCATGCACCTCATTAAGTAGAAAGCAAAACAAGACATGCTTTACACTGAAATGTGAAAGTGCCAAAAATCTTAATCCCAATGTTTCAGGTTTTGACACTTTTGTCCAGAATGTATAAAAGCACAGGAAAACGTATTAAGAAACACACACAGAGAACCTTAACAATTTCCCTCTCACATTTGAATTCTAGCTGCATAGTCTCTTTGCAAGACAACTTGTAGAAATGCCCCAAAAACCAAGTCATTCACCCACCTGGGCATCCTGCTCAACAAGACCCTCATCAACTCTGCCGTCAGGATCTCTATTTGCCTGAAGAGAATTTTTAAAAGTTGTTAAACTGAAGAATCAAAAGCTGAATCAAAAAACAACTTATCTGTTATATCGAGCCTGTAAAAGTTACTGCGAGAAGTCAACCTCTAATGCATCTTCTCCAAAATCACCTTATTTTTCCCCTTCTGCTCGCATGTGTCTTCTTGAAATAAATGTTCTCTTCTTCTATTGCCTTCAAAACCCCACGTAGCAGGCATTCTGCTATACCCATAAGCATCACAGAAGCTTGTCAATTCAGTGATGTGGAAATGACCCATAACAGAGCTCAAGACTGACCCCGGAAGTCAGGGGAAGTGACTCAGTTTCAGAAGCAATCCTGCCTATTACCAGGTCTTTTCAGAATCCCAGCTTAGTCAGCAGAAAGTGACAAGCGTACATCAGACAGGAAAACAAAAGTGAAAATCATACACATATGTCTGAACACAAAGAGATGCTGACCTGCAGCAGGACCACCAGCAGTCTCTGAAAATAGCCTGATGTTTCTCCTGTGATCTTATCCTCCAAGTTGGCCTCATACTCTGCAAAACAGCAATACCCATTTACCACCTTACAGACTTCCTCACTATTTTGAGGAGAAAGCAAGGAAAATCAAAAAGTTAATTTGACTCACAGCTTGTAGAATCACTTATCAGAAACAGCTTTACCAACTAGGTCATATTCTGCTTTCACTTATAACCTATTATCTTAAAAGAGGTGAAAAGATAGCATTTCACACCTAGTATCAGGAGCAGGTTCCTCAAAATATTTTGAAATACAGGGTGACATGCATAGATTCAGCTCTTAAAGGAACTAAAGAGCATGCAGATCTGGAGTTATGCTAAAATATGGCAGTCTCACAACTGTACAGTCTCACAACTGTACAACAACTGTGAGCCCAGAAAAGTCTAGTACTAATAAATTTTGCCCTTGGAGACTCTAAGTTTTGCCTCAGACTTTAAGACATGAGAATTTCTTGTGTGGCAGGAATCTGCATAGAGGTAAAAGAAATATGTTTTAATTCAAACACTGCCTTAAAAAAAAACAACCCCACAATCACAGGGTAAAAGCACATACTCCTGCGGACAACCAAAAAGCTGCACCTGCTTTAGCACAAATGCATTTGAACAGAAGACTGAGCAGAAGGAGAAAAAAAAAAAAAAAAAAAAAAAAAAAAAAAAATCACTTCTGGTTTTTTACGTGATACCAGTTTTCTAGTTTCCAATTACTAAAAATCCCCTTTCAAAGGGATGAAAATAACGGGTGAAAGAAATGCATTTGAATTAATTCTAACTATAAAGTACAGATCACCATAACCTGCAGTCATAGCCCTGAAACAAAAACTATTTTAGTTTACAATCCAAACTCTAGTTTCTCTCAATATGAAGTTTTGCAACACAACAGAATGAAATCCCACTTATTGCACACACCCATCAGATCACAGATAGACCTTATTTGAAAGATGAGCTACAATCATATTAAGAGAACTGAACGGAGACCCAAGAACTTTATTTTATGCAGAACTTTACCTTGCAGATAAACCTGTTTAATATTCCGCACTTCCGCAGGTGTTCTGGAGGCAAGAATTTCAGTCAACACTTTCTCATTGGTTCCTGCTCCCTGCAGGGGTGCAAGTATAAATCAGCTGATAGAATAACAAAAGGAAAACAAGAATTCCCTTTGACATTCAAAAGCAAGCATCAACTTATACACTTGGACCAAATAAAGAAAAATTATTTTCTTCTTTCTGGTATATTGTGGCGGTTTGAGAAAGAATTTCTTCCAGTTCCAGTTTGATTGTTTTCAAAACCAACCCAACACTTAATAAAGGCTCACTGCTGCAGGACTCAGATGAGCCCTTCCATGTTCAAGCACACCCAAATATGCCTCAGTTCTTCACTATTACAGTCAATGACATCAACGTAAGTGAATAAATAGAGTAACAGGTTCCATCTTAGCTCTAGTTTATATACTGCCTTCATCAGCCAGTACACAGATAAACATAGAGCCACCAGGCAATGATCTTTACCCTTCCATGAACTGTACTATGTTAAACGCACCCTCTCTTCCACTGCAAACACACACATTTTACAATAGAATTGCTAACCCAGATAGTTAAAGGTGCTGCACTCTAATTACAGCAGGCACAACAGGCACTCTTCACTTTTACAAGTATGAAATTTACAAAAGTCAAGCCAGTATCTTGTTTCCACAAGTCTGAGTCTACTTTGCCTGTAAGAATAAGCCATTGCTCTTTACGCTTCCAAAGAAGTCATTTCACAAAAGCAACACTGAAATACAATACTGTGTATTTTTTGCTTCAGTGTGTTATTTATAACCTTTCCTGTAAGGAAAATCCAAATACTAACTGCATACAAAGATATCCAAAATACAAATCTGCCAGGCTGCATGTAATCATTTTCAAAATACAGACTGCTTCAAGAACATGCCTGCTCAGGAAGTGAGGCAGGCACAGTTATATCAGTTCTAATCTAAGTGGCAGCAGTGACGACTGCTTAGACAACGGCTTAGACAAGTGTACTCTTCACTGGGTAAAAAACTGACTGAATGGACAAGCCCAGAGGGTTGTGGTGAACGGAGTTAAATCCGGTTGGCGGCGGGTCACAAGTGGTGTTCCCCAGGGCTCAGTATTGGGGCCAGTTCTGTTTAATATCTTTATTAATGATCTGGATGAGGGGATCCTCAGTAAGTCTGCAGATGACACCAAGCTGGGAGGGAGGGCTGATCTGCTCAAGGGTAGGAAGGCTCTACAGAGAGGTCTGGACAGGCTGGATCGATGGGCCGAGGCCAATCGTAGGAGGTTCAACAAGGCCAAGTGCTGGGTCCTGCACTTGGGTCACAACAACCCCATGCAGGGCTACAGGCTTGGGGAAGAGTAGCTGGAAAGCTGCCCAGCAGAAAAAGACCTGGGTGTGCTGGTCGACAGCCAACTGAGTATGAGCCAGCAGTGTGTCCAGGTGGCCAAGAAGGCCAACGGCATCCTGGCCTGTATCAGAAATAGTGTGGCCAGCAGGAGCAGGGAAGTGATTGTTCCCCTGTACTGGGCACTGGTGAGGCCGCACCTCGAGTACTGTGTTCAGTTTTGGGCCCCTCACTACAGGAAAGACATTGAGGTGCTGGAGCGTGTCCAGAGAAGGGCAACGAAGCTGGTGAGGGGCCTGGAGCACAAGTCTTACGAGGAGCGGCTGAGGGAACTGGGGTTGTTTAGCCTGGAGAAAAAGAGGCTGAGGGAAGACCTTACCGCCTTCTACAACTACCTGAAAGGTGGTTGTAGTGAGGTGGGTACTGGTCTCTTCTATCAAGTAACTAGTGATAGGACGAGAGGAAATGGCCTCAAGTTGTGCCAGGGGAGGTATAGATTGGATAGTAGGAAAAATTTCTTTACTGAAAGGGTTGTCAGGCATTGGAACAGGCTGCCCAGGGAAGTGGTGGAGTCACCATCCCTGGAGGTATTCAAAAAGCATGTAAACAAGGCACTTCAGGACATGGTTTAGTGGGCATGGTTGATGGTTGGACTCGATCTTAAAGGTCTTTTCCAACCTAAATGATTCTATGAACTGATAGTACAATCTTCAGCACAGACTTCATGCTCTTAGCTGAGTTATCTTGCACTGAAGTCTATGCTATCACACCTTCTTTACTGTTGTTACCCACCTTAGCTGAATTGCAGCTAGTATCAACATCTTTTCCTGTGCAGACACATTCTCTGAAATCCCCTGATCTCGTGTTTAATACCATTTTTTGTGACAAGAACAAAACCACTCCTGTTTCACTATCTCTTATTTTCCCTCCTACACCCATCTGTTCCATCATTTCCCTGTCAGTCTTTGACTCCTAAGTCAACAAGAGGAGCTTGGGAATACATTTTTTCCTTTTAGTCAGCAAGGCCTTTATCAGCTTCTTTTATCAGGTGCCATCTTCCCTTCCCCCACTGCATATAAAGACATTACAGAAAATTTCCAGGATTAAAGTTTCTGTTATCTGAGATACTATTTGCTGGGTCATGGGTTCATGAGCACTAGCTTGCACAGTTACTAAAGCCTACATATTAACCAGTTGGTCATCAAGGCTCTTGGGAGTTTACGTGTGAGCGTCACCCAACCAAGCACTACCTGACGCTAGTCAAGTTCAATGTCCTCTACTTTAATCAACAGGTTCTGTGAATAATCCAAGGACATCCAATTCTTGAATTTCCACATGCTGATGGTATCAGACAGGTGTGGCGGGGAGGGGGGGATAGGACCACATGGAAGAAAACACACTAAAATATCTACACATACAGATTGTAAATTGTTTGTCTACCTGGGCTTCTCAGAAAGGCACTAAATGCATTCAGCTAAAGAGAAATGTTAGAAAGGTAACACCGACAGGGCTATCAACTCTTGCCTCTGTATTACTGCAGGCAACTTTTAGAACACGTTCAATAATACAGATAATACCCGCTCATAATTTTGGTGGGCACCAGTTTACACAAGTACGCTAGCCCATCAATTTTGGAGTTGCACTGTAATCCATCAGGGGCAAAACACTCTCTAGCTTAAATAATAGTCAAAAAGAGACATACAAATAACACCACACTTGCATGAAATACCCTGAACTACTTTGCAGCCCATGCATACAGCTGTAGAGCTATAAAACCTAGGCTGCTCACAGCAGAAAAATCTAGTGTCCACTGGACTTCACCACTGCACTTTAGCAGCAAAAAGAATTTAAAAGCAACATGCACATCTATTCATTGTATTTAAATCAGAAAGAACAAGTCTTATGCTATGTAGATTTTAGTCTGCATCTACAGCAAAACTGTTCTCTTAAGATTACATAGTTTCTCATGAAAATAATTTCACATAAAACATATACAGACTAGATTTCTGAACTACCTCTAATGCGTTATTAGGATGAATAAGAAATCAGGCAAAACCATGGCGTTAGCAATAACAGCAGGTGTTAGCATAACATTCATAATTTAAAAAAAAAAAAAAGGGGGGAAAAAAAAAAGGCTCTTCTATTAGCATTCCCTTTACCAACCAGAAGTTCATTCCTAAAAAAAAACCAAAAGAGCAACAAACATTTCATACAATGTATTAATTACTTTCCCTCACTCCTCTTACCTTGATAGCGTGCTTCAGTGCATGAGCATCAAAAATATATGTTGGTCTCATCAAAGATACCATCAATGTTTCAAATTTGCCGGTAAGTTCCGATTTCAGGTCATCTACAAGATCCTAATGCAGAACAAACAGTGCTGTAATGAACAAGGACTAACCATTCAAAATGGATGCATGTGTGTCTGCAAGCTAGAAGACTCTGGACATACAACAAAAAGCACAAGGGACAGGGCTCTCTGTTTTAATTGGTACCTGAACTGAAACAAATGTAGCCAAATAAGGCAGAAGAAAACGATATATGGGCATTTGGAAAACCTGAAGCATACTGCAATTATTTCCCCCCCCCCCCCCCCCCACTCCAAGACAGAAATTCTCTAAAAGCTAGGTGTTCACTGCACTTGCTATTTTAAACAAAGGTTACCCAGCCAGAATATTAAAGGATCCAACAATGCTGGAAGAAAGAAACAAGCCATCTTTGCTTTGAACTCACTTATGGCTTTATCTACCAATATATTTGGTTTTGCTCTCTCCTATGCTATTAGGCCGCTATATTTCTTCCACAGTTTCTAGCTCTAGAAAATTCTTTTCCTGCTATCACCTTACATTGCAGACCTTGCATCAAAATATTTGATAACTCCTTCCATAGCAAGAATAAGATCAATACTAAAAGCACACTAACAGGAAACTATAGGAGCTTTTGCGCAAAAACCCATCTAAAACATATTGGACCAAAATACAGAAAAAGGAAGTAACTTCCTTGTGCTAACCTAAAAGGAATATTCTAACCTAGCCAGCAATTAAGGACATCACAGCATGGGGAGAGGGGGAGACAGAAGCAAAACTAGATTTTCTTCGAAGGAACATTTTACAGGGAGTGTGATGAATGTGCCTCACAGTTTTAAGTAATCATCACAGGCCACATTCAGCTCATTTCTAGAGGTATTTTTCTTCTTCTCACCCTGCCAAATAAGGTTTTAAAGGCAGATGCAATTTCTTGACGCTGAGCATTGTTTCTGCTGGTAAGGATCTTCAGAACAGTTTCTTCATCAGTCCCTGAAGTTAGAAAGAACAAAGAGTTACAAACACTCTAAAAAACAAACACCAGTGGCACAAACTCAAAAGGCAATGAAAGATGTTTTGAAAATAAGTCTACTGATAAACAGCAGAAGCATTTAAATAACAAATGTCACCGTACTCCAAAGCTGAGCCACCAGGTTTGGTGTTCTGCTGGTGCAAAAATATGACTGGAGGACCTATGTGTTGTTTGTTCTCCATTAGTGCTCTGTTCCAGACACTGCTCGTAGCACCCCAGGCATCAGCTATAACATTTAGTCACAGTCTGTATTCTACATAGGAGCCTTGCCTTTGAGCTCACCAAGGGATCTGCTTTGAATAAACAATCTGCTGACTCCCAGCAAAACTCAGTCCAACCCCAAACACCCCAGAGTACAGAAGTGTGGAGCTATTATCCATTTTATATACGATAGTTTGCAAGGTGGCCCTCACAGCACAGCACCTTACTAGCCCTACTGAATTTGCCAATAGGTTGAGGTGTATCACATTTCCCTTCTTCCCTTCCTTCTGCTTCCTCTGGCAGGCAGCTTCAAAGAAAGTAGCAAATTAGGATTTGTTCTCACACAGAAGTTTTGGGGCAGAAAGCTACAGTGTGAGTTTACAGACCACTTGTTAGTCTACATTCATGCTGTGTGCTTGTATTCTTTGCTCACAGTAACTCTAATGTGCTTATGCACTTCCAGACCGAGGGGGCTGTCACACATTTTCCAAGCACAGAGCTTCTACTATACTGTCATAATTCTCCACAGTTGTCGCCTGTAAATCCACAGTCTAGTGTACTGCGCAGTAAAACTTTGTGTGCAGAAAAGCCTGTGGAGTACCAATTTTTAATGGAGAATGTGCACGCCACCTTTTTTCCCTTATGCTAACCTAAAAATAAACATCCTCGAGAGCAGCACAGTCAAAACTAGGACACGCCCAGACTCATGCAGTCCTGCAGTTGTCATTCCATGGCATGTAGACGCACGCCCTACCCAAACCTGCTAATATAAAAAAAAGGAGTTCAGAAAGGATATTTTCGAAGGACTGAGAGCCCTTTCCTTTTCATAAAATAAATTATTCTTACCCATTCCCTTCATGGCCTTACGAAGGGCTTCTGCATCAGCTCTGGCATCAAAAGGAGAGAAGGCTGTCACGGTGCCTCTTGTGTACTAGAGGGGGAAAAAGGGGTAGGGGGAAAGGGAAAAGGGCATGAAATAGATGATAGCATCTTTCAGTTCCCCATACACGAGCTCGACTAAATTTGAATCCGCAATCCAAAAGATGATAGCATTTTTCTTGCAATTGTCCGACTACACAGCAATCTGTCCGTGTTTTAAACACAGCTCACTCAAAAGGTACTACTATGGTTTTACTCAGCAGCACACCAGCTAAGGTCAGGTATATTTACATAATGGTAGTTTGCAGGATTGATATTTACAACACTGGAGCCTGAATACAGGAAAATTACTAAGAAATTATCATTTAAGTAATTTGGGAAATTAATTGCACAAATCACATACACTAGAAAAGCTGCACAAAGATCCAAGACACGTTTGGAAATAAGAGCTTCCTCTCCTGAAGAAAAACCTGCTGGAGCTCACAACCAGTATCACACTGATTTTTTTTTCCCATCACATTGCAAATGAGACCTACTGAACTTTGCAATGGCTTTCAATTTTTCATCATGTTCCTTTTGACATAAGCAACTTTTTTCTCAAGTGACTCAGCTACATTTCTCATAGTTGTTTACAGCTAAAAAGAAATAACAGCTCAAACATAAGGATAAAAGATCAGCCCGTCCAAAACACAAAAATAATTCCACTAGGTTTCCATGGAACATGGCTCTTCAGGGACTTTCTCTTCAGGTCAAACACAAAAGGATATTCATCACCCTTATGGAACAGTCTTGCCTATATTTAAACATGACAGTTCAAGAACCTATATGCGTATAGCACAGTAGTTAATTTATAAACTATAAAAGTCAAGCAATGGCCAAAAGGGGAAACAGCTGGGGTTTGGGAATAGGGAAGTTCTTCTAACAGCTGAAGAAGGGAAATTTCTTGTAAGCATCGCTGTACAAAAGTACCAATCAGTACAGGCAGGACATTTTTCCACTCTCAAGAAAAAGCATGAAAGAAAGTGCCAAGACACCTACTGAGACTGGCACCAGATTATTACACAGACAGCACAGCCACCTGGCCTCTGCGATACAGCCTTTCCCTCAAGTTAGCAATTTCAGCCACACAGTGCTTTGGTTTCAAGTCAATGGACTCATCCAAGACAGGTCAGCCAAAAGAGCACAGACAGAAAAGAACAGGCGAGCACTAACCAGAAACTGCCCTGAAGCACTGCTGCCTCTCAGGCCACTTGTGTGTTATTGCCATCAGAGACTCCCTACCCCTCCCACTGCAGAAGCAATAATGAGTTATGTTTACCTCCGCCGTATTTCAGCAAATCAGAACACAAAGTATCATGGTGTTTAATAGCAACAACAAACTTCTTTCTCGCTGATGCTTTCCAATATCCAGCATACTTCAGAGGCATGGCAATTCCCCTGAAGCATTCTGCTTTTCCCATTACAAGCAAATTTTTAGGCACTACTTCAAATTTAGGCACAGCAATATGTACTTATTGTCATTCTCCTAGCTAATTCCAAAGGCTATCATGAAAAACTCTCAAAGATTTGGGACTCAATTTTATAAATTGAATTTAATTTGGTAAAACAGATAAAGACTGAAAAGCCTCTGTATTCCTCCTCCTCCCTTATTACCACACCAGGCAGCACGGGGTTATTTAAAAGTGTATTTCCTGCTATTTTGTTTCATATCATCTTAACATAACTAATATTATAAAACTACCACAATTCTCCTCTGGAAATGACTAAAGGTAAACAGGTCTCGGAGGAAACAATTATTGATCTTTGAGTTAAAGTTTTAATTTGCTTATCTTGTTATAAGCAAGTGGAATTCCCCTTCACAATTCCTAAGTCTTATGACAACAACCCAACATTCCTCTGTGGCTGTTTTAGACAACATATGTGTGAACACTAAAAGCTAGATTAAATCCATCTCTGCATCATCCTTCTCATTTTTGTTAACTAAGAAGAATCCTTCCATAACTCTCTTCCAAAGCACAGTGTGAAAAGCCTCAACACAGTCTAAGCTTGATGAACAGTTCCTGAAATTCTTCTGGTGCACCTGTAGTCCGAAAGAGTTTTCTTGATGTCTTCTCACCATTTGCATTCCAGGCATTCCCTTCTGATGCACAGTGTTTACTGGATTTTGGCTACCTACCTGCCACAATCACCCTCAGTCAGTACTTGAGCTGCACCTAGCTTGCAAACCAGAAATATCGCTGCAGCTCTGCCATCTAGCATAATAAAAATCCATGTCACCTGGGTACCACAAAGACAGCAGCTATAACAGCAAAATCTCCAGTTACATCTGCTCCCCTTGATACTATATGCTGGTGCAAATAGAGCACAACCACAGCAGAGGCTGTTAGTATAAGACAGGCTTGGATACAGCTTTGCAGACCCGAGTCCAATCTACAGTCTAACTGCCTTCAGAAGCCACATGCGGGCAGATGTGATACAGACAATAGCTGGCCCATCACTGGGAAAGCGTCGAGCCATCCTTAACTTTCACATCAGAAACCTACTCGCCTAGCTCTTCAGAGCACTGCAGCGTGGCCTGGCAATCGGGGTATGGCAGGAAATACTCAGGCATACCATCTTAACAACCACAAATCTGTGTAGAACACCCCACTGCCCAGAAGCACCCTGATTAGTTACTCCAGTCCCAGTTTCTCATTTGCAAAGTCAATGGACAATGGCAGAAAGCTCTGCAGTGATAACAAACCCAGTCCATGGAGGGAAGAGCACTCTCCTCCTTCCCAAACATGGCACCTTTTGGCCAGAGAAAGAGAAGGCAAGCACCTGTCTTAAACCACCATCACAGCCTGAACCACTGAAGTCAACTTTCAGTCACGCAGAATCTGCAATAGGAGCTATGAACCAGACATTTCTACCAAAATAATAGATGCATACAAAAGAGTTTCTGACAAAAGCCAGACACTCATTTATCAGGCAACTCAGCTAGTTTAAGTAGAGTTTAAACAAACTGGTTCTTGCAGATGGATCACAGCATCACAACTGCTACGCCATCCTGACCTAATATGAAAACAGTAAACTGAAAGACAACTATTTATTTACAAACTTAATAACTTTTTTTAGAGGTAAACAAATTATCTTATTTTTAGTATCTCTAAGAATGTTCTTTGTCATTTATGCAGACAGATACACAATAACACTACAGGCTCATAGGTCATTTTTATTTTGGTTATTAAGTTTCCCACTCAGTAGAACCCAAAGCACATCAATGGAAAGAAGAACACAAATAGTCCTTGATAATAAATCCTTTTGTAATCTGGAGCGATTCCCTTACTAAATAGCAACACCCTACACTTAGCAGTAAAATATAAAAGAGAAGCACAACACGCAAGACCTCAATAGAAAGAGGATCACAAGATTGTAACACCCAAAACCTACACAGTCTCTTCTTTCTACATTCCCCAATACACTATTGTTAAGCAATCAGGTGTAGTGCAAGTACAGTTTGTGATTACAGACTAGAAATAAAACAGCAGCTTCCACTTTCTCCAGACACCTACCAGTGAGACCAACGAAACCCACAGATACATACAAATACAGATACATACATACAAAATTAGTATGAAGAGGAAAGGGGGGGGGGGGGAGGAGAACAAACAAACCAAAAACCAAACACAACTTCAAAACAAGAGATGATCTTGCTTTAGAATTTATGCCCCTCCAAATGAGGAGATTCACATTCTCTGTTATTTTTGTTTATTCTGCTCTAGCAAAAGTTTGCAGAAGGAGAAGATACAATCTCATCAGGCAAGATGTTTCTAACCAGCACCTCAGAGCTACATTAACTTCTCCCAAGAGATAACTTCACTTCACAATTTGATGCCGCGTGGCCACATATCCTGGCAACAGCATTATCTGTAAGATCAACAATAGCCACTTAGTGAGGTTCCTTTTAATTTTTCCCACCAAGCACACAAAAAAATCTCCCACCCACAAGATCCCATGTTTAGCCACTGTTAAAAACAAAGCATTCATTATCAGCAAACAAAAGACCACACTTGAACCGATTCAGACTTCTTCCCAGCTACCCTTGCCCTATACCCACTCACAGCAAGTTCCTACCGCTCAGACTTCCCATAGAGGAAGAGCTACCCCCTTTCACAATGCTGCTCTGCAGCAACAAAAGTAGCACCTCATCAATTTGCCACTGGAAAGCCCAGTGTCTGGCACAGAGAAGGTGGTATGTGGCTTTTTTTTTTTTTTTTTTTTTTTTTTTTTTTTTTTAAAGCAGCCACCTGTTTACAAGATGGCACAGGAAAACAGTGGAGTGGTAAGAACAGAAATGGAAATATTTTCCAGCACACAGGTTGACAAACAGAGAAGGTATGTTTTTTTCAGAAGACAGAAAAGAGCCCAGAAGGTCACGTGCTAGAATAAATGAAAGACTGCCTTAAGATTTCTTACACAAGAATAGCCATCTTGCAGATAAAGCAGAACACAGTGTTCACTGGTAAACTGAAAACCTTTGTGGCCGTTGAAGACCACACAGAGATGCCAGTTCAAACTGTGCTTTAAAGCTAACATCATGTAAGAAATATATAATTGTTTCATGACATCCTTACCGAAATTTCAAGGGCAGTAGGATGCAAATTACATTGTGAGTGGATGAATATAGGTGCAGAGCTGATGCAAATGCACAACCATAAAGATGTCTCTACAAAACACCTCTCTAAGTTTAGTATCACTTCAGGTTGTTCACTTAAATAGAGGGAGTCAGCTCTGGTCAGCAGACTATATTCACATCTGCCCCACTAAATTTAAACGCCTGACAAAAAACGGAATTACACAACATCTGTGCTGAACTCTGAGTCAGTACACCATGGAGATACCAAAGATAGGGAGGAGAGAAAGAAAAAAACAGAAAAAAAAAAAGAGAAAGAGAGGGGGTGAGAGAGAAGGAGAAGAGAAAAGCAAGCAACAGCAATGTAGGAACCAATGCAGGAACATCTGCAAAAACACACAAAGAACCTGTCCTCACAAGTAACCTCAGCGAAGCCAAAGAGCTGCTTAGGACCCAATTCTGAAAAAGCATTTGTACTTTGGAATGCGAGACATAATCCTCTGAAGCACTACTGGAGTTGGCAGTACTATTCCTGTGCTCCAAGTCACACGTGCACATTGGCAGAACAGGAACTCCAGATATAGCACACAGCAGCCACACCTTCACCAGCACAAGCAATCCTTTCCTGGCATTTTACAAATGGATACAGAAAACACTCCCAACTTCACATTCAGGGAAAAATTTGGGAGTAGCAAACCAAAACAGATCAGTCCACAGCATGCAAGCAGAAAATGGCGTTGTTCCTTTCTTTCCCGATTTCCAAATCAGCAAACATAGGGTAGCTTTTCCAAGGCAGCTTGTTCATCGAGGAGGAAGAGATCCTACCATGTGCATCTATGCATTAACAAAGACCACCACACATATAGACGTGTGAAAAAAGGCAGCTTATTAGGACAGCAGTGTTCCTCCAAAGAAAGCAGATAAACGCAGGCATGGAAAGACCAGGCTGCACAGCACATTACGGCATGCTGTAGTTTTCCCTCAAAATGAATGAATGAACCTTTTTGTCCTGGACATGGATCACACAAAATCCCCCAGGTCTTTGGGGGGGGGGGGCGGAGTAGGGAAATCTTCCCATAACTGAGCAAGAACAAATACTTCAGTAACCAAGACTCCAAAGATAACTTACCTTCTTCAAAGGTTTTACTCTTCAGTGATGTATCTAGACTAAATTGGACTTCAGTACACTGTGCTGTGCAGCCTTTGTGAACTCTGAACCTTTGGATGTACATATAAATAACTGCTGTCAACTGACACTCAACATTTCATGATTGATAGGCATTTTCATTTCTTAGCATTACTTCACGGTGCAACAAAATTTAGAACAGACACCTGCCATGAGCAGCAGAGCCTACTCTTCAACTTTTTTTTTATTTTATTTTTATAAAATGCTTTACAGGCTACAAAGCTTTAACACTCCCAGTCTTTCGTGGCTGCATTATCGCCCAGGCAAAGAATACTACTGGAGCGGAAAACAGCCCTCTGAACATGGAAATGGGAGGACAAGGCCTACCTAGTACAAGACCTCATCACTCCAATGACTTCAACCTACCACCATCCACCACAGTTAGTAACCCAACCCCAAGTGTTACCTCAGGCAGTAGAAAATTCTACACGAAGACAAGAGTAACTGGTTTGCACTAGTGAAGAATGAAATATTCCTTCTACAAAGATCAAGAATTAAAGTTTGTGTCTCTGTGGAACACACAAGAGAATTGCAAATTTCCATGCTTTCACTAAATGGAATTTGCCCTAAGCCTATAAGCAATGCTACATATACCATAATAAAAGGCTGTCCAAGTAGATCTGTCTGGTCAGATGCCCTGCACTGGCATGGGTAGGGGTCTCTCTTTTCCTATGATGCATCCTACAAACCAGGCCTGATGTTTAAAGAAAGAAAAATCCACTCTTCAGCCCTCAAAAAAAAAAAACAAAACCCAAACTTTAAGGATTTAGTGGAATACTATTAAAAATAAAAACTTTTTTTTTTTAAATGAAGTACTCTTTCTTTCTTTTAAAGCTCAATCCAGACAGAATATGAGTAAGTATTCACAGGAGTGTTAAAACACCACTGATCATTCCACTCATTGTTAAAATAATGAAACTACTACAGCATTAGTGTGCAATTACCCCGACCTTTGTGAAGGCGCTCATACCACTTGATGGCTTTCACTTCCTACAGCAGTACAAAGCCCATAAATAAGCCATTAAATTCTTATTTTACTTTCCAGAGCATATGCATTTGATGCAACTATAGAAACAAACGCTGGAGTCAGCTCTGTTTTCCAAGCCTTCGTCCAGGCTCAAACCACAGCGACCCAAGGGCTGCAAAGGAAAAAAAAAAAAAAAAGTACCAGACGAAGCACTACACCATAGCTACAAGGCTTCCAGAAAAATTCAAGTCAGAAATGAGAAACCTGGGGATGGTTCTACCGAGCCCCGAGCCTCCACGGGACACAGCCACGGCAGTATTTTTTTTCTCCTTCCTCCTCCAGTGGAAGGAGCCTCCACCCAAGCACTATATAAACACACCGTACCGAAAACTTGGCCAAATTAGTGGAAACTGGCGGAAAAAAAAAGTTGTCCCTGACGCGCGCCTCACATGATGAGCTGCTTTCCCCGTCCCCCTCCCCTCCGCGTCTCCCCAGGCTTGGGGATGGGTTGATTTAAGGCAGACCGAAAAATAAATCACTGAGGAGTAAAAGTAAAGAGACGGACAAGACAAGGGTGTCCCGGGACCGCCGGCGGCCGGGCAGGGACGAGGCGGCCGTTAGCCCCTCGCGGCGGCCGTTAGCCCCTCGCGGCGGCCGTTAGCCCCTCGCGGCGGCCGTTAGCCCCTCGCGGCGGCCGTTAGCCCCTCGCGGCGGCCGCCTCACCTTCGCCATCTCTGGGATCCGCCGAGTCGGGGCTGAGTCCGAGTCTGCAAAGAGAGACGCGACAGTGAGTGCCCGCCCGGCCCGGCACCCTCGCCTCGCCTCGCCTCCCCTCCCGGCGCCCCTCGCTGCCGGGCAGCGCCCTCACCGCAAGCCGGTCCGCCGAGCCGCCGCCGCCCAGAGCTACCGGGAGCACTGACTAAGGCGGGAGGGAGGGGGCCCCGCCGCTGCTTGCCTCACCGGGGGCCGGGCCAGGCCCCACCCCGGGCGGGCGGCGAGCCACGGCCGCCTCCCCGTGGGCCGCCGGCGGCTTCATCCCGCAAGGCCCCCGGGGCTTCGAGGCCCTGCCGGGCCAGGCAGTACCCGGGCCGACCTCCTCCTCGCTGGCTACTGCAGCGGCACCTTCACATAGAGAGCCTCCAACAGCTGCTCCAGCCCCCTCTTGATGAAATCTCAATTAAGAATCAGTTGCCATTAATCTGAAGAGACTCATAGCCCATCACTAAAGGACAAGGCTGTACTGAATTTTAAAGCAGGCGTTTTATTAGCTGGCCTAAGTTAGCTTCCAAGTAAGCTAGGTTAGCAAAATAAGCACAGCGTTGGAACAGAATGCAAGGGCTGTAGTTCTAGCCTATCAGTACGGCAAGCATTTTGGGTGATGATACTTTTTACTTCTCAACATCTTACAGCAGGACCATGTCACTGGCCCGGGTATAATGAAGATCTATCCAGTTTAGGAGAGCAATGAGGATGCAG
Source organism: Aquila chrysaetos chrysaetos (assembly GCF_900496995.4). NCBI lineage: Eukaryota > Metazoa > Chordata > Aves > Accipitriformes > Accipitridae > Aquila > Aquila chrysaetos. The sequence goes on along the minus strand of NC_044004.1, from coordinate 78,384,715 downwards.
TCTGCATGGCTGTTCAAGGAGCATTGTCATCTGTAACACTGAAGACTTGCTCCCTCACCCATACAAATGCAATCCAGCTGTGTGTCAGATGAAAGAAGGAAAAGAGACTGCAACACAAATGGAATTTAGTGTCTTTGCCAAAATAAAACATGAACATAATCTCACTATGTGAGCATTTTAACATGTAACGGTCACTTCTGCCTTCAAGTGAGTTGTGTTTACCTCAAAAACCACAGAAATGCAGATCGTGGTGTAAATTTAAATATTTTGTCCAACATTTCTTGTTGCCCTAAAAAAATGCACATACAGTTCAGCAAAAACATGAGATCCACCCAGCTGGCTTCCTTTGCAGGACCGAGGATCAAATGGTTTGCTAAAATGGCCTGATTTACTTATTAAAGTCTAATTTGAATCTAATCCATTGAAGTGGCATTCCACACACGCTCAAAGAAGGGAATAGGGAGCTGCTCATAAATGCCCATAGAAATGCACATATGGATTAGATGTAGAATAACAATATTTAAGAAAACAGGGGTTATGAAATGGTTTAAAAAGTAGTGGTCGACATTCAAACGGGTTGCTTTTAGTTTAAGCACAACCTTGCTTACACACACCCACCTCTTTCTGCAAAAGTAAGTCTTTTTCTCCTTACACATTATATCCAGAGCAGATACAGGCCATGCTGTGATCACATGCAAGCTTTACCATCTAGAAAGTGTACACATGCACACACAAAGAAATGCAGTGGGATCTAAATCTGCCCTCTTTAACACACCCCAAAATCCTGTTGATCAGATTGAGGCACATAAACACAGCAGTAACTGCACACCAAGCGCCAAACGACACAGGTGTGAGCACAGACAAATGGAATTCATACCTCGTTAGTGACGCAGATGTGTGATAAGGAAAAGTTACGGGGTAACATGAAAGTTAAAGAAGGATCTATCAGTATCATGTGAACAATTAATAAGGTGTCTAGAAATTAATGAAGCTGTAGTCCTCATCACTTTGAAACATGTTAATAGAATCGCTCTACTATAGCAAATGGCATATGCGAAGATTGGTACATTACCGACACAAATGTATCTATTAAACTTCACAAATAAAACAAACCCGTGAGTAATTTGAAAAAAAGTATACATTTGTCTAACACATTATTTCGCAGTTAGCATGTGACTACCTGGAATGCAACTGCACTGCCTCAGAAAGACAGCAGTCTTCCCTTTCCTCTCCTCCCCTCTGCTGCGCCAAGCCCCTCTTGGCTCCCAGCGCGGCAATACAAGCTTTGAATTCTTGGCTTCCTATAATGCCAAGTATAGTTTAAACCAGGCAATGTGACATGCAATTTTTGCTAGCTTAATGAAAATGTTGCTAGTGTGTCACGTGTATAATAGCACACTAAGAGGCTGGGGGGGGAAAGCTTGTTTTCTCCCCACCTCTTATCATACCTTCCGATTTACGCAGATGGATTTTTCTGGATTATAGGATTTTTGTTTCCTATGCCTTAGTTAGTATCTTTACTAATTTATAGCAACTCTCAAATTTAAGGAAATTATCAAGCATATCTTTAATTCCATTTTTCCCTTTAAACTTTGTGTTGGAGGTTGTGGATTTGGAATCAAATTAACCCATGCCTTTTGTTCTGCAGTAATTGTCTCTGTGTACACTTTGCTTCTCAGTTCTAGTGGAGGAAGTCTACCTTCTTCCATTTCAAGGTATCTGAAATGGTTTTCTACTCTTCTATCTTTGAGCAGCTTACAAATAACAATAGCTTGTTATTCTAATCTATGTGCACAGTCTTACCCTCAGCCAAAGATGAGGTAATGTTCAGTCAATTGAAGGTAACCTCTGGATTTCTAATCAGTGAAGGACAGCAAAAAAAATCTTGGATGTGAGAACACGGAATATTTTCCGGCTCTGGAGGGGGTCTGAAATACATGATCCAAGATGAACTGCAACTGTAGGAAAAAGATTAAACAGAGGAGAGGAAAATGATCTTCTTGCCAATAGATGAAGTTAGGAGTAAAGTCTACTCTAGTCCATCTAAAATGTCATCAATATTTGTTTAAGCAAGCAAATATTGGCATAACTTCATGAAGCAAGGAGGCCTGGGGGCATGGGGGGAAATGTTAGAATAAAACCATGTGAAAGATTTGCCAGTCCATTTGGCAAGAGCAGATGTCTGGGGGAAAAAAAAAAAAAAAAAATCTCCTGATCATCATAGAATTTTAGCCTTTGCATCGATTTGAATTCAAAGGGAAGAGGCAGAAATAGCTATACCAGCAAATCCAGAATGAACCTGAAGACATGAATGTATCACTGGAGGGAAATGCATATTGCAGTGACTGCCTTCACTGGAAACAATTCTAGTTAGGTTAAAAGAGTTACAGGTGGCGACTAATAAGCATCGGATGCAGGACCTTCATGGTCACCATGGGCTAGTATTTAACCTGACAGCAGCTCTAGTATTCAATAGTGTTCACCCACAAGCCACATATAAGACTTCCAGATTTAGTATAATTATTTTTCCTTTTTTTTTTTTTTTTTTAAATTAAGCCAAATTTTCACGCAAGGAAAAAATCCACATTAGGTGAAAGCAGTCTCTCCCCCTTACAAGCCTCTCCCTGCTCTTTGCATCTTCAAACACTAGCAGAATCATACCAGGACGTAACAGTCTGCTTCCCAGTGCTGCTGCTGGCACAGTGCACTTCCAATCTTTCCTTAACACAGAGCTGCAAACACCTGGAACAATAAAAAGCAATAAAATATGATGAGAAACAGAGTGGCAGTGCCTTAATGATGTATTAACTCTGACACACATTGTGACATTGCAAGCAAGGCCCTGTCAGTTCCCCATCCGCTGCAAGGCACAGGTCTTGTCCATACAGAGTGAAATTCTGGGGTGGGTCTCAAAGTCACACTTTCAAAGAAAAACAAAATGCTGATATATCACAGTGAGGCTGAACGTGCCTTGAATTAAGCAACCAGGAAGTGTTCAGCGGCCAGAATGCCAAAGTAACCTCAGAAGCACAGACTACATTAGCAACCTTGCACTTCCTCAGGAGGCAAAGATGGGATTGCACCCATTTGGGGATAAGCTCAGAGGTCAGTTTTTTTGCTCTGGAGATACACTGGCTAGTGCTGCTGTGTCACAGTTTACCACTTCCCTGACCTAAGTGCTTGAAAAGGGATTTTTAAAAGCTACATGTTAATCCAAAACTGCATCATGACAAAAAAATGAGATGATTAATCTGCATCAGGGCTTGCTCACTGTGCGTTTCTGTTCCTCCGGACGAGGTGAGGACCTGGGAGACACGTGGATAGCCTGAAACCCTACTTTATGGGATTTCACAGCATCTTCCTGCAGAGGAGGTGACAGAAGAGAAGAAAGGAAGACTATCATGGGAACCCTTCTTCATTTGTCAAATACTTCTCTACTTTTTGGAGAACACAGGTTTTGTTGCCTCCCACAGAAGTGCTCCAAAAGCCACCTTTTGTTCTTCAAAGTTATTGCTCTGTATATTGTTTTCCTTAAAAAAAAAAAAAAAAAAAAAAAATCCCAAACTTCAGTATAACCTGCACTCTTGGCCTAGGTTCAAGAACCTGTAGGCAGGATTGCACATTACACAGGACAAAACTAGTGTGCACACGCTACCCAAAGAAGTGTAATCGCAGTAAACTTTCTCACTTCTGTATGAAATTCAGATATGCAAGTAGGTCTGGGCATATTTAAAATAAATAAGCAAGCAAATTTTCCTTGAGCATGACCACAGTATAAAGTCCAAAATTGCCATCACACCACAGTTACACAACAGAGTCGTTACAGTTGCAGAATGGAGGCAAAGATTGCATACAAGAATCATACAAGATACATGAAATAATTAACTTGATACAGGGTTTCTAATAAGGGCTGGAAAAAGTTTTCAAAGTCTGACTGTAGCACTAAAATGCATCTGCATGTTTTTCCAGAAACAATGTAAAAGTCTTAGAGAATGAAAAGTTAGCACAAAAGCAGTTCCTTTCAAAAGCATGCCCTCTTGCAGTTGCTGTCAAGAGCAGGCTGCTAGATCACAGAAAGATCAATAATTTCCAATTTTTTAAAAATAAATAAATAGAAGGATGGATGGTTTGCTCTATCAAGACAGCCTTCCAGTGGGTATCCTCATCTCCTGCCCAAAAGCATCATACATCATTTTGCTACCAATAATATATCTGAGCTATTAAAGATAGCTATGTAGTGTCATATAAGTGCATCACAGAAGAGAAAAAAAGAGCAAGGCCCATATTAAAGGAAAGTTTGCTTCTGCTATGTATATGATGGCTGCTGAAAAGGGAACGGTCCTTCAATTTGTCTAACAGAGCTGGAGCATAGTAATCACATTAGAGCCCTTTTCACATAACATAGAAAGGCCAAGGACAGTTAGTGTCCTAGTTAAAATATTTTTTCTTAAAAAAAAAAAAAAAATCCCATTGCAAAATATTTTAAAAGCCTATTGTAGAGGCACTGAAGTGCCATAGGCTTACCAAGGGAGATTTTTCAGGCTTGGGAAATTTCATGGAACAGGCAGTTTCCTTATCAAATTATAACTGAAGATCTTAAATGCTTTTCCACATTTCAATGTCTCTTTCAAAGTGAAACGGTCAAAACTGCTTGATGAACCACAACTGAGAAGCAAAGGTGAGAGAGGAAAAAAAAGAGCAATTTCAAGTTCATGCTTTGATTAATACTGACAGAGAAAAAAAATCGTTTCTGTTCCAGACTGGGTGCCAGTGGATGGCAATTTCTCAGTGCCTCATTTCCCTCCGCTCTTACACGACAGCAAACAGTTCAGCTATTAGCACAAATGAAGAGCGCTTTGTGCTGCACTCTAGCACCTTGGGTAGAAAGTATGAGGCAAACACTAAGCAGTAACGCTATTAAAATAAGGGAGAATAGGGAAAGGTCATACTAGTTTACAGGCAGGGTAAAAAGTTCAGATTGTAATATTGACAGAAAGTTTATAAAATTCTTTCCATTCTTTATGTGCCAGCATCAGGAGGCTGCTGAAGGACAGGCTAAGAGTACAGAGTAGAAGATTTTTTTATTATTTTGTTTTTAAAGCACTTTGAGACTTGCTTTGGAGACTAAATATTGGCTTATGTTCCAGCAAAGACAACTTCCTGCAAGTGATTCATTACTTCTAATCCACAACCCATTACAGAGCAGCACTCTGTCAGATTCTTGATTTCTCTTGGGACACCAGTACAATGTGAAAAGCTTAATAGGAGCTAAGAGCATTCATACCAGTTACAGCATCAGGCAGCTGAATTCATCTTACTGGAAAAATTTTTTATTTTCTTTTAGTCAGAGGAGGTGCAGGTTTCTATGAAATTGTCTTTAGAGTAAGACACATCACAAGGATGTCATCAATGCAATAATCTCAATTCAAGCAAAGATAAATCACTTGAGCCAGATTCCAGTACTTGTCTCAGGCCCTGGGTGCTAATCTTGATTACTAGGACAGCTCTACAGCACTATGCTAAGGCAAGGCTTGATCTCCAGGCTGCCTAATACTTCCTGAAGAACAGAATTTCCATCCCTGATGACTAGCGATATGGACTCCTCCTCTGGGACAAATGGAGAGAAAAGAAGCCAGGTGCTTAGGTTACATTTCTTTATCTCCAGCTGTTCTGCACTACAATTTATCTTGAGCAGATCACTTAGGCTTTGTGCTCTACACACTTCCACACAGTGATCGTGTATGAGGGGAGAGCCCATCAATAATAGCAGAACACTTGTTTTGTCCCCCATCCAGGAAGTTGAAGTATTGTGTGAAGAATTTAAGAGCCATCACAAACCTTTGGGATAGCGCTAAGTAACTATCAAGAGTAACCAATGCAAGTTCAGAAAAAATATTTCCCTTAACCAGTTAGGCCATTAGTTTTACTTAAGAAAGAGGAGCAGACACAAAAATAATTCAGTTCTGTTAGCTTAATGGAAATTTGAAAAATCTGAGGGAAGAAAATGAAAATCATCCATGAGTGGTTGTCTCCCTCTCTGTGGGGAAGAGAAATAAGAATCAGTTTAGCTGAAATGAGCTGGCATAACATCACTAAACAAGTTTGGCCTTTGCAGTTCTTATTCCCAAATACTTCTAACTGAGGTCCTGTAACAAGACCTCTTTCTCATCAAGGGACCTACCATTAGGACCCCCATGAGAGTCTTGAAATACAGGAACACTATTATCTTCATTTTCAAATGGAGAATAAAGGTAAGCTGAGGCTCAGTGGTTTCCCCAAGGTCAGAGCCAATGACTGGTAACTGAACCCAGGTTTCAAGTCACAAGCTACCGACTTTGCACTGCTCTGTTCTTTCTCTATTTACTTTGCCAAAGGGCCTCTGTGTCACTGAAAACTGCCTCCTTGGTTTACATATTCACTGATGAAGAAGAAAAGAATCCATAAATTATTCTAAAGGTACCAGGATAAGAAGCACCCTCCCACCTCTGCACGGCTGTTCTCGCCTGAAACAGCACAAGCCTTGATTCCCATAAGTAAGAGCAGAATCAGGCCCACAAAATTTTAGTTTGATTATGAGGAAATAAGTCTGGAGGCAAAACCAAACAAAGCCTACACCGACTTGTTTTCTCTTCAGCCTTTCATTAAGTTTCTAAACATGTTAATCTCAATCTGCAAGCTGCTATTTATCAAAACCCTGAATAACAGAGTGCTTCGATTGCAGACTGCATGCAGCCCACACCACCACCTAGATAATCCAACAGTTTTATCAGGAGGAACTAGTGTCTTACAGAGCTTTAATAATTTGTCTGGAATTTAACTTACTTCCATTCTTTCTTTCCATAACCTTTCATATATTCCCCTGACATTGGATGTTTAGTGCTCCTGTAAACACAGGAAACATTTTTAGCACTTAGCTCAAGATCTCTAAAGTCCCTTTCCTGGTTTCTACGATACATTTTGACACCTGAACTAGGACAAATCTACCTAAACTGCCAGCACATAAGTCAAGTCTGTTTTAATTCCTCCTTATAAGTCATTGCCAACCTGCGCCCAGACACAGACACTCTAGATTAAAAATGCTCCATTTCTTTACTTGATTTTGAAACTTTAAAAGGTGAGCAAGTCACTCAAAGATTTATGCATGGAGAAAGCCACGCAAACACGAGACACTTCATAAACCTTCTCTCGCTCACTCTCATACAAGGTTGAAGGGCCTGCCGCAGTCTAGACCCCAAGCCTTGCCTCAAGAAAAAAATTCAAAGACATTTTTATATAGTATTTCTTAGCATTCTCCTGTTCACACCTTGATTGTTGCCAGGCTCAAGGGTTTTTTTCCTCCATGGATCACTGGCCCTACTGTTCAAATATAGGACTAGGTTTCAAGTAGTGAGATACGCATTTCTTTCATAATTCTCTCCGGATCGTATTTTCAATCCCTTTCCCTATAGCAACAAATGATGGGTATTGGGGGTGGGTGGGATGGGTGTTGTTTTTTTTGTTTTAATGAAAGGTGAGATTTCCAGGTAATAATATGATTTAAGGAGTCCAAGATTTAACAAAGCAAGGCAGTAAATATAATGGACTTCTGATAAGTTTGTATGTGTACTCAACATGGCCAGTAGTTTAAACTTCTCATCCCCATCAAGTTTTTAAGATCTGGCTGTAGGACAGAATATTTCTGTTCTTCCCAAACTAGCTGTTTGTCTGAAAATAAACTATTAGTCTGGGAGAAATGCCCATGGTAACACTCCTCTAAAAAGCCTCAGTGCCTCTGCGTCTCCACTTTTGGTGGAGTTTTTGTTACCTTAATTTGCGTTTTCCAGCATAAAATGATTAATATAGCACTTCCAGTAGCAGTAATCACAGCAGAGCTCTAGGTAAACTAGACAGGTTAAGGTCCAGGAACATAGTAACAAATTACATCCTGATGCAAACTGCAGTCCTGTTTACTTAAAGGAGTTTCCCCCCTACCCCGGCAAGAACATATATTTAGGTATTATTCAGATAAAGCACTATTAAGGGCAAACCTGTTTTTCTTGATCATATTAACAGCTTTTTGTAATGCTTATTTTTCCAGAGTAGAAGGATGAATTGAAAGCCAGGGGCTGTGAGTCCTTTTCAAGATCCACTATTAGGCTACTATGAAACCCCAAGTCTCTTTTTCCAGGAGTGATATGGTTAAAATAATATTTATTCTTCATAAAAGCACCTTGCTGAAAATCTCCACACAAGAACTAATAACAAGCACTAAATCCTAAACTATAGATTAGCATTGTTTTTGCAGTGTGCATGTAGCTACTGCCACGTATCCTGATCCGCTACCAGACCAAAAACCAGATTGAGTTTTGGCATTTACATGCTACAGGATGAGCACATTTGCAAGGGGAACCACAGACCGCCTTATGTTAAGTGGCATTCCCTGCCTCCTCCTTGTACCTCCCGAGCTCTTCATTTTGTTGAGTCTATTTCCAATCAGTGGTTTGAATGTCTTCTTGTAGGTTGCCTGCAACACGGCTTGCTTGCCCATGTCCCAAGTAATCAAAACCCTACAAATAAAATTGCTATTACATTTCAGGTCTGGAGGTCATTGGTCAAAATAGCAAACACCCAGATATATGCGTGGAGCTAAGAAGGAATGAGATGCCATGACTGAGGCAGCCGAATCATCTCCCCAGAATGAGAAAAGAGAAATATCCAGACCTCACTATCCCCTTGCATATTTGCCTGCACTTGTAGCAGCCGATCAGTGAAACAGGTTTGAGAGCGCTGAAGTTTTGACACACAGCTTTTCTAAACGTGGCAAATCTTGCTCCTATATAACTGCACACCTCCCAGTGTGAGACCAAGGAAAAGGGGAGAAACTTCTGCCCCGATCCCTCCAACACTCTTTTAAACCTCTCAGGCCTTGTAGTGTAACTGGCAGAGAGAGGCAGGATGCGCAGCAGCAGGCTGTGAGCTGTGGGAGAAGGTGGTGCATTCACATCTGTGCAATGGCACTAGGCAAATCAGCACATTTAAACATCGCATCCAAACTACCAAACATGAGCAGATGCATTTTATTCTTTTAATACCTAACTTATTTGCTTCCTGGTGTTCTATTATTTGCTGAAGACAGCTGGAGACATAAATTACCTTTTTTCCTTCAGCCAAAATAAATAAATATTTATGGCTAATTAGGACTTCCCTTTCTTGGTTGTGAGTGTTCACCTGGCTGAACTGCTGCGATAACGGGCAACACGGCGAGGCTGAGCCAAGCAAGGCAAGCAGCCGTATGTCCACGAAATGGGTAGCAACCGCTGTGCCTCTAACCACAGGAGGAAACCAGTAAACACACAAACTTCATAGCAACACCAGCCTCCATCTGCACAGTCATTAAGGGCAAGGGACACCCCTCCTGCCCCATATCACGGCTCTGCGGGTCAGAGCTGCAAAGACAGCTTCAGCACTCACTACTAGGGGTCTCGGGACAGACTTCCAGGGGCTTATGGCAAGAGGATCAAGAAACAGCCCTTTGGGATCTGGAGGCCAGAAACACATATTGGTTGTGCCTGCCTAGTTTTGGAGCCCTAGTGTATATAACCGGCATGAAGGCAGTGGTGAATATCACCATCTGAATGTGCACTGGTGGTATTTCACAGTATAATTCATATACTGCTGCACAGAAGCACAAATCCTCTGCTCAGACCTGCACAGAGATGCAACACACAGCGCAATTCATGCATAGCTTTGCCTCAAAATTATTTTTAAATAAAAGGAACCCACAAAAAAAGTACTTTATGCCAAATATCTCCCATTGTTAGCAGCTACAGAGCCAAGGGCTTGAGTTTTGTACAAGGATTTCATTAAGATGTATATCCCAGTATAGCAGCACTGCTATACAGCAATTCAAAACCAAGTTACCACAAGTTATTCTGCTGAATACAGCAACAGAGGATGCCTGCATTTTGTCAGACCCACATTCCCAGTCTCAGCCGCTGTAAGAATTTTAGTTAAACCACGTTAAACCACTCTTAGTGGCAAATTTTTCAAAAATAGCTACAGTACTAGTCAAAGGGGAAGTAATAACATGAATAATGTAAATGCTGACTTGCTGAAATCCCTTCCCATATTTCAAACAAAATAATACCAGTGATTTTGAAAGCAGCATAAACCTTATAGAAAACTGGACATCTAGTGGCACTGCATGGGAATTGCGGCACAGAGGAGAGGTGATGTCTCCTCAAACCCTCTTCCATGAAGACTGTGACAAAGTATAGGAATAACAGTGACAGCACATAAGAGTCCTCCAAAATCCTGACACATGGCAAAATTTTATTCCAGGAGTTCATGCAACAATTATCCTTTCTAAATAATTTAAAAAACCCACCACCAAGTGATCAGGCAGGTATTCTACTTGATGGGTTTTTCTTTTATCACACACTTGCTCTTTGCTTCCCTTTTGTCCCCACAAAACAGTCAAAAGGTTTACATTATGCCATCCTGCTACATCTGAATTATGGATTCCCACTTCGAAATACCATGGTTTTGCCATTATTTGTAGTAAGTTAAAGCAGAGAGCTCTGGTGTTGGGGAAAAAGAAAAGCCTTGTTTACCTACACTATCCCCTACATATCCTAGTATTTGATCCCAGACTACTTTTGTTTATTCAGCATTACCAGCAGCTATGGGCAGATCCCCTGCTAGCTCAGCTCTTTTCAGTATGAAACCGTGAACAGGTTCCTGCAAGTAAAATGCTCCATACTGATAGATAATCTCATGCTAAGAGTTAGTCTTTAACACAGGAAAGCTTATTTCTGAGCTGGAAATGGGCCCAATACAAATGCGGTAGAGTCAATGGAGAAAAAAATAAAAGATGCTGAGGTTTCCATTTTTTTTTTGTCATCAGTCCTTAATAACACTTTGCATTTAAGTTTGGATTATATGTTACACATTGAGGAAATGTATTTCATGCTTGAGAAACTGCATACTAGCAAATCCCACCATAGTGATGAACAAATAAGGAGAAAACAGTAAAGCCCACAGATCAGTCAGGTTACTTCAGTACAGACTGCAACCAAAACCATCACAATTCATAAGTGTTTAATTTCTCCCTCTGTACTAGCATTGAATAGAATTTCAGTACCTTCTAGCATTTAATAACTTCCTTTGAAGGAAAGCTGAAGGGGGAAGAATTTTCACAACAGTGAGCTGTCTGTACAGTTGAGTCAGATTTCAGTCAAGCAAACCTTTTTTAATTTGACATTCTTAAAAGACATCAAGCAAAATGGCTTTCAAATGATGAATGAGAAATCCAGTCATGCATTGGCTATGCTCAATAACCTGGAGATACCAGATTTTAAAAAAAAAAAAAAAAAAAAAAGACTACTTTAAATTTAATTTCTCTTTAAATGAACATTGCAATTGCACAGTTCCAGGATACATATTTACTTTAAAAGTTGAAGTATTTCTACAAAAGCTCCCAGGTAATACTTCATTTCTCATAGCTGCAGACTGAGACAAGCAAACAGATGAGTTTGTTACACATCTTCTCACATCAAACATCTCTGCTCTGTCACAGGCATTTGTCAATGCTTGAGGTCTTTTACTTTCTAAAACATTGCCACCTTCAGGTTTTCTATGGAGCCTGCTGATACTTATGGTGCTGGTGGCAAAAACGGGGGGTTGAAAAGGAAATTTGTTTGAGGGCTTAGTGCTACCAGTAAAAGCCACCAACTTGCTATCAAAGGGGGGGAGTTTTGTGGGTTCATTAAGCAAGTTTCCTCAATGCATCTCCTAGTAACTAGCCACCCATGTGGCAAAACAAGCCTGCATCACAGTACTCTCCTTTCCCCCTAAGTGGTTTCACCGGCCTTTCACACAGCAAGGGGAGAAGGGGAAAAAATGTTGCATTTTCCCTGAGCTGAAGGCCAAATTGCAAGCTTTGTTTACCTGGCATTATAACACACTTTCTGGCAGGCTTTTGGATTTCTGACCAGCTTTTAAGTGGCAGATAACAGCACACACAAGCGTAGCTCTGAGCCCATTCACATCCGGCTCCGGGGACCCAAAATTTTGGCTTCAGCCACAAAGGGGCTCGAGGCCAGTGGGTCACCTCAGACAATGCTCAGGTTCTGGGAGGCACATGAGCTCCCCGCTGGCGATCCCCACCAGCAGCTTGTGTTGTATTCCTGCCAGTAACTCTGACTTTCTGCATGCTCAGAGCCAGTTTATGCCTCAGTTTCCCCATCTGAGGGATTAGGGTAGCAGGGTTTTGCCAAACACAGCAGCGAGGAGATAACAAGCACTGCACACACAGACCAGGTGCGGCACAATTCCCTCCCACCTTTTTTAGCCACATACAAGGTGATTGAATTTAGCTGAGTTTGAATGAGTTACATGAATACAGGGCTGGTGTAGAGCAGTGATGAATCATCTTTTCCTCCATGCTTATTCTTTGCACAATAATGTATTGCAGACCTCTAATTCCTCTGCTAAACATCCATAATCTTTTGACAGCTGAAGAGTCTCCAGGGATTTCATATTTGAATCAGGGCAACAGACAGAGACAGGTCAGTTAAAGCAGACTTCAGTAGATCAGAGTTACAAAATGTAAAGACTTCTATTTTAACCAAACTGTGCATTTTAACATGGAAGTGGTTTACATCACTCCAACAAATTACCATAAATCACTCTTAACAAGATCATTTTGTTAGGGGCTCATGAAAAGACCATAAAGATATACTCTCTTTTTTCCCCAGTTTTAAAACAAAAGAGGGCACCTCACCCTAAAGCAAGATGTGCCTCCCTCTGGCAGGCTTGCAGACAGAAAAACCTCCGCGCAGACACTGAAACCCCTATAGAAGTGCTGGGGAGTACACTAACAGATCCCTCCATAGCTCCCCATGTGCTGGCTTGGGGTCCCCCTGCTAGATTCAGGGGTGTCAAGGGCCTCCCTTGCCATGCCTGGCACAAGGTGGCTGATTCCTCTTCAAGGATCCAGAGGCGAAGATGAAGGCAGCAATTCTCCTGCACAGCCTCAGGGTCTGCCTCATGCCCAGATTTGGCAAAGCATGAGAGGTCTCATTATCTAATACTTTGTAAAATCTCACTATTTTCCTGGAAATTATTTGGCTGAAGTCGACAAAAAAACCCACAAACACATTTCCCTTCCCTCTGGAGAGGTACCTCACCATACAGAGCCTCTGCTCTTTCCTACACATCAGAAACCAAGTAAAGCAAAATACATATATATGCCATCTGCTTTTCCTGGATCTCCTCTGCCCTGAGCCCCTCCATCTCTCTGCATCCTTACCTGCTTCTCTTGACAGACACCCACCAAGGCTCTCCAGAAGGCATCACTACTGCCCAGGTCAGCAGGCAAGGGACACCCCTCCCCAACCCTCACCCCTCTCCAGGAAACCCACCCAGGTGCTTATCCCACTCCTCTTAAACTCCCTGCTTCTGCCCTCTCCTGCAAGTAAACAAGCCAGCTCCTCTCTCTACAGGCAACACCTGTAGTTTGTCCTGCTTCTCTCCACCTCCTGCCCACCCCTTGCTCCCCACATGGCTCCCTTTGGCCGGCAGCATCCCGCAGGGCTCACAGACGCAGCCCTGGGCTATCCCAAAGAGTCAGCAAGCTGGCGGCACTGTCATAATATGAAGTCTGAGCGGGGTTTTGGGAGGCTTTTATCAATTTCAGCATGGGAATATCGAGTTTCATCACACGTCTGATGTTACATGGCATTCACATCATGTGGAAAGGACTGGTTTGAGTACATCAATCACCCCAGAGAAAGAGAAAACAAAAGAGGAAAAGTATACACCAGCGATCCTTTCTCACCAAGCGGAATAGCTAAACTTGTCTTCAGCAATCAATCAAGGCTCCAGCAAAACCTGTTCTACCAAAGATAGATGATCTTCTGTGAAAGAACAGATACCTCTGAAAACTTCATTACCATTTGTTAAGGCAAAGAGTTGCCTCTTGACAGTCTCCTTAATGCAGCATAAATTTTAATAAGGCGTGCGCAAATGACCAGCTACAGTGCAGCTCACAGACTGCTGAGCTTTAGGAAAACAATTCCCTATAGCTCCTTTTCACCTCCTGTCCTGGTACTGTTGAAAATCTGTCCTGCTAATCACGCACAGGAGAAACAGCAGCATGCATTTATAGGCTCCAGGTCTGGTTTTAAGTTTACATCCATCATGCTCTTTCTAATAATCACTTGTCTCACATCAGCTGCTACAAAGTCGCTTAGACAATCCAAATCGCTTTTTTAAATCACTAACTGGGTACCCCAAACATTATTAAAAGGGGACAGTATTAAGGTCAGAAGCAATGGATAATTTTTTTCTACAGGTACTTGGTAGGATAAGGAGATAAGGAAAAAAACTCTAGGTCATTCTGTGCTTCTTAGGTCAATACACAGATATCGCAGCCAAGTCATCGAATTAATTTTTAGCATTATATTTGTCTTTTTTTTTTTTTAATCTTGGTGTATTGCATGTTATGGATCACTGTGTAAAAGTTTTGATATAGCTGACATGCTTTTAAATTTTCTACAAATATTGGTACTATACCAACTGTAAAATCAGGACTTGTACTATATTATCAGGCACATTGATTATTAAATTCTGATATCTTGGTACCACTGATAAAGAAACAGCTCACAGTAACATTAATCTGTATGAAGGATACTCAGGCATGTGCAGGCTTTCTTCGTTTGGAAGGAGAGCACAAAAAAACCTAACTTCAAAATGAAAAATAGCTATGCAGGAGTGTGAGTAACAGAAACGTCTCACCTTAGTGCTAAGCGTTTCCCTTGGATTCAGCCTCCACCACTGCCTTACATTAACACTGCCTTACACTAACACAGTTCCTGTTTAACAAACCAAAATAAGGTTCATTGCTTTTAGTCACTGTGCCTTGTAGGACTGCCTGCACCCTGGGAAGATCATGAAGCAGCCTCTGCATGACCACCGAGGTACTAGGAGAAAGTGGCCTCCCAGCACAGCGGGTACGGCTCACGTGGCACACAAATCACCCCAGTTCAGCAGTTCATGCCATTTCAGCATATACAAGGCTCAAACCCGAACAGGTCAGATGCAATCTGGGGTCATGAAAAGCTAAAGATGAGAGAAAGACCCTTGGATGAGATCAGTCCAAAGCACCAAGCAGGTCGTGGGAAAGAGGCAATGGAAGAAGTCCTCACGTTTGCTGTTATCATCTTTTAACAACCTTCCCAGTTCATATTCTGTCTCCTGGCTGTGGTATTGAAAATGAAATCAAAGGCAGGCAACTGAGTACTTTTTGCTCTACATCCATTTATGTTAAACAGAGCATCCCTCACTGGCACAGGAACACACCAAGCTTGTGATCACCCCATTGCAGGAGTCTGGAGAGAGAGGTTGTATTAGGAGCTATTTCACTAACTGCTTCTAGAAAACATAAGCACAGGAAAAATAGTATTTACAGCGAGGAAAGCGAGGTTTAACATTCAGCAGAAGATGCAGGGACTTGGCCTTTTAACCCTTTTTGCAGAGTGCTGTTTCTGTCAAGACAGGTTCAGAAAAAGGGTACAAAATTAATTTCTGAAAAATACACATAAAGACAGAAATAATAAACTAAGCAGAATGAGGATATACATTTTATCCTTGATTATTAAAAAAAAATACCCAGAAAAAGTGGAATATCATTTTAAGACCATTGTTATTGACATGCTCTATTCTGAAGAAGTTTTTCTGAAATCAAAAATAAAGTACATGCATTTTCAGAAAGGAGTCACCTGAAGCATATGCTGCTGAATTTCATTGAAAGTCACACTGAAAATATGTAACATTTGGATTTGTGAGGCTTTTCTTAAACAATTCCTCCAATAATGGTCTAGATCTCTCACAGAACTGAATCATACTTCAATTTTTGTAACTACATCAAGTAACATATTCCCCATTTTCTAAAACTTTCAGTCATTACCATGAGGGAAACTAATATATCAATCTAACAACAAAGAAAAATTTATTCTGTAAGCCCAAATCAGATGGACCATCATATTCTGTACTGAAAGCTTTGTGCATTCAGAGTCCTTTCCAGCTATCTGAAAAAAGGATCAGTTCTTTTCTGCACAAGGAGTAAGATGCAACCCCAAGACCTTGGTTGATGACCTTCTTTCCTTTCAAACTTCTTCCTTGCATCATGGGACCTAGAGAGCTTTCTGAAAATAGAAACAGATTTGTATCCACCCACCCGAGTCCAGGAGCTGGGACTCTCAAACCGGCACTGAGTCTTCTGAGCATGGCACAAACCACAGGAGTGGGTGGTTCAGCTCAGATGTGCCAATACTCCTGAACGGAAAACCTGTTTGGCTGAAGTCCCACCAAGGCACCTCAAAACAGGTCTTAAATGACTGTCGGAGTTTTGATAGCCCTCCACAGAGGCAGGTTTTCAAAGTAAAATTTGAGAGATGCAACAGCATTTGAAGGGAAGCAAAACAATAAAAAGTTTCTTGGGAATGCTGACAAATTAAAGCTACTGAGCAGGTCTTGCACAGCTGTGCTGTGAGTAGAGCTACACTACATGTTACTGTGAAAATATTCATAGTAGATTAACTACCAGAAAAAGAAATAGGTGGTTGCATTTGTTTTAGAGTATTTGCAAATGCCCAAAGTAGGACATTTCTGGCATAATTTTTCAGGCCTCACCGGAAATTATTTTGGTCCACTGAGCCTTTGTGTCTTTTAATGTAGAGATGGGAAAAGAGGTGATTACATAGTCAGTGCCTCTTCAGAAAAGCACATATTTATTCCTTCTTGTGCACTGTCTAGTTTTCAACATACAGACATTGAACTTTGTGTGTTTTCCTTGGGAGATTATTTCTTGACTTCATGCACCTTATCGTCAAGTACTTTCTCCTGCTATTAGTTTTACTAGTCCCTACCTGTACTCTGTGTTGTTATGTCTAGTTACAGATTGTGCTAAATAAATCATATTCTTCCTCAGTGTTTATATCTTTTAAGTATTTGCAGATGATCCTGTTCCCCTATAGCTGCCAGCTAACAAAAGCACACATATTTAACTATTTTATTCTTTCCTTCTGAATTCCCCACAGGCTTTTCATTGCTCTTATCTGAATTCCCTCTGGTTTTCAACAACAGCCTAGTAATGAGGTGTCCTGACAGCGCCCAGCACATTAGGGCTGAAAAGAAAGGAGACCTTACCCTCTCCTAGGACAGGATACCTATGCCTATGCAGTTCAGCAACACACAGGACACTTTTGTTGCTTTGCAAACTCAGGATGAATTTACTACTAATGATCACATCTTGTATTTCTCTTGCCCTCCTGTTTATTTATTTACACCTTCCCAAGACAATTCATCTGGCTAATCTTTTAGAGCCTTCAGCTTACTTCTGACTCTCGTCACTGATTAAACAAAATGATGCACATCTTCTGTTGTGAAGTTGGACGCTGGGAATTTAGAAACTTCCCAGAAGAGCTCTGGACTGGGAGATGGGCATTCTTTGCGCAAGAGGTGGCCTGCCCTCCTCTCTGAGCTAAAGGACAAGGGGCTATCAGAAGCATCAATCTTCATTTGGAAAAATAATCAGGTACAACATCGGCGCAGAAGAGCCTGACCTCCATTCACCTTTCTGCCCTGTGACCATACCACCAGAGGGGAAGTTGTTGCCTCCAGAGCTGTGCCCTAAAATCCATATCAAGAAATGGAAATTCATTTGAATGGTGCAGATGTTTGATGCCCCTTGCGTGTGTGGTGTCAAACAACTCCCCTGGTTGTCCTTCCAAATTACGCTGCAGGCGAGAGCATTGAAATACAAAGGTTACTTACAAGGAGCGCTCACCTTACTTGCATGGGAAGTTTTGGGTATTTATTCCTACACTACAGGTATTTGTGAAATTAGGACATCTGAGATGCAGTACTAGTACCAAAACAAGACAAAACAAAGAGCTGATAATCTTCTGACTTCTCAATGTTTAACTGAGTAACCCCCCCAAACTTTTCTATTGCACTGTGTTGGTGTAAAATGCATATATGTCAGAGGAAAATCATCTATTATAAAGGTAACTCAGCCTGCGTCCTGTCAGTCATGCTTCTGAAGAGTCATTACAAAAATTGGATTATCTCTGTTCCATGCAATACAGTAAGTATGAAGTGCTTCTGCAAATCAAGTTATTAAAAGTGCCCCAACCATTCACCTGATTTGAAATACTTCAGGGGTACTTACCTGCAAAGTCAGCTGGGTATAAAGGTAATCTCTTTGTGCTCACACAGAATATGCTTTACAGTTTTCTGGCTTCTTATATTAATTGAGCAAAACCATTAGCCACTCTTCTTTCTAATCATTGACGTGAGGCCAAAGTCATTCCCACCATTTTCACAGAGGAAAAACAAGAAAACCGTACAGATACAAGGTTGACTGGTCACAGGCAGGAAAACCTACGCAGTACTGTTTCCTCATCGTTTTCCCATGACTTTGAAAAAGCCCACACAAGAGTGCAGAAGGGCGGCTGAGGCACCAGATGCTAGGAGAAGGCATGGCAGGACTAGAGAGAATTGAGGCTCTGGCCCTTGCCTGTGCACCTGCTCTGTGGGAATCTGACAGATACAGTTCCCTTCAGCCGAGCTGAATTTGTCCTTGTCACCCTGTGCGATGAAATCCTCCTGATGCAGGAGCACGCAGGGCATGGGGGAGCACTGCCGTTCCTACCTGCGTAGCCCAGCTATGGCCCCAGGGTCCAAGAACCACAGAAGGGCTGCCACGGGCAGTGGAAGCCACAGTCCTGACTTCACCAGCTCCTGCCAGCTGGCTACAGACAGCAAATCCTCGTGGCCCGAGGTATGTGAGGCAGGATGGCATCAGCTCCAAGCCTCCCATACCAGTAGCCCAAATAAAATGTCCTATACCTCGCAAAGCCCCTGGCAAGCAGGACTGCATGTTGGGACAGTCTGTATAGGAGATGACGGGGTCTATAATGATGCAAATAAGAGACTGACATAAATCACAGGGTGTGCAACAATTTCAAAAGCTTGCAATGAAAAGCCAGGGCCAGCCAGATGGAAGAAGAGCCAAAGCAATGCCAACACTCTATGGAGGAGGGCCTCTCCCACTTGCTTTAAACATTACCCCTGCACCCTCGACAGATTCTTCCCCCCATGCCAAGTTACCCAGCAGTGAGCAGAAGGAGAGGAGGGCTCAGATTCACTCCAGCGAGGGCTGGGGAGCCAGAATATTGTATGGGCGCTGTGGCCTCTAACAGTGGCCTCGTCCTCGCAGCACACCACCTCGCCACAGAGAAATGCACAGCAGGCATGAATAAGGCAGACCGAGAGGCGCTTGTTTGAATTAGCAGCCTTCTGCCCTGTAAAATACACCCCACGGCAATGCTGAAGACCTGGCTGCCTGCTCTTCTGCAGCCAGACCGCCCCCAACAGCTGCCTTCCAATGTAACCCAAAAAAGAACCACCAAACCCCATGCATTTAAATAACACCAGCTCTATAGTATTTATAAAATATTTTCCTTTTGCCAAGCTTACTGCACAGTTGTTAGCACCTATGCTTAACTTCTCCATGTGTCCTTCCTGTAAGGACAAATCTGTGTCCACCCTTTGCCACGGTGCAGAAACCCACTCAAGAGCTTTACCTGCTTGCCCTGCCAGTTGCCACCCCGATGGCTCAGTAACCTCAAGCCTAACGTAGTGCATTACTGAGCAGTTTGCCTTTGCCTCACGGACCCAGCAGGTATCCACGTGCCATTTCAGCCATCAAAAATCCTCCTTTCATAGATTTTTGTACTGATAAACACGGGAAAGGTGAGAGGCTTTTGTAAATAAATGACTGGATCAAAACTTGTGTCAAGGTGCAGGTCATACACAACCACAGAACTCACACTTGGTTGAGCTCTCTCTCCAAAAGCCACTATGGTACAAGAGAGCTACCAAAACTGATGCTGTGAGAGGGCAACCAAAGGTCTGCCTCAAGCACGAGTTTCCTAAAGGCCCAGCGGCTGAGTTGCTTCCTCTGTGCCCCCCTGATGCCCAGCACAGGGTGGGGGCAGCCGGCGGGAGGGTGCACCATGCCCCAGGGCTCCCCAGCCACACCGTGTGGACACCAGCCCCAGGCAGCGCCTGGGGAACCGCAGCTGCTGTGCTGCGGCCAAAGCGGTCCCTGGGGACGTCAGGGATGGGGAGAGGTCAGCCGTGGGATGTTGCCAGGTCTGTCCCCACCTACAGGGAGTGAAGCCTACTTAGCATTTTAGCCATACGAGGGAATAACTCCTGTGGAATAAAAGGAGGAAAACTGGGTTAGATGTGGTTAAAGTTTAAAAAAAAAAAAGTCATTTAAAAGCGTGAGCGTCGTCTTCCGCGTTGGAAAACACTAAATTGAAAAATGTTCTAATCAGGTCAAATTCAGATCTCCGTATGCCAAAGTCAAGCCGACACAATCTCTTCCGCAAAGAGGGCCAGAGGGGAGTTTTATAATACTTTGTAAGAGAGTAAAAGCTGCAGGGCGAGCTCCCCTTCAAATTTCCCCTGAATTTTGCGTTGCAAAGGCAGCCACTCCAGAGAGAGCGGGGCACCAGAGGGCTGTCGGGACGGGGAGCGCTTCAGCGGGGGAAGCGGCCGGAGCAGGAGCCGCGGAGGAGCGCGCCCACCCGGTGCCTTCCCAGGGGACGCGGTCAACCGGCGGCGGCCCCCGGGGGCGGCCACCCCCTTCTCTCCCCCTCCGCTTCCCTCCCTGCCTCTCGCCGCCTGGAGAAGCGGCGGACTCACCTGCCGGGCGGCCCGAGGCGGCGGCGGCGGCGGCGGCGGCGACGGGCGGCTCACAGCTCCCGGCACGGACCCCAGGGCTGCCGCGGCGGCGGGCGGCGGCGCGGGGGGGCACCGGGGACGCTGCCCGCCGAGCCCCGCAGCTGCCGGAGGAGCAGGCAGAGCAGCAGCAGCAGCAACAGCAGCAGCAGCAGGAAGAGCGCCAGGTAGAGGAGCAGGTTGAGCTCCCACTCCATGCCGCCCGCGGCTCGGCACGGCACGGCGCGGCACGGCTCCCCGCGGACCGCCCGGTGCTGATGCCGGTGCCGGTCGAGCCGCCTCTCTTCTCGCCGCCCGGAGCCTCCTCCCCTGCGGCAGGGAGGCCGGCCGGCCGAGAGGGGTACCGGGCGGAGGGGCTGCGACCGGGCGCCCGCGGAACCGGTCCTGCCTTCAACCCCCGCCTCTGCGGCACCTCCCTGCCCGGGCAGGGCAGCACCGGGAGGGCACCGGGGCGCGGGGTTGGTGGGGGCAGAGGGCACCGTGGCCACCCCGCGCCCGCGGCTTCTGGCCCGCGGTCCAAGCTGGGGCGCGTTGGCCGTGCTCCTTGGGCACAGGGTCCCCTGTCAGAGCAACGGTGCTCCGAGACCACCCATCGCTGCCAAGAGAAGTTCGCTGGGGTGACTCGCTTCGAAACTGAGCGTCCCGTCCGAACTGAAATGCCCACACGGCGGTACCCGCAGGCAGCATCCATCCTCCCTACCCCTCGTTTCACACACGTCCACCAGCATAGGCCAGCCAGCTCCGAACTGCGTCGGTATGGGAAAATGTCTCTCTCCCCGAAGACCTTTGAGAACCGTCCCCTTAGCCAGGAGCGAAAACACTTGTCAGATGTTGCCATGGGAATAGGAAAATTACTCAGATTTTTGGCCCCTTGACTCAGATTTCAGTGAACGATATGATTGTGATGGACCCGCCATGACTTTTGCTTCGAAAGCGATGAAAAAACATACTTTACTTTAAAAATACCAGATGCCCTTTGTCGTACTGTATCGCTAACATCTGGCTGTCGGTCAGGTAACAGAGCCACTGCCCTTAGAGCTGATGGACACACCAGGGTTAGATCTGGCATGACCCAGTGGCTCCCGCACCCACTTTTGGAAATGCTCTGCTCAGTGCATGAGCCTCCAGACTTAACAGACAGGTTACTGAAGAGCGCAATCGCGGCGGTGGCTCACTGGCCCCCTCGGGACAGCGGCACCAATCGGAAAAAAACCCAGACATACTTCACACTCTCAAACTATTATATCTAATCTCCCTCTACTTCTCCCTGCTCCCCAAAGACCGCTAGTGCACGGAGGCTGCAAGAGAGCAGATGAGGTGAAGGGGGTAGA
The DNA here is from genome assembly GCF_900496995.4 of Aquila chrysaetos chrysaetos. Classification (NCBI taxonomy): domain Eukaryota; kingdom Metazoa; phylum Chordata; class Aves; order Accipitriformes; family Accipitridae; genus Aquila; species Aquila chrysaetos. The sequence goes on along the minus strand of NC_044004.1, from coordinate 78,362,588 downwards.
GGGATGTCAGCTTGCTGCTATCCTCAGGGAAAACCCTACTTGCACTTTTTGGGTACCATCTGTCCACTTGCTCACATGATTTATCTCGGCTCAAGTCACATCCCCAATGCCTCCACGGATTTATAAGCATCGGAACTGAAATTTCACAGAGTGAACATAAGCACTGCTGCATATATTGCAAATTTGGAAAATGATCATTCACCTTCTCTTGAAGTAGCAAAACTTCATTCTGATATCTTCATCAATACTGTAGAAAACATTATCTGTCAGAAGAAGGAAAGGCCAGCATCCATCATTCTCCAGTGCTCAGACATCCCGGCTCTGTATTCTCTCAGGCACAATAATTAGCACTTTCCCATTTTGATTGTATTATTAGTGAGGAGTTGAACTACTCAAAACACAGTTTTCTTATCAGCATTGATTCAGTAGGAATTAAGAATTAGGATCTTTGGGAAATATGGCAAGATTAACACTTGCACTTGATGCGCACAGAATATTGATCAGAAGCTCCATGAGAGACAGTCCGCTCTTGTGCGAGAGACACTGGTGATACAATGCCTTGTGAGTGGCTGTTGTACATGATAGCAAGTACTTCTAAAACATGCTTTTAACCTTTAACAATGACTGTGCCTTAAGATCCAACTGTAAATGTGAAATTGTATTTCAAATCAGCTGAATCAACAAAAAGATACAGTGTTTTGGGGTTGTTTGTGGTTTTTATGACCAGAACAGAATTCTGAAATTTCTTAAAGCTGTACAGAAGATAAATAGTTCATCTTCTTTTACTCTTAAAATGTTTTGCTTAATCATATAACTAAATAGTGCAGTCTGGTTCTTGTAGTCTGAGCAGGACAGTATAACACACAACCTAAATAAGCAGGAATGCTAGAATTCCTCCCCAGTCCTTACTCCTCATATAAAGAAGCAGTCAGACTCTACAGAACAATGGCAACAGAATTACTCAGAAGAGGCACATGCATAAATTTTCTAAACTGTATCTCCTGATTTAAAAGAAACATTTTAGTATCAAGATTTATTAGTTTCAAAAGAGGTCGTGCGTATACAGCAACAAAAAGACTTGCTTGGAAAAGATTATGACTTTCAGCATTTCAAGTAACCAGGCGGTCAAGATTAATTTCTGGTTTGTAACAGATACTTTGAAGCTGAATAAGCAGGAGAAATAATTGAAAAGAGCCGTTCTGATTTAATGGTTTAACCCGATCATTTATTATTTATCCCACTTATCCTGAGGCTGATACCATCTTCCCTGTAATTGCATCAAGACACGCTGTTCTAACATGCTACAGCTGGCGAGGCTGCACGTGCACAGTCAGATTTTCGTCGTGCATTTGTAACCATACGTACTGATTCAGTTATCACTCTAAGTCACGATGGTGGAGAATCTGGGAATGGGGATGATACTGGTCTGTTAGAGCTGCAAAGCTGGGCAGATTCAATTCATAGACAGCAGAAATCCAGATCACGTTATCCAAGCGTTCTGTAGATACTTCTTCCACCAGTACACCAGCAGCAGCGTGATCTGGCATTCAAGACTAACAGAACTGTGGACTATGAGAAGGGTGGCACAACACTGAAATGAATTATTCAAAATAATCCAGGTTTCAAAAGAGAAAATTATCCCCCAATTTTATTAAATGTGCTATCATCTCTTACAGATCAAATGTGACCTTTAAGCTTTTCAGGACTCTGGATTTCCAGGATTTGCAGGAGTATCGACATGTGGGATGAGATCACACATGTGTGGTACCAGTAAACATTTTCTGTCTTCTTTTCCAATAGAAAAAAGTAAGTTTCCAAATTGATATTCACTTCAGTTTCACACTCCTGAGTTCTTGTATCAAGCCAGTATTTAACCTGTCTGCTAAGTAATATTGAAGACCAGGATTTGAGAAAGTGCTTTTTTTTTTTTTCAACAATTTTGATTTATTTTTGCCTACTCTACATGAAAGCAAACTATAGTTTCTACTTTAATGTAAACATTTGTTACTTTTTAAGAGAATTTGAAGATGCTTCTAAAAGGTGTGAAAATCTTAAACAATGCTAAGATCTTAAGCTAGACATTGGTTTTGTATGTTCAGAGCCTTCAACTCTAGCTGTAACAATTTTGGCTTAACATGACACTTAACTCAGCAACTGTTTTCACTTGAATCAATAAAAATCACGAATGCAGCTTGGCTGGAGACAGAGAAATTGAAGGATGTGGAGACAGCAGACCTCTTGGTACTTAGCTATTGTGCTGAGACTCAAAGCTGCAGATTAATTAATTGCACTCACATGGTGGCAGGACAGCACTTCGGCCATTTCAGTAGCTCTTTGGAAGACTACAGAGTGAAACAGGCAGCAGCAGCAGCAAAAAAAGGTGGTGTGTAATTTCTTTCCTCCAACTTTGTTGCTTGTCTAGAATCGAGCCTTGCAAATACTTCCCACTTTCCCAAATGGATTGCTGAGAGCTGGGAAGTGCTGAATGCAGCACTGTCTGCAGGATCAGAACTTTTGGCAGGACTCTTTGGTGCAAAAAACTTCTTTCACAAGAATAATAAAACCCAAGAGATTATGTGAAGGCGAAGTATGGGTGGAAACAGCAAGAATATTTTGGGGTTTACTCAGAAATCCAGCTTGTGAAAGACGATGAAACAAACATCCAGCAAGTAGATGAAGCAGAAGTTACTACCAACTTGCTTTCAGCTGGTGTTTGGATGATTTGCTGACAGTTCCGTGTCCCTTTTTTGGCATAAAATTACTTTAGCATATATATTAGGCAACTGCTTTCCTAAATTTTAGCCATGCAAGCTGTGACACCTTCCTTCTAATAAGCAAGGGACAAAGGCGCTTACGGCTGTGCTTCAGATGAAGAGCTTGTTTAAGTGCTTCTCTGGATCAGGGCCAGAAAACCCGGCTCCTCACTGCATCAAGCTGGTACGCAAGCTGTACTTTTCATGCTTTATTTCTGCCGGCTGCATTGCTTGCAATGATTAGCTATCCTCCCACCTGCATGGAACTGTATCTGTCTCAAAGCCTCAGAGGCTCTCATAAAAACAAATTATAAATTATATTATTGCATCTCTGCAGCGCCTTTCTTCCCAAATAAAATTGTAAGCTGAAATACGGTATACATCATGTTGTGCATGCATGTGCAAACGTGTATACTGGAGGCACTGGAGAGCAGGACTTGCAGCTAACCATCAAAGGGGCATTACAGTTAAGGCTACCATGAAAAGAGAAGATAAATTTTTTATTTACTTTTATTAGGTCATAAAATCTGGTTGCTGGAAGCTTGCTGTCAAGATGCTGAGATTCTGATGGTGTTTGTTTTTTTCTTCAGTCCTCAAATGCGATTTTCCCTCATGGCTCAGTTCGGTAAGGTAATCCAATTCAAGCATTTCAGCCTACAGAGCATTCATCTCAAATGAAGAAATGCTTCTGTGTGGGCACAATAGATCATTAGGCTCTTCTTTCTGACAATTCCTGCTTTAGCATAAGTGCCTGTGATTTATTCACTCATTTATTCACACTGCAGTGTAAAACACTCATTCCTTTTCTTTCTGGTTTCGAACACCCAGAGTATTTCTATGACTTGATTACAGTTGTAACTCTGCCTTTCACCGTACAGAAATGTAGTAATTGCTCAACTTCAATTTAATTAACCTATTATATTGACCTTATTTTCCATGTAGCCTGCTTTAGATTTCCAGTGCTGTGATTTTATGCCTCCTTAATTTGTGCATTAAATTCTTTACCCTTCCTAGCACATGTGCATGCACAAAATCTGCAAAGTAGACTTTGTGCAAAGAAGGTGGCATGAATCAAAGGAGATAGCTGATTTCCAGCCCCCCCACACAACTTGGTTCCCCTGGAATCACATCCAGCTCCTCCTGAAGTTCACCATCAACTTCTCTGTGTACTAATCTTGACCAGGACCAGCACCAGAAGCAAAAAATCCACCATACCTGCCTCCCCAGCAATAAAGTTATAATTAGCACTTCTGGAAACCTAATGCAAATGACTGACAACACTGTTGAATGTTCTGGTTTAGTGTCAAAAATGTGAGTCCTTTGAAAATACTATCTCATCGAAGCTGTTATAAAACTTCCTTTGCAAAAAAAGCTATTGCTGTTATTTGCTAAGCAACGAGACCGCAACTCCTCACCAGCCCAAACACTCAGTCACTCACTTCTGTCAAGAGGAGTGATGCCAAAGGGCACTTTGCCACTAGCCTGACAGATCAAGGCACCGAGGCACATGACGGTTCACTGGGAGAGCCAGGACAGGAATTTTTCCCACTCTAGCCCCAAGCACAAATCTCAGCATATGCCCAAGTTGACATTTTTGTAATTGATGGAGAGTAACATAGTTTAGAAGGCACTTACAAACAATACAAACCCTTCCAATGTTGTTGATAGTAACTGAAGAGTTTCAGAATTTAAGCCCAAGCCTTCACTAATGAATATTATCACTGAAGTTAAACAATTAAAAAAGCAAAACCAGACAGAATTTCTACCTAAAGACTGCCAGTTAAACTCCAAGGAAAATACCCAATCAACCATATAGCTGCCATGAGAGAGAACCTTATGCCAAATGTTATCATATTCATGGCTTGAGAAAAAGTTGCAAGTGTTACATCACTTTGTTTCTTATTGTTGCTTCACACGTAGTGCCATTTGGGAAAACTGTTTGCTTGGGTTTGTTCCTACTGAAAGAGGGTCTTTTTGTGATCTCATCATTATTCTTTACACTGAATATTTGTGATGATATTCATTTTATCCTAAACTGAAAATATAAAACCAGCATGGAAAAATCAGATGGCACTTGCTCTCACTTGCACAAACTTGAAGCTTCTGAAATGTGACTCACTTTTTAGTTTGCACTAGAATTTCAGTCTTAACAAGGTTTAAAAAGACAGTATAACAGATATTTCAACAATTTTGTGTGAGAAAAGTCAGAGTGTCTGGGGTTTAACATTGGTGGGAAGATACAGTAAGTGATTTTCTCGTTTCAACTCAAACTAAGCATAAAAGCCACTTGTAAAGGCCTCGAGTTTTTACTTACAGGCAACACTTCAGCACAGCAGGAAAGGATGTTCTTCTGGCAGATTTGAAAACAACAGGGAAGGACGTTCTTCAGACAAAGTTGAAGCTTTTGCTGCAGTTTCGTCTAGAGCACTGCCTGCCTCGCTCACGCTACCAGCTTGGCTGTTTTCTAGGGGCTGCAGGAGCACGCACATCTTGAAGACTGGGCACTACAACAGCGTTAACCACTCGAAATGCCCGAGACGCGGGTTTTTTTGTGTTTGGTTTTTTTTTTTTTTTTTAATTCCAGACGATTTCCCCGACGACCGACACTTTGTTACAAGCTCACAGGGCCTCTCTCCCTTCGGCCGCTGACGAGGCGCGGAGAGCCGCCATGGGGGGGGGGGGGGGGGGGAGCGGCTGCTGTTGCTGCTGCAACAGCCCCGTCCCAGGCCGCGCTCTGGGCAACCGAACCTCCGAGCCGCGGCTGAAGTTGCCCCTGAGGTGAGGCAGGCCCCTGCGCCCACCATTTAGCGGGCTGTAACGGAGGATGACCGATGGCGGACGGGATCCCCCCCAGGGCGGAAACACCGGCTCCTCACGACCCGGCGGCCTGAGGTGAGCCACCGCCCGTGGGCGGGGCCGAGGGCGGGAGCTCGGCGCCTGCGCGCTGTCACTGGCACCGCGCCCGGTGAGTGACGCGAGCGCGGCGCGCGGCGCCTCACCTCACCTCACGGCCCGCCGCCATGAAGGCGACGCCGCTTTCCAACTGCGAGCGCCGCTTCCTCCTGCGCGCCATCGAGGAGAGGAAGGTGCTGCGCCGGCTTCCTCTTCCCCTTCCCCTTCCCTATCCCTTTCCCCGCAGCGGGGGGCGGCTGGCGGGGCTGTCCCCCTGCCGTTGCCCGGCGGAAGGCTACAGCCTCGCCCCCCCCCCCCCCCCCGCCTGGCAATGGCGCATTAACCGTGTGTGTCTTTCTCTCTGTGGGCCCTCAGCGCCTGGACGGACGGCAGTGCTATGATTACCGGAATGTGCGGATCTCCTTCGGTGCCGACTACGGCTGCTGCATCGTGGAGCTGGGGAAGACGAGGTGAATGCGGGGCGGGAGGGGGGGCTCGGCCGGCGCCGGGCTGCGGGCAGGCCGCGCTGCCCATGGCGGCCTGAGGAAAGCTTTTCAGGCGCCTCTGTCGTTCTGGTTTTAAAGCGTTACGTGTCCAAACCCGCGGAAGCGAAGGGAGTGCATGGCGTTGAATGTTAGGCGTCTGAAAGCCCGCTGAGATCCCGGTAAACAGGTTTTAAGGACTGGAGCCTAAAAGTAGCTTCTCCTCTACAGGAGAGGAAGTGGGAAGGGATGGGGTTTCCGTGTTGACTGTAGATTACAAATAATTTCTAGAATACAGAATGGTTATAATTTTTCATCCCCTTATTCGCTGATCTCAGGTTACTTTTTGCATCCTTCCACAAATCAAACGGCCCTTTTCTGTATGTGGAAAAGTGGCTTATATGCACTTACGGAAACATTTACTTACAGATTCTCGGGTGTTTGAGCCTTATTTTTAATGCTAAAAGGCAGGAGGATGCTCTGATTTCTACATTTGATTCTCTCAATTGTTGACCAGAGTTTAAATACATGTGACAGGCATTGAAATAGAAACTGTCAGGAGTGAGAAATACAAACTAAAAGCCTCAGCACGTGCTTTTTCAAAACATGTATTTGGTTTGTAGTGGTGGGAGTTTTTTTCTGCTAAATGCCATGACTTAGCGGTTTGTTTACCTTTGCAGGGTTCTTGCACAAGTCTCATGTGAACTTGTTCCCCCCAAGCCAAATCGGCCCACAGAAGGTATACTTTTCTTTAATCTTGAGCTCTCACCGATGGCTGCACCTGGTTTTGAGCCTGGCAGGTATGTAGCTTTCTTGAAAAGAGTAAGCCAGGATGACATAAGAGCCACTGTTCTGATACATGTAAGTATATAGTGTAATCATACTCAATTTGGGTTAATTTTGTTTTAACAGGCAATCTGAGTTACTGGTGAAACTGAACAGACTAATAGAACGATGCCTGAGAAATTCCAGGTGTATAGATACTGAATCTCTTTGCGTTGTTGCTGGTGAAAAGGTATGAAAACCTACTGTGTTGCTGGTGAAAAGGTATGAAAACATACTGATTTCAAGTGGCTTTAAACTAAAAGATACATATAGTCTGTTTTTAAGGTGGTCTGTGTCTTGTTTTGGAAACTAGAAATTCTGATTTTAGGTTAATGTAAAGATCCACACATCTGACTTTACAGGTATTTTTAACTCGTGTATCTACATAGGCTTTCTGAAGTAGTTGGGACCCTGCACACTTGAAAATTTCTTGGCAGAATAAAGTTTAAATTGTACTTTAGAGTTAACGTATTTTGTCATAATTAAATGTAACATACTGGGTATCTTGGAACGTACCGAGATCTTTCATCTTCTTAAGGAAAGACCTGAAGAATATATGCTGGTTCTTCTTATGGTTTGAAAAATTAAATTGTTTTGGAAAACAGTAACTTGTGTAGAATCATGTCACAAATTACCAAGCAGTTATGTATGCTTTTTCTCAGGTTTGGCAAATTCGTCTGGACCTGCATCTGTTAAATCATGATGGTAACATTATTGATGCTGCTAGCATAGCAGGAATTGTAGCTCTGTGTCATTTTCGCAGACCAGACGTGTCTGTGCAAGGAGAGGAAGTAACTGTGGTAAGTTGCACCGGATTATAATAAGTAGTATGGCATCGTGGCTAGCTGTTTCTTTCTGTCTGAAAGGGAGAATTAAATGTTTGTGTAAGCAGATAAACTCCAAGATAGTTAAGTTTTAGGATAGATGCGTTGCTGTTTAAAATGTCAAAGGATAGTAAGGAAGCCCGCTGAATACAGAATTTTACCAGCCTCAGTTTATGGGAATATTAATTGTAAAAGATAAGTATTTTACAGTATTACAGTACATCAGCATAAGGCTGATGAATGTGCTATATTTACCTGTGTAGGTAGTAAACAGTAAGAATTGCACAAGAAGAGTAAAAAGTTTTTAATATTTAGATGACTAAACATTTGTTAGCCTTTTTTTCTTTGTTTTTTTTATTTCTTTAACTATCTTTGTACAGAACATAACTTTAAAATTAAATGTGTTTTGTAAATAATTGTCTTCTGGGCCAATTCTCTTCAAAGTACACTCCTGAGGAACGTGATCCTGTCCCCTTGAGTATCCACCACATGCCTATTTGTGTCAGTTTCGCCTTCTTCCAGCAAGGGTAAGATTTTTAAGTTTTTTTGACAGAAACAGCTTATTGTAAATCTGCAGAATTGATTTTAAACATAGAAAAGTCCTAAAAGTATTTGTACTGACAAGCTGATTTCTTACGACATTTTATCTGAAGTGAGATGCTATGGGGAGATATTTACGTGTTCTGCACGGTGTAACTAACCAGCTAGCTTTCCACAGATGACGTAGAAAGCTTTCTGGGGGGAGTATACCCATAATTTCTAATACATAAACCAATTCCTTTGTTTAATTGTTTTAAGGGTAGTAACTCACCTCAAACTTCTACTGTTGCCTTATATTTAAAAACTTGATTCTAGGACCTATTTATTGGTGGATCCAAGTGAACGTGAGGAACGTGTAATGGATGGCCTCCTTGTAATTGCCATGAATAAACATCGTGAAATTTGTACCATCCAGTCCAGTGGAGGGATTATGCTGGTAAAGGATCAGGTAAATCTTTACTTTGACCAGTCTTTCTCTCATATAAAAACTCGTTCCTGTGCTATAATCTTGATACTGAAATATCCTTGACATTGGAAGCTAAGAAATCAATTACCTGTCTGATTTAATTGGAAAAGAGGACGTATTTTCAGTCCTAGTGGAAGAGTGTAGTACTGTGCATCATGCTGAACAAGAAACGTAGAAAAGGTGTATTGCTTGGTCAGATATGCTTTTTTTTTTTTCCCCCCCTCTGATTTGGCTGAGGGAGTCTATAAATTAATTCAGACTGCACTCACATGGGTAGCTGGAGGCTGTTGTCTTAACCTTTTGCATCAACTCATAGTGTATCCAGTCCCTCATACTAAGATGCCATATTTTATTTTAGTGTTTGTGACTCCTATGATGTTCTACAGTTTTAGTTAAAAACATCTTGCTTTTGTGATCGTAAACTGTTGTTGTATGTATAACAAACAGGTTCTGAGATGCAGTAAAATAACAGCCGTCAAGGTTGCAGAAATAACGGAACTAATCCAAAAAGCCTTGGAGAACGACCACAAAGTCAGGTGAGTGTTTTGGGAAGGAAGGGAAGTGGGTATTTTTAAGAAACGTACTGAAAAGTAATATCAACCTGTAGTTTGCACAGCCAATTATTTTCACTTGTATTTGTTTTAAATAGCAAGTATTTGTATATTTGAACTTGAAAAGAGAAAGCATTTTTAAGTGTGAAACATCCTGAAATAATGTCTGTTACGGAATGACTAGGAAAGAAGGTGGCAAGTTTGGCTTTGCAGAATCTATACCAAATCAAAAGATCACCGCCTTCAAAATGGAAAGCGCTGCTGTCAATACTAACAATGTGGAAGAACAAGCAGAAGAAATCATCACTAAAGCTGACCCTCCTTCAGAAGTGTATCTTTTCTGTTGTATTATTCAGGGGAAACCCAGGCTTCCCATCCCCTGCATTAGCACTACTTAGAGGCTAAACACATATCCAAGATTGCTTACAGCTTAGGTAGCCTTACAGCCTTCAGAGGAAGCATCACCATCGTATTGGGTTTGGTTCTCACTGCTTTTAGGTAACTTAATTCCTAGCATAAAGTGCAAACCTGAGGTCTGAAGTGACTGATTGTTACAGTAACTGGAGATGTAGTACTCTCTCTCAACTCCCCTTTAAGGATGTTCTCCCCTGGGGAGAAAAGGTACAGCTTAGAAAACACCTGGTTTGCTCTCAGAATACACAGAGTTTACCAGCAAACACCAAGATTTTTCTTAACTACTTCAGTTTTGCCAAACCAATATTGCACACTCCTGGGACAGCCCAAATTGGGGAAGGAATAGAGAACTCCTGGGGAGACCTTGAAGAATCTGAGAAGGAAGAAGCAGCAGAAGAGGAAGGTGAAAGCGAGGCTACTGCTTTTGAATGTCAGACAATGGAAACCGAGGACACAAGTACAATGAGGGAAACTAAGAAGGGTAAGTATTTATTTATCTTGATATCTGATATGCTTTATTAGCAGTCTACAATTGAAATGTGAAAGAGGTCCATAGCAAAACAGGAGAACCATCTAGCCTCTTTCCATTTGAGAGTTAAACCCATTTGCTACTTTCACTTCATCTGGTCATTTCTGTTTTCTTCAAAAGAAGACTTGATTTCTGTAGTATAGGGAGAGCTCCAAATTAAGCACTAGCCACTCTCAATGTTTCTTTAAAAATGCTGTGGTTATTAGTTACAGAAGTTGTTTGTACAGAACCGATCACCGGTTTGTGGTTTTTTTTTTGTTTGGTTGTTTTTTTTAGATGAACCTATTGTACTGTCTGACAGTGAAGAGGAAGAAGTTGTCATTCTGGAACCCCAGGAACTACCAAGGAAAACAAGGTAACTATCACGTGAAATTAAGAGGGGAACAGAGTTTGTAAGGAGTATTTTCACGAAGTGGAGGATTTTGGCAAGGTCAGGAAAGGTCTCAGTTGATCAAGGGGACTACATAGATAGCCAGGAGTGAGGAATTTTAAAGCTAGGCTAGTTTGTTCCTGTCCTAGCAACTGTCTGAAACAGTTAAGAGATATTTGACTAATCTTAATCACTGCAAAGAGAGTGAGAGCATAAAAGTGGATTTGAATCAGCTGCTCCTTAGAGATGCTGCAGAGATTTTTACAGAGTATGCTACAGCTAATCTTAAGTTTTAACTCCCAAGAAGTGAATTTATTGCTGTATCCCTGCATGAGACATGGAAGCCCTCGTTGTCATGTGTAGTATATTTTCTAGAAACTAAGTTTGAACTTTGCATCAAGTGTGGTGGATCATTGCCCTCTTATGCATGATCAGCCTGTGTTCTTTTGAAATAAAACTATTCAGTATGTTTCTTTGATACAAATGTTGTTTGCTCACAGAACACAGACCAACTTGAAACAAGAAAATACAAGTAAGAAGGCATTTAACAAAAGGAGAAGAAAGAAGAGAGCTGCTTATTAAAGCCATCGTCCCTCTTTCAGAAATGCTGTATAATACATAATTTGATCTATCATTACTGAACTTATTTTTGTAGATAACTTTATTTCCCCCCACCCCATATCTGGTCCTGCTTTTGTGTATATTTTATAAAAGTGTTGTACACAGCTTTAAATAAAAACTTGCACGTAAGTGAAATTCCATGGTTAGCATCCAGCTGCAGCAGCAAACTCACTAGTTCAACTTGAACCGACTCAAGTTCTACAGCTTTAATTGCAGAGGTAAGATGCATTGTTTTCTTAACAAAACAGTCTCTGCCATTACTGAAGTGAGCTGTGCATAGTCAGAGTTCTGGTGATAAAAGGAATCATGGCTCAAGTTTAACACCTTAGGAAAGGCTTCTTTTAATTAAGGTAGCTATTACCACACCTTGGAAGTAGTGTGTTGTGACTAAGACCACCTTGCCCACGACACTCCCCATCTTGCCTTTCACTGAAACCGCTTTGTGTAAAAATCAGCAGAAATGCCTGTACTTAACAAAATAGCGTAGGACTTCTGCAAAATTTTCAGAGAGAAGCAACTCATACTCAACAATAGAGTTTCTTAAAAAGTTTAATTAAATATTACATGCAACAGACAGGAATGCTTGTTGAACTATATTCAAAGACTTATGCTCTGATTTTAGAATTGGGCAAAACCAAGAGACAAGGAGGTTTCCAAAAATATCTGACCTAGCTGCTTTGTTCAAAAACCAAGTCAAATTGGAAACACACACATATTTACACAAGCACAGGAGGACTATTTTACATGTGACCTTAGTATTTTGTGAAATACGAACAGGAGAGAAGTTACTGTTGCAGATAGATATTACATTCCCCAAATCAGATTTAGAATTTAATGTTGTGGGGGCAGGGGAAATGCTCCCAGCCAAGCAAAGCTTTAATCAAATTGTGCTCTTTCAGAAAGGGACAAACACAGAAAGCCCCATTCCTCCAGGAGCTAAACCAGTGCGTTCGTTTCTTAGTGTCAGTTCTTCCACCTGAAAGTCACTGTCAGGAGTACAAGGATGAGTGAAGATTCAGTTTCTTCTTACTTCTGCAGTACCATGAGACCTTGGAATGTCTTCAGGAAAAAGAACGGTATTCTTTGCGCTGCTTTTTCTCTCTTCACGTGTAACATCTCACACCCTACATTCCTTAGAGGCTTTATTTTGAAAGGACTAGAAGTTCAACTGGATTGGCAAAACAGTAGTACAGTACAACCTGGATATTTTGTTCCAAGCTTGGTAACAAGAGCTGGAATCGTCCCATGTTAACTTTGAAAAATGAGAAGATGGAAAAAGATGGTACTTAACTGCAGCAGCAAGAGCTGTCGGTGAGGAAGGAGGAAGATAGCCTGGGCAGAGATGCCAGCCCATGACTGAAGCATTTTTTTAAGGCCTGTAGAGGAAGTTGTATCAGTATGTTCAAAGTAAAGCTCTGGGAGCAAGGGAAAATTTTTCTCAGTGCTATGGGAACACTAACAGAACAACTTCCATTGAAAATAGAGCAAGGAGACATTTCATGAAGCAGTAAATTAATACTATAAACCACTGAAGTCCTTTCACTTAAGTACTGCTACTTGCTTTTTTCCAGGAAAAATAATTTGTAATCTTCCTTTAAATTACTCCTCTTCCAGCGTTCGTATTTCTCAGTGGTTTTGGAAAGTTTCCAGCATATGTCACAAAAAAGAAGGGTAAGGCAGAACCCAGTTGCGCAAGAAGAGCACCATGCTCTGTTGTCTTCAAAGAATAATTGCCAGTCAGCATTTTGAGTTGCCCTTCCCAGGTCACAAACTGACATCGTAACTGTGGCAAACGTGTTCTGTATATACAAACTCCCTGTCCTGCAAGGTTAGAGCGTTACCAATACTAAGCACCAGACATGATATACGGCATAGGTTTTTTTCCCAACTAGCTTTCAGTTTTCAGTGGCAACCTACTGAAATTAAGCTAAATAAAGGCTATTGGAGAACATGGTAGACCCATGAAATAACAGTTCTTCATTAAACATTAGAACATGTATAAAAGTCAAAGTGCATCCTAAAAAGCTCAAATTGGCCAAAACCAGGCAGCCTCTGCTGCTTACTTTTGTCTTGACTGGGTAAGCCACCACCACTTGACTTGATCACTTTTGTAAGTAACCGAGTTGGTTCATGGAGAGCTCAGACTGCAGCACAGGGGTGGGGGCAGAACAGCAAGTTTGTAGCAACTGAGTCAAGACACATGTTGTCTCACTATAATGCATGCTTGTCAACTTGACAAAGGACTGATTTTTAAAAATTTATTTCAAATAGCCCACACCACAACAGCTGTTTGACACCTGTGAAGAATTTATACTGCTACCTGCCAGGCATCCAGATAACCAGACGGACAGTGTTGAATCAACTTCAGATTGAAGCAGCACAGGTTTCACAGGGCAGCCTTTGCCAAAAAGCTTTAGAAATGAATGCCAGTTCAAGATGGTAGTACTACCCCTCAGTGGTTTTAAGGTATTGGCAAGACCACTAACATCAGATGTAGAAACTGTTTATTAGCCAACCTGGAAATGGCTCGATTAAACCCACTTCCATGCACTCACTGCTTTACATGCAAAGAACAGCGGGTACAGGGCAGCATCACCCCATTTACACAGGTTGAAGGTAAACGTTCACTTGATCTAATGCTGATTATGTGCTAGTTTGCTCATGTAAGGGGTCTAGAACTAAGGAAAAATAAGACCAGTTGGTCTACATTTTTGCCGTGTGCCGCAGAGGAACCCTTCCCAAGAGGGATGTACAGAATTCATACCATTCTGCACGTAGCCCATCCACGCCAGAAGACATTCCCTCCTCTTGAGGGCACAAAGCAGTAAGTAGTTCACCCTCCTGCAGCTTAATCCCTCTGCCGCCCCTGAAGAGGTACCAGGTAAGCAGACTGATGACTGTTTATTTTTTTTAGTAGATACTGATGGGCTGTCAGGCCAGCTAACACATCGGTGGGAACTCCATGGGTTTAAATTAGTACCAGTTTCACACTTTGACTAGAAAATGCCTATAGCAAGACCATTTTCTATGTACTGGAAGAGAGAAGTATGAACTGGTATACTAGTTTTAGCTGCTTGCAGTCCCTGGAGCACAGCGTTCAACGTTTAACCTGATGGAGATCGGGCAATACATGACATAGCAATCAAGGCTTCCAGTAACTGGCATATCCTAAAGAGCCTCACAAGAGTCAGTTCCAGCAAGGTGTTCTCAGAGCTATATAGTTTTGTTTCTTCCAGTATTATAGCCATTAAGCCACATTTTGGATCTATACTAAGTCTCAGTTTAAACTAGACAGTACAAAAATGCTACAAATACTGATGTGGAGTCCAAGTCATTCTTACTTGGAGGGAGAAAAAGCCCTACTATAATGCACTGCTAATATTAATGTTTAGTCTATAATTAGATAAGCAGTCTCAGACTTCACTTGGTCTGCATGGTTAATTCCGTGCTCAAAGAGAACATTTTTATAAAACCCCAGCTAAATATTTTAACAAGATTGCATGTACAAAAGATTTACATTAAAACCACATAAAGCTAACTTCATAATTAAGCTCCTCAAAACCTGTATTAATATTCCAAGTGATCACATCTAGAATTTTGAACCATGTTTAAAACTGTACATCATTTTCTTGTAATATACATCTTTTTAAAAGATCAGTCTCTTGATTATTACAATAAGTTTAGTGTCTCTGGTGGGTCAATAAGCGATACTCCATGGTACCTAGAGAGGGAAAAAAAAAAAAAAAAAAGATGCAGGATGTCATCTTGCTCAAGTGCTCTCTGCCGTGAAGAACAGCATACATACTGCAGCAAAGCACATTTCTCGCAAGGCAAGGAAACATTTGGGGGCTTGTCAGCTGGATGCCGACACAGATTTTTAGGAGCATTATGTACCACCATCTCCAGGAACGTCAAGAACATTCCTCCAGTTTCTCCCCCACAGTTCAGGTAGTAATAGCACAGGCCTGGTGGTGAACACAAAGTATTGCTCAACAAAACATTGTGCAAAAACCTGGGGAGTCTTGCCACCGTTTCACTTAGGTGGTAGATTTGGTTACTCGAGTCTGACTGAAGACTCAAGATACACCCCGCCTCGTTAGGCGGTTACGTGCTAGGACAACTCGGGCGTAACGTACCATCTTACCATAACGTCTCTACAGATACTCACTTTGTACTCTTGTACTTTTCCCTTATGGACTGTTGTGTGTGCTGTGCTGCTTTGAGGTAGGTCTTGTGTAGGTCCACGAGGCAAGGCTTGATGTCTTCAAGGGTGTAGCCTGTTACTTTGCACAGGGATTCAGGCTGAAGGAAAAAGGAAAGGGGGAGGGACATTTGAGGTTTTTCTGTTCGCTTATGTTGATGACCACCGGTGGAGTTTTTAGCTTCCTGTTGAAACTATTGTTCTAGTAGCTTGGCAGAGTGTCATTTTCTCAAGCACAAAGTAGTTTACTACTCACCCTTCAGATTTTTGTGGTTCACATAGGTTTACAGTAATCCTGCAAACTATCATATTCTAAACAAGTATTCCTTGCCTCCAGTGCTTAGGCTTTCTTACTGCCCCCTTCCTTATCACAAGGAAGCTGTTTACAGCTTTGAGGAGGATCACCAAAAGGGAGTGCATCAATAGATGCCTCTTCCTTCCAAGAAAAGGTGTCACCTCCTCCCCACCCCATTTTTCAAATACCATAGGGAGCAATCCCTAATTAACAGCCTAGGAGTGCAGGGGGGCTGCGATTCCTGCAGCCCAGCCCCCAGCATTCAGAACCGCGTACGAATACACTAAACATGCATAGAGGTGCGCAAAGACTCAAGTTTTAGTGCTACGTACCCAGGTTTGTCCAGTGATCGTATAGCTTGCTAGATGAAATGCTGCAGCAGCAATAACTGATGGCAAGTATTTCAGGTAAGGATCAGCATCAATTAGACTCAGCTCCCCAAGGTACTGCAAGGGGAAACGAGAGAAAGGGAATCGTCTCCTTCCAAAAGGAAGTAGAAGAGCACTGAACAGTTGCACTAGAACCCTGATCTTTAAGCTTCCAATCCTGCCATCAGTTGGAGGAACAGCTTTTACTAGTTTCCACTTACTTTCTCTTTTAGCATCTACTGTTAGCTACTGTCACTGTTCCCAACGCATGCTTTTTCAACACCATGTTTTGTATTTAGAGGTATACAAGATCTAGAGGGAGGAGTGTCGTCGGGTCTGACCTTTGCACAATGAGACAAAGGCTTCTATTGAGGAGCTGTGGTACCTGCCGTACAGTTAGGATTTAATGGAACTTTAGCTGAAACGTTATCTGTGCTCTGCTTTAGAAATTAGCCTCTGGATTTAGAGCTAGCTGCTTGTTGAGGGGAAAACCAAAACAAAAGTCCTTTTTAGCCAAAGTGGGTGAGTAGGTGTGGCAGTCTTCGATAAGAAGGAAGGAAACATCTAGCAGTGAAACAACCCCCAAATTAAAGTTTGTCAATCTCTGCCTGCTCTGAGTAAGCATGCATGCTTGAACTGGGCCAAGTGCCAGCCTGCAATAGGAATGGAGTATCTCCAACAGTAAGTGGCAATAGGAGTGTTAAGCTTCCAGTGGTGCAGCACCACTTCTGGAGGAGCACGCGTCATACCGCGTGCACTCTCCAGAACTCTCCCAGAGAGACTATGCGTTTAAAAATTGGAGGAGGCAGGGAAGCCTGGACTGAAGTATCCTTCAGCATTTCTATTCTAGCGCGATGAGGAAACAGAGCTTGTAACGTGCTTTAATAGTAAGAGAACTCTCTAGTTACATGGGCCGAGCTAGGAATTCTTAACTTACCATTGACAGGCTCTCCACTTTAGCATTTGTCTGCTGATGTAGGAAATACTGAGTGAGGAACTGGTTGATTGTTGGAGCTGCCAAGTCAAATGATAAAACCTTCAAAATTAAGTGCTCCATCCTTAGAACCTGCTTCTTGGTATAGGTGTCATCTGTGATGTAGACAAATTCTGCTACTTCAGGAGGGTAGATTTCTTCAAACTTTCTGCCAGGAGAAATAGTTATGAGCAAATAATTGAGTAGTAGAAAACCAGATAATCCGCAACATTTAATGAAAGCCAGCATGCTAATTTATATTCTGACTTGTGAAGTAGCTGGACACTGTTACTGAACAAGTTTGCTGTCCTTGGTTCAGTAGCTCTTGAATCAGCAGAAATTGAAATTACAGAGCTACAACAGCCTGATATTTTAGCACCAAGCAATTTGGGACTCAGAGTTACCGAAGTTCCAGAATAACCCACTAAACAAATAACTGGTGCAAGCAAAACTTTCTTGTCACATGCCTTGTGCTTATTCTCTCAAATACTGTTTAGAAGCCGCCTGCTGCTGCAGCTAGAAATAATGAATCCTCACATTAGGGCAATCAACAAAGATAGCCTAGAACCCTGCTTGCAGAGTTTCACACAAACTGCCAAGCTTTTAGGTGGATAACTCCTGATTTTTCTTCTGATGCGAAGCCCTTCTGAGTTAGTCTGGCTATAGGCGACAGAAATGTGATAGCCACAAGATTTCCATCTGTGTGAGAACAGCAGGTGGAATTTTAAATTAAGCAATTTCACTTACGATGCAAGCAGCATAGCTGCAGTACCCACAAGCTGAAGTTTTCCTCTCAAAACAGACATTGAAGAAAGAAACCTATCAATGTAATTTACAGCTAAGTGCAGGGTTTCATTCTGTAACTTGTATTCTTCTCCAACTTCCACCAGCCAGTCCACAAGAATAGCCCGCATGTTGTTTGTGATATCAGGTTGCTTCTTCATGTAACCTATTTTAGGCTTGCATTTCACCTGTAGGTTTAGATGACAGATAAGATTGAGTTTGGACTAAGTGCCGGTAGGGAAGCAACTGTTTAAGCTCCGTTTACCACTGTTTAAACAGATCAGAAGTAAACAATGGTTAAGTCTAGGATCAGTAAGTTCTATTTCTGTAATCTCGCTTTCCAGCTTCTGTTCAGTGCATGGCACAATCAACTTTATCACAAGAAACCAGTCTTGTGTTCACAGCAGTGGACACAGCATCTTATATCTCTATTTCTACTAAGCTTTAATGTAGTCACTGCAGCACTAGTAACTAGTGTCTAGATGCGTTTCTCAACTCCAGATTTCTCCCCCGTAAGCTGTATGCAAGTAAGAAAGGAGCAGCTTACCTCCATTTCCCTAAGGTACGAATGGATATCGCTGATATAGTCTGGCACGTTATTAACGTTTGGTTTTTTCTCTTCTGCTTCTGAGGTTACTGAAATATCCATAATACTTGGAGAATCTAAGCAGAATATAATAGCCATGTTAAAATGGGCACCATCAGACTATTCCGTCACAGCACAGGGAACTACCCTATTCTGTAGTATGTGGATGGTGGCTCTCCAGGACTGCTGGGTCTCTTGCCTCCCAGGCAGGCAGAGAGGGCAGACTGTCACTCAACTAGACTGGTGGGAGTTGAGGAAGCTCTAGGGAAGCCAAAATGTTACGGCAACAGGGAAGCTTCTGGTTCCCCTTTCTCTTCTTCCCCCCAAGAACAAAGGGATGGAAAACTCTTTTGCAATTATGTAGTGGTCAGTGCATCCTGTGTTACCTTGCTACATAAGTGTGAATCCTGTAAGCTTAGCTATTGTGGCTTAAAACAGGGCTGGAGTACCAGAGCTTTTATTTGGACTGCAGAAACGGACCATGACGAAATCAGCCCTCAGATACTCATCCATGTGTTACAGAAGATGAATCTGACAGCTCCCATTCTGTACGTACTAGGAAGAGCTCAAAACACTTGCACCAGTACAGCGTATTGCCTGGGAGAAAAGTCTGTTAAGTCTCAGGATTTGCCCGAGTAAAGGTCCCTTCTAACTCTACAGCGGTAGCAAAAGGTGAGGCTTCAAGGGCTGCTCTTGTCTGTAATTTGGTTTCTCTCACGAGGTACCGACAGTTAAGGTTAAAAGCATAAAACTACCTCCAAAGAACATGGGATGGAAGCATAGCGGGTCAAGTAATTGATACCTCAGCTGGATTGAAAAGCTGTTGTATGGTAATGGCAGGCTCAAAGGAACCAAATTGGTTTCAGGAACTGAAAAGGTGTCTCCCGAGTTGAACCAAACCGGTCCATGTCCCAAACAACTGCAGGACCTACAGTCCTTCTCCAGTTCGGTCTGGAAATCATTCCCTAAGATAACACCTCAGCGCAACCCTGCTCACCTCCCTGCTCACCGGGGGAAGGACCCCGCAGATTTGGGCGCTGCCCGGGGCTGCTGCAGAGGGGAGCAGATGGGCCGGGGCCCACAAGAGCCCGGGGCAGCACTGCCCTCCCAGCGGGCACGCCGCTCGGCTGCCTGGCCAGGGGGTACGGGGTACGGGGCGTGGGGGGGGGAGGCTGCCGAAGCCCCGGTGTGGGGGTGTGTGTGTGTGTGTTGTGTGTCACGTACCGAAGCTGAGCTCCATGGCGTTGTTCAGGGGCGCCAGGGGCCGCCGCTCCCCCAGGGCGCAGACGGCCGCACGCAGCCCCAGCGCCGCCTCCTCTTTCTGGGTCGCCGGGCCGCCCCGCCGCCGCCGCTGCTCCCCGTCCGGTTCGTCCACATGGATGGTAAAGGCCTGTTGCCCTCCGACCGGCCGCCCCACCGCCGCTCCATGGCCCTCGCCGCCGCCCCGCTCCCCCTGTGAGGAGAACGGCCCGTCAGCGCCTCCGACGGCCCGGCACGGCCCCGCCGCTGACAGCCGCCGCTGACAGCTCCCGGCGCCCCAAGATGGCGGCCCCCGCCACCCACACCTCCCCCTCCCGCGCCGCTCCGGTCCTCCCGCTCCCCTCCCGCTCCCCTCTCACCTGCGGCGGGAGCCCGGGCCGCTGCTGGGAGCCCCGCAGCAGTCCCAGCGCCACGCGGGTGCCGGCGGCGGGCGGCGGCGGAGCTTTGCCGCCCGGAGGGACGTTCTCCTGGTTCTCCTGCTCCGCCAACATCATGGCGGGGGCGGCTGAGGAGAAGGAGGACGGGGAAGGGGGGGGGGGGGGCGGGCGGGGGATGGGCGCGACTCGTGCCGGCGGCCGCCGAGTCTCGCGCGGCGGCGGCGGCGCTCTCCCCGTTCAAGTAGCCCGCGACTATTGAATCGGCCAATGAGAGGGCGCGGGGCCGCGGCGCGTCACGCGGCCTACGGGCGGCGGTAGGGGCCAAAGCGGGACGGGGCTAACGGCGGGCGGGGCCTGAGGCGAGGCGAGGCGAGGCGAGGGGCGGGGCCATCCTGAGGCGAAGTGGGCGGGGCGGACCGTTCGGCGGGAGGCCGGAGGGGAAGGGCCCAGGCGGGCCGGGGCAGAGCTGCTGGCCCCGGGGGAACGAAGGGGTCGAGGGGGACGAGGGGGACGAGGGGACGCTCCTCCCGCTGAGGACGTGCCAGCGGTTTGGTTCTGGCTGCCTCAGGCCGGGGCGGCTCCGGCCGCGCTGCCGCAGCCTGCTCATGCCTGGCGGCGGGAGGGAGGGAGGGAGGGAGGGAGGGAAGCGCCTCGTCCCGTGTTCCCCCCCCGCAACCGGGAAAACCTGTCGCCCCAGTTAATGGCGTAATCTACTCTTTTTTTTTTTTTTTTTTTTTTTTTTTACACCGCTTGTGAACAAATCTCTCGCTCCACAAGCTGGCTCCTCTCTTCTGACTTGAAATGAGCGAGAGGTAAGGTGGAGTTTTGAACCAAAGGACGGAGAGAGGGGAGGAGCACGGAGGACGTTTAATGGCAGCCGGAGCCAGGCCGAAGCTCTGAGAGCAGCTCTGCTCCCCTTGAGCCACCTCCCGTCTGGTGGGATTCCCCTACCCCTCTCTCGGTGGGGCAGGCACACACCATAGTTAATGCACAGTTTAACACACGAATTTCTTCTAACGCTGGCCAAGGCTCCCACAACGAGTTTCTTCATACCTTCTTACAACTGGAGAGCAGCACATGTAGTCTTGAAGAGTAGGGAAAACATTTGTGCAAAAAGGGTATTTGGTATGTACACCTGATTTGAGTTTTCTTTAGCTATGAAGAACATTATGTACAGAGAAACTCGGCGCATGCTCAACACAGACAACAGCTTATATGAACCAAAGTTGACTGCTGTATTCAGTATGACAATAAACATGAACAAAACCTAAGAACTAACAGTACAACAAAAGAGTAAAAGTGGGTTTGGTTTTGTTTTTTTAAAGATATTGAACTGCCTTGATTTAAAAAGAAAAAAAAAGAAAAATTACTCTGCTTCTTCCTTGTCAGGCTGCAGCCTCAAAAAAAGCGATTAGTCCATCTTCATCACAGCCATCCAGAATTTCCAGAAGAAGAGGAACTTTAGTTTTCACATTGGTGCCTTTAAATTTAAATTTATCTATGAAGAGATCTGTGATCATACCTGCAAAAGTAAAACCCCAGGACTTATTATTAGCCTTGTTTTCATTGTGAGGTACCTCTACTTTTAACTCGTCATAATGTACCAACCATTCTAGTTGATTCTGGGTTTAGAGACAAGAGTCGTTTTAAACTTCCCATTTTAAACAATTATTTACTTTTAAACAAACCCAAAACACTATTAGAACAGCCCGGATTCCAGCTTCATTCCAACATGTGTATTTCTGCCTTAGAATTACCCACATCTGAAACACTAAAGAGAGAGGAACTACCACAGGATGGCTGACGAGGACTCTGCTTAAGCTGTATGTACATAGGCTTATTAAAGCTGATGTCTGGCAGAGATTCTCTGAGCTGAAAGCTGCACGGGGAACACCACAGAAGGCTACATAACTTCCTTCACTAAATTAGTTCATCTTCTACAAGTCTCCCTTCCCACCCCATGTGCACCTTTCCATTTTTCTGATGTTTTGCAAAACTTAACCACTCAGAATTTAATCACTCATTTAACTTGTATCCATTCTGAATTTGAATATGATCCTTAATCATGTCCATAAAGACAAGGATCACCTGAATGTAAGAAGCTGTCTGTTAAACAAAAAGTAGAAAAGTCACTTGCAAATAATCCTGGTATTTTCATTCTCTGTGATACGCTTGTGACGCCAAATCAATTTTGGAAGTTCTCAGGTGAACAACTCTTGCAAACTTTTAGAGAGTTACTCAAAGTTTGTAGTAGCATACAAGCCATTTTCAGTTATGTGCTAGGTTTTACTGCCTCACCTTTAACTTCAGATCTTTATGATCAAAACCGCTGTGTAAACATGCAGCCTCGGCTGTACGACCAAACAGACATACATACTTAACGTACCTATTGTTGTCCTGAAGCTACCCAAGTGTACCCACCTACCAAATTATTTCAATTCTGCTAATACTGACTTTGTAACTACTTCAATTATGTCCAGCATGCTCTCTGGACATTGAGTTGCACGTAAATAAAAAGTTGGATTGATTGACAAACCATAAAGTCTCTCGAGATGTGCAGGTTGTCTCTTGTATTCCTCAAGCAGCTGATCCGCCTCTTCCAAAATGCTGCGGTATTTTGGTAGCAGGAAGTCCACATTTCCTTCATGAACTTGTAATTCCTCAAAGACATTTTAAATCGTAAGAATTAACAGCAGTTAAGGATCATAGGAGAATAAAAGTAAGAAGAAATTAAGCTTGGTCTGACGGGAGGAAGTACTTCAGAGACAAGACAATCCCATTCTAAACTAGCAAGAGTTATTTTCAAAGCGCCTCGTTTTCTAGTCCTCTAATGAAATGCCAGGTGTTTCTTGTCACTTCATAGACTAGATTCTCCAAATCCTGTGTATTACAGTTTCCAGCTCCGAGTACTGCCAGAACAGGATCACGCCACAGCCCAGCCCCTACAGAATCGAGTCTAATGAAGGCTCAAAGCCTTCACCACGTCTTCATTTTTAGAGTAAGTAAATTCCGAGAAAGTGTAGCACATGCTGAAGTCTGAATGTAAAAGTAAACTCTGAAAGTATCACTCAATTCGTAACAGCAAAAGGGTTTAAAGACCTATTCTAAAATGCCCCAGTCTACCGTCAGACCAATTTAAGATGGTCGATAGTATAGAACTTTTTATCCCCCACAGAAGGACTGTTCTTTTCTAGATGGAAGGTAATTATGCTATGCGTCATGAGTCTGCTGGGATAACAGCTTTCATCAATCATCAGATTATTTTACTGCCTGCGAATAAGTTATTATCCAAAAAATGAATGACCAAAAAATTTGTCAAAGAAGATTTGTCAGAGAAGATTTGCTGCCTAAAAAAAAGCCTAAAGCAAGCAAGATGTGCAACATCATTATTATTGCACAAACACAACATGCATTAAGAATAAATTCTCTATTATTCTCTACCTCCCCTGTTTGCCAAATCAAGCCCAAGTAAAATACTTTTAGTGATAATAAAGATGCATGCTATTCTCACTGGTAGTCAGTTTTTCTACTAACTAAAGAGTTCTAACAAGTATTTGATTCCCCCAAAGGACAAGAGACAGTTGGTTGTCCATTTTCATCTGCCCTGCCCCTCCAAAAAAAAAAAAAACAAACCCCCAAAAACCCCCATACCAAAACAGATGATGGCAAGTTTTTGACAGTAAAATGCTGGTTGTTGGAAGACGTCCAAAAACTGAGACAAGCTGCCTAACTGGCACCTCCCAAAGACTAACTGCTGAGGAGGGTATTAAGCAAAAGAATAATAAGCAGATAATTCAGAAATTATGACACACTGGGATGAAGTTCCAAAGCAAGGAAGTCGCATCTGGCCTGGATGATCATCCCCAGATCTAAAAAACTTTTAAAGGTTAGTAGAAAGAGACAAAGAAGGAACTGGAAAGTAACAGCAGGCAAAAAGAGAACATTAGATGATAAAGCTGGCTGCCTTCTACTGTCCGATGTAAGCATCCTCAACATCAGTCAGTAATCCCACGTTATTCACTAGTTACATAGTACAAATGGGAATTTTACTTGAAGAAGTCTGTCTCCTCGATAATTAAAATACATGTCCTGGGAATAGCAAGAGAACAGATACCAGTATGACACACATCTGACTTGAGCCCTACAACTTGCTATCTGACAACATAATCCGCCATAAAAATCCTTCCATAGGAGTTCAGATACTTACTCTCAAAGCATCTATTAAGTGAACCTTCTTGGCCAACAGCTGCTGATACTCTAATTTAGGGTGGATAAGCTTTAATGTGTGCCTCACAGATTCTTCATTTATGTCTGGCAGGGAGTAAAAAAAACCGAACAAGCAAATGAATACTACATATTCCGTTTATAAGAATATAAAATGAAGTCAAGGACAACAAAATAGAGAAGAAAGTTTTACCATATGATATGTTTAGATTAATCTTCCTTTTAGTAGCCTCTTTGGAAAGCACATCTTTTAGGATGGATATTGTAGAAATGTTGTCAGACTTAAAACATCCCTCACCTTTTCTATAAAGGAAGAAAAACTTTAAATGGACAAACTTAAACACCCATGCATGCATCAGATTTGTCCCTATGCTAAAAAAGAAGGCCTGTAAAAACAATTCTTGATATATCAGGTGGCTGTATACACACCTATGCTATTCCCTCCTTCCCTATTCCCGGTGTAATCCCGGTGTCAGAAAACAGTTTGTTCCAGTAAATAAGATAAAGCAGTATACACAAATGTCAGGTATACACAAAGCAGTTATCTTTATCGTATGGCACTAAGGTTATACAACTAAGATTTCTGACTGTATTCATTCCTCCTAAGTTTTATCATTGCAATACCTTGAAGCCAAACAGCAAGCTTCAATACCAGAAGGGAGAAGAAAACACTCTCCCCTTCCCCCCGCCAAACCCCACCACCACCAACTTTCTACGTTATGAGTAGACAACACATATGGCAGGCTGGGAGCAGGCTGGAATCTGTATAATTACAACAATTAATTTTTCCCCACTTACCAGTTCCATTTTCAGGTGGATGTACATAATTTGCTGAAGGAAGACATAACTAATTGATTTGAGAACAGAGTATTAAACACAGAAATAATATTTGCCTAATACAAGTTGCAGAAAAAGGTTTTCAGTTGAATGCCTATTCACATTTTTGTTTGCATGAGTATTAAATGCCTTTTAAGTTATTTCTGCTCCTCAATACAAAAAAAAAGGAAGTTAGAAAACAATAAGCATTACAAAATAACTTCACTATATTAGTTAGCTAGGTTCTTTAAATCCTAAAAGCAAGCCATCATCCTAAAAATATATCAAAGCTTTCCTCCCTGGCAATTTTGGTTTTTGGACCAACTTCAAGAAAAACTCTATTCAAGTTACAGATTGCATTATTACTGGATAGTGCTCACCCTGGTAATGTTTGACAGTCCTTTTTAAGAAAGATTGCTGTTCTCTTTAATGGGAGTTTTGATGGGGCTGGGGGTGGAGAAGTGAACAGTAGTATGTGCGTGAAACGGTACTTGCAGACTGGTCAAGAATGAAAAAGACAAAAGCCCCAGCGCAGTCACATTGCGCTTTAGTAACTGTATTTTACCTGTAAGTACTTTCAAGCTGGGTACCCAGGAAGGTGTTCTGAAAATAAAAGGTGATACTTTCTCCAGCAGGAGTCTTTTCAGGCACCTCAGGCAAGCAAAACACAACCCACGAGTGAATTTCAGCAAAACTGAACTGGCCTTTAAGCGTCAGTGTATTCATGGGCCTATGACGTTTTGAAATTAAAAAAAGAAAAAAAAAAGTTAATTGTTATGAAGGAGGGGCACTGCCAGCGCACTTGTTATCCACATGAAAAAAGTTTAGCTCCACATGGTGATTTCCTTTTGATCAACACCTGTAAAAAGTCAGGTATCTTGCTAAGTAGTTACATACTGCAGATTACAGCTACTTTTCTGTATTTCGAGACAAAAAGCTATGCGTACATTCAAATTTTATCTCATAGTAGGCATGAGTAAAATGAGGCAGAACTGGATTAAGAAACTGGTTGGAAGTTTTTGACATACCCTGTTTCAAGTTGTAAAATCTGAAACTTATGACAAAGGTAAATAACTGACAACACAGCAAATATGACTAAGAGCCTCAACAGCCTCCCATGCAATAAACCACAGGCATAGCATTTATAATTAAGAACGAGGCATAATGAAGCTCATTTGCACACTGAAGCATTTGCACATAAAAGCATTTGGTATCATTCCTTCAATCTTTCAGTTCTGTTTTGAAGCAAGCAATACCTTGGTGGCAAGACAAGATGATTTTTCCCCACCCTCAGTTAACAAGTAGAAATTGCATAAAATACTAGGTTCCTAACAGAAAGATACGGGGGGAAAGAAAGTCTTGGCTCAGTTTTGGAGCCAAATTAGCTATGGGAAAGAATTACATTAAAAGGGTGGAGGGGAGAATGAGGCTGAAACTGAAAAGACTGCGGTTACTAACACAGGAGAGTTTCCTTTCTACCACACCCTCAGCTGTACCAACACATGGGGCTGTACTATAACCCAGGTCAGTAAAATGAAAAATAACCTGAAAACAAGGATAAAGAATGGCAAGGAAAGCAGGAACCCATTAAATCCGCATTTTCTGTCAGAAAACCCATAAAATGGAACTACAGGCTCAAAATTTAGAAATGTAGAAATGACATACTTAAGTTTACAGAGTAAGCGTTGTTTCAACTGGATTGTGTCAGTTTTTCAAGAGAAAAAGTCATTGATTTTTCTTTGCAAATACCTGTCATGGTCAATAGAATGAGTTCTCTGATGAAGCGAAAGTGGTTTAATTTGATATTGATGAACTTGGCAGGTTTTTGGTTGAATTCTTGGAGTTACATATGCTTGAAGTGTCCCGTACTGTCCTTCAATCGATCGAACCTGCAGAAATAAAAGCAGAATCCACAAAAAAGAACAAAAGGGAAAAGATTAATTTACCACGATTTGGAAAATCAGTGGGAATTCAAAATATGTTAAAGAAAGACTGCAGGACTTCAAGAATATTTAGAGTACTATATTTATTTGATAGTGCCACTATAAAAATGGGGCAGATCAAGAATGTTTTAAAACTAGATGAACAAGTGTCCAATGAAGGGCTGCTGTATTAGGTGAATGAAATATTAAGAAAGTAAAACCTGCTAATTTACTTTCTGATCAGTTAAAATAAAAAGTCTGTAACTTGCTTCTAATTCTTCAGTGGCCCTATTACTTTTTTTTTTTTTTTTAATTAAGGAAAAAATACATTCTGTAGCAGCTGGCAGCAAAGAATAGATCAAAGACTTTAAGAGAGTAAGTACACTGAATTTCAAAATATGTGTTCATCTCTTCATAACAATCAAAGTTCTTCCTGAGCTATTTTAGGAAACGTAAGAGGCCAGATTTAAGTTCAAGTCTCAGAACACACAACAAGCAGGATGTACAAACACATTCAAGACACAGTAGGCTCTCTCCACTCCTGGGGACGCAGCAATGCATCAATCACTTCTCTGCTGAGACCAGTTACACAGACTGCACTAAGAAGTCTGCCACTCACACAGAATTGACAACGCACAGGAGTGTCCCCCCTATAGCACCAACACAGCCGTGAAAGTAGGCCAAAGAGCTACTGAAATAGCTTTATACAAACAAAAGAGCAGACCGGAGTTCAAGTACAGGTTTGCTTTGTAACCTTACGTCCCCTATTTTATAGGGTCTCAGAACTCAAAAAGCAGTGTTTTGCAGCAAGACATCCACTTTAATGTTTTTAATAAAAGTGAGTTCTCTTTGGAAATAAAATCACCAAGACTTAAAAGTTGTATGGTCTGCATGTGCATAGACAAAATACAAAAAGAGAATGAACTCCACGTGGCAGGTGTAAAATCACTAGAGATCCGCAATGTATCGCAGCGAGGTGGCAGCAGAACCTGTGCAGATCGAATCCATCACCTCAGGATCCAAATGTAGGAGTGATGGTACAGTGTTTTGATGACACACTGCACCATGATGGCGCACAACAGCAAGTTTATAAGTGTTTTTAGTGGGAAAGTAAAAAAACCCTCTTTTTGTGTATCACGAATGCATTTCATTCGTTTTTCTTGTGTTGTTTACTCTTCACCTAGTATTTTCAATATTAAAGGTGGCCAGGGTCATACCCCTAAATTAAAATAAGAGAACTGAGACACAGGGAGATAAAGTGACCTGCTCAGAACCAATAAGCACACTAATAGCATTTCTTAAGAAGGGGACCTGGGAAATAAGAGTCTTTAATTCTGCGTACTAGGTCCATTATTGCGACCTCACCAAAAAACAGATAACCACCCCCAACTTCCCCACATTTGATACATCTTATGCAGGCTTAAATTTCTAATAATAATCTTTTGACTGAGAGTTTTACATAAATAAACACTATCAGATTTGGGGGCTGCAGTGTTAGGTGAATACACAAAGAGAAAACCTAGAGCCTGTGTGCATGTTGAGGATTTTCCTCATCATGATTTCCTTCATTACTTCCCCTGGTGGTAGCCACAAAATGCGTGAATCTGGTGGATCGTTAAAAATAAACCCCCAAACACCCACATGCCTCTAGTATAACAAGCATGGAATGACCGGATTTGCTTCCTCTCCAACACACAAATCCAGTCTATATTCCCTGGTTACTTCCCAGTGTAACTTCCTTCAAACATTTCCGATGACAAACAGTGCCAGAGCTTTCTTTCCCACGCCTCTCTCCACTTTAAGTTCCACACGCTGTCTCCAGAATCAAGTATTTTCACAGTCTGTGATTTCCCCACTGTTTTCATCTTAGGGACACCCGAGAAGGACCCCAGGCTCTCCTCTGAAGTAACACATTTTTAGAAGCCTTTAGAAAACCTACAGGCAACTATAAAGGAACACAAGTCCTAGATTAGAAGGTTCTCAGGAAACAACCAGCAGTAGAAACTGGACTGATCATTTGCTCTGGCTAAGCCATCAGTCCAGGTAGAGATCTCTCCATTCCTAAGCAGGCATCTACATAACCATTAGTTTATGATGGAAAATATTTTGGAGCATCTTACCTTAAGTTCAAGTCTCGTAGTATTTGCTTGGCATCGGTAAGTTGCAAGAAGAAAGTTGCTATTTGGCTGTAAACAGTAAAAAACCAGAAAAATAATACAAAACAGGTCTGTGGATTCACAGAAGTTCTACTGGTCTGTTTTAACTGTAGACATGTACAGTAAAGTTTTTGCTATTTACGTACAGCTATTTTACAAAAGTTAAATACGAAAAAGTAATCTTTGGTTCCCTTGAATATTCCAATTAATTTTAATTATGGTGGAATTAAAAAAAATTCTCTATATGAAGAGAAATCAACTGAAGCCTCTTATACTCTTTAATACCACCATAAAAATTACACAGGTATCTACTTTTCATCTGAAGAATGCATGTCAGCCTGCCCTACTCATTTGCAATTAGTCCAACATCCAAAAACTAAAGTAACATACATAGGGAAAACACACCCCCAAAAAAGCTAAGTTAATCATCATAAATGACAAGAAACTTAAAAGTTGCTTTCTGAAAGCTCCAGGGTAGACCAATGATGTGCAAATTTAGTTCTTAAAATTAAAACTCTTAGAGGACCGTTACAAGGAAAAAGACTTTACAGAAGATTTTCATAATGCTAGGGTAGTTTCTGGATTTTGCCCCTGGCCCTAAGCATCATTAGTAATTCTGTAAGTATTTAAGTTTATAATTATTATATAAAAAATGCATTTAAACATATGCCTCCCCGCACAGCAGAATTTTCACATTCTAAAGTGATTTTTAAGAGACAGAGTAGCAAGAAATAGAATGTTCTTCACCTAAATTACTGTGGAGTAAATATATGTGATACTGGCAAATCCAGAGAAAAAGAGGAATACTGAATGCGTCTCATATTCCTGATCAGGCAGGAAAAAAAGCAAGAGAGCAGTTGTGTATATTTAGCTTTGCCTTATGTCAGGACCTGCCACTAACTCCTAATTCTGCAGTATCTCTAATGAAGCTGAGCTCTCCAAAATTAACAAATGAGTTAGTTTAACTCAATATATTTAAAATTACAAAAATATAAATCCAAATTCTATTTTTAATATACAGTATTAAGAGGTTTCATCATGCAATCTCAATAAATATAATCTCTTTTGTTTCACTTACCTCAGAATCACAGCTGCTAAAACTAACAACAGCAGAATTTTTATCCACATCCAGCAAGTCTATTGGGACATCACTCTGCAGAACATATGAGGAAGGAAAAATAAAGAGCTTAAGTTCCTGAGTAGCTTCTAATGCTTTTACCCTCTAACTGTCATCAATTATTTTAATAAGGGAGAGGCAATGATTGCTTCTTCCAAGAGGTAAAAGCCTAACAGACACCCAGCTTAGTACTTAATCCTGGAGTAACATGACGATCTTTCTCTTATTCTTTTACGGAGTCCTGAACTCTTGTGTGGCTGGCTTACAACAACTTCAGTATAGGATGTGTAACTACCTCTCAGACATGAAAGTATATTCACATCTTTCAGACACGAAAGCATACTTCATTCATATGCATGAAGTATGTTAATGATTGAAGTGTTTCCCTATTTTAATAGGGGGATTACAATATTAATTAAAGAAACCAAGGATCATATTACACAATTATTAATGATCCTTTTACTTACAGTAACGCTTCTGACACAGACCACTTCTTATCTAGATGTGTTTTCACTGGAATTAAAATTAAATCTAACACTGTTTTAAAAATGAGATTACAGGATATTAGAATGATTAATTACTGGATTTGGTACTGCTTTATAACTTCACAGAAGTGTCAGGAAACATTGATAAATAAGCAACATACTTCCTAAAAAAAAAAAATTTTAAAAAGTTTTATTGTTTTCTCACAGCAGAGGAATACCAGATACTGCTTTATATTTCTTTAAAGAAAAAGCCATGAGTTCTAAACGCTACATTAAGTTCAGGACTAGATTAAACAATTTCATTATTCCTCACTTAGCTATGAAACCAGCAGATACTATAGAGCTGCATATTAGCTGTAGCTTAGCATTGCTCTAATAACACCCTTAATAAAAATAAGATTTTTATTAAGAAGTGAAAAATAAAATCCTACAGTAGTTCTCTTCCACCTGTTATGGCAAATTCACCTCACAAATCCCTCCTTGTCAAATTTTTCTCCCCATGCATATCCCAAAGGAAGGTAATTCAGTACCACTACTCTTTCTGACTACCAAAGATAACATTAATTTCAGCTGATGCAGTAGGAGGAATAACTAATGAAGGTTGCTCTACTTGGCAGGAGTATTTATCACCAATTGCACACAAATCAGATGCTGTTCCACCCTGGAAGTGCACAGGTGGCCTGTACCATTCTAAAATTAATTTTCCACTACAGAGGATACTTAACTGGTGAGTGAGAACCTGCACCTCATTTAAGATTTACTGAGTTAATTGCTGTTTAAATAAGGAGGGACATTCAAAAACAAACACAAAAGTTACACAGAAACCTCCTAGTATAGCAGGCATTTTGGTGTATTTTGGTAATGTTGCTCTGTTCAATAAAGGTTTAAGTTGTATCTGTTCCCTAACAAGCATTTACCACAGTTACTTCAACGTTGCAAGGCTGTACACTTCAATTCCCTCTTAAAACAATTCAGATATTTAAAAACCCATATACTTAAGATATTATAACTCAGCTTCTTTTTAAACTAGGAAGTCTCTGAATGTTTTATTTAGATATCAAGAAAGCCAACAAGAACAAAACCACACTCACCTGTACCAGGACATTATCTATAGCTGTCTGCACCTCCAAGATGAGGCTGTAGCTAGCATCATCCTTATTTAATGTAAACTTATCATTCACACTAAATGCAGGTACTGATGAAACAGCAGTACTGGACTGAGAAGACTGCTGGTATTTTTCACGTTCCTGAAGTACTTTAATCTGTAAGTGTTCCAATTCATTCCTAGAAAAGGGAAACCACATATAATGTCTTAAAAAAAAATAAATAACAAAAGCTACCCTAGAAATTAAGTAGATTAAGCTTGCAAGGCAATCACGTTTATCTTCTGTCCACAATTTTCCAACCTGAAATAGCTGGTGACTCCCCTTCCACATATGTAACAAAGACAAAATATAAACTGTATCACATGAAAATGTAGATTCTACTGTACCTTGCCAAAAGAGATTTCTATGAGTCATAGGAAAGGACAACTTTTTTCCTTCAAGAGTACAACGCATTTTGAATTATGTGCTAGTGACTACTTTCCTCCCATCATTTAGAAGCTACAAGCAGCATGGAAGAAGGGAATCTTATCTTGCTGATACTGAGGAAGGCAGCATTAAGACATCATCATGTGAAGGCAAGATAGAAAAAGACTGTGAAATGAGGCTGCTATTAATTTCTACTGTGAAAAGGCTTGATTCTACTTCTAGATACATTAACGATACAGAAAATCCACTGAGATAGGAAGGGAAGATGACATTTCAGCTTTTAACATTTCAATTCTTCCATTTAAATTTCTTTCTAGTGCAATTACCTTAAGGATGAAATCTTGCTCTGCATTTCTTGACTTAATTTTAGTTCTTCACCTGATCCACCTTCTCTATGGACAGGTTCTGTAGTCAGTCCTGTCAGCCAGCCTAAACCAATATATGAAGTTTTTATTCCTTATAAGCTATAAAGAAAAGTCTACACTCAGCTTTTGTATGTGTGGAACGATGTTTGTTCCAGATACTGGGTAGAGAGAATCAAGACTTTAATTTAATACTTGCTTTGGAGGATTAATCTAAAGACTGAGCATGATTTTTTATGGGTTTCGTTATTAACTTACAGATTGGAAAACATTACTTATTCTTCTTCATGCACTACTTTGAGCAATAAATCCCTCTGCAACAGTTTTTAACCGAGCGCTTACATTTCTTCCCACCTCTGTTTGTCTGACAAAAACATTGTTTGTAACAAACTGTATGTTGCACAGTGTGCTCTGAGACTGAATGCTGTCAGTTGAAGAGGAAAAAAAAAAGTCATCTTTTTGTTTACTTAATTATATTTACTTATAAAAAAGCAAATACTCATTGATTATATCCTGACACCTCAGGTACAATATGCAGACTTGAGGGGGTGTTTATAGCTCTAGTTACCTCACCTAATGCATGCAAACAGTATGATGGTGCTATTATAAAATGCACCATAAAAGCTGACATGTCCACAATCTTTCACATTCCTTAGCTATCTACTTCAAGTACCAAGAAAGCCCAATAATGGAGCATGAACTTTAAAAAAATCCACAGAAATCTTACGCTGCCAGGCTTCAAATGTAACTTTTACTGCTCTGAGCACTACTTCTCCTGATCTGCCAAAATCTGCCAAACTCAGTTGACTGCACATCCTGCCTGAGTTTACCTTTGAAAACCCACAGCAGAACATGGGCTTTCGCTTTTTTCTTTCTTCCATGATTCACGGATCTTTTTAACATTCCCACTAAAAGAAGCCACAAATTACTTTGACCACACTATTGTTGCAGCCTATCATACCAAAACAATTCATATGAAGTGAGGTACGAGTCCTTTAATCAGCTTAAGAGTATTTAGAAGAGGTACTTGAACACCATTACTTCTCAGTAACTGACCAGAGAATTGTATCTTGCCAAATACATGATTTTGAAAAGGAGAGCTTTCAGTAGGCTCATTTTTTAGCTCATCTACGCAAAGATGTAGATGTTGGAGAATTAGCAATATTTTAGCTCCCAGCAGTTAATGTATGCAGCATGTTTATCGTGGCCTCTGTGACAGTCAGGTCAATAGCTCGAATCCTACAGAGGGGCTGCTGAGACGCCTCACATGGGGAAGCTTTATTTTCTACTAAAAGCAAAATCAACCCCATTTAAAGCCATATGAAGCTGAAAAAGAAGCAAACTATAAAAAAGATGGGAAAACAAAAAAAAGATATGCATGTCTGTCAATATTTTTAATTAAAAAAAATCATAAATAATTCCATCGGACATAATGTATTCATTATTTCATCACAGTTAGGCAGCAGTCTACACCAGAGAATAACCAGCTGCTGTGTTACACAGTGGAACACATTATGAATATCTTAAAATATAAAAACATAGCTTAAGTGTAGGAAACATTTTTTTGAAGTGTAAATATTAAATTTCAAGAGATCTTTTCCACAAAACATTATCCCGCTTCCAACCAAAACAAAAATTTTAAGAGATGCAAGCTGCACTAACAACATAGCCTGCTTCATTTTTATCACATCACCATATGCGACATTTAATGAGTAAATAATATGAAGCTTACCTGAATATGTGGATGCTAAAATTTCATCATACCCATCTTTTCCTACACAGCCACCCTGGATTGATGCAATGCTCTCCGATAAAGCCTTCAAATAAATACAGTCAAGCAGAGGGAAATATAATTTTAGAAGTTTGGGGGTTTTGTGGGGGTTTTAAGGGTTGCGCTCTTCTTTTTACCTGCATCACAAAATACCTACATAGATGGACAACATCTAGACCTCGAAAAGAGTAAGCTAGCTGATGACCATCACAGCTAAATCAGGGTGTTTTAACAAACGCATTCCGATTCTACTCTGCACAACAAGGACATTAAAAAGGAGTTTAAAGCAAAACACTGATGGACAGTATTTTTCCAGCAGGAATTAGCAATCTGACTGAAGGCTGAAATAATCACTATGGATCAAATCTACTATTTTAAACAATTTATAACCGAAGTAATTATGCTCAGTAAAGTCCTGACAGCTTACGTTTATCATTTTACATGTAAAACACAGACCAAACACAACACGGGGTTGTTTTTTCACTGAGAGAGAAGCACTGTATTAGGTTTCACCCAGTAGAGACTTCAGTAGTCAACAGAGCTGGAACTTTAACATACCCTTTACACTGTTTTGATATTTGCTCAAATCAGGACTATTTCACTTTCTGGTTCTTAAATATTAGGATACTGCTTTGAAGTTCATATTGTCAACATTACAGAGGTCATCAAATTAAAACCCATACATTTTAGTAGTAATGATCTTGTAAACCATTACAATCATTACATCTTAAGTTTTGAAATACAGATTTATTTTTTAATTCATTTTTCTAGCAAAGAAGAGTATGATGAATGTGGGCTTACATGATCATATCGAAGGACAGGATCATCTGCACTCTCAAAATTATAGATTTCTAGCACTCCATCATCTCGTCCAACGAGTAATTCTTTAACTCCGTCTCCCAGAATGTCAAAACTATCAATACATAAAATACCTAATGAAAAAGAAAACAAAACCGTTTACTTCATCTTTATTCATTTATGACACAAAAATACACAGGCCACATTCAGTTACATAAAAAGAGATTCTTGGTCGGCTTTTAAGGTTTCATTAATGCTATTTCTGGATGAGTCCACTAGAGGGCTGAAGTCCCTCACCTGTGCCTGAGGGTCAAGATCGTCCAGCGGGTTTTACAGCAACTAATTCCAAACCAAACCCACTACAGTCCCCTTGGTGAAAAGCACTGAACAGAGACCCTTTCTGACGTTCAAATAGCTAACTTTCGAGGGGTTTAACCCTCCCTCGTCAAACAATTCCCCAGATTAACTATCTGTCTGTCCACACTACTGTAACTTTGCCAGCTGAAGCAAGCATTCTTTGTCTCCTATAACTGACTTACTTAAAGCTACTGGTAAATGGACTGACTGCTATGAATTCTGGCTAAGGTTGACAGAAAGAGGGTTCTGACTCGTGCCAGACCTGAGCTAGGTACTGTTACTTGACACCTTACTGGACAAACCCACTACTAGCACTTGTGGAACCAGCCTATGACAACTAATCACGTTTGGACAGGAAAGACAGTTAGGGTCTAGAAGGAAAAAGCAGTGAGAGAGTTTGTACAAGAATTAATATGAGTAACGAGATGAAATTTAACTTTTATGACTACTTTGTATGAAGAGTAAGGACATACTAGGAAGCATTTTAAGAAACTAATTTAGCAATAGCTTTTATGAGATAATTAAATTTTAAAAAAGAAAAAAAAAATAGATACTCTATTCTTGGTCTTCTCCTTAACAAAGGAGTATGGGCTAACAGATGCTGCAGAAGCAGCATACCAAGGCTAGTATGTTTCCCAAACAGGGAAAGTGTCCTACTGTGCTCTGATCAGTTAAGCCTCATTTGTGGAGCTTTAATGAAAGCTTTATTCCATCTTCAGACAAAAACCCTTATAACAGCTTTTTTTAAAAAAAAAAAGAAGAAAAAAAAAGTCTTGCAGAGAAGATGCTAATCTTTCCTCTGAAGAGACTTTAAGACCACTGAACATCTGAAAAATCTGGCAGGTATATTTGCACTTAGAAATAATCACCAAAATGATAAAAACCTCAAGTAATCGTATATGAATCAACACTGTTTTACAAATGCCACTTTAAAAATACTGTAAAACAAAAGTATGCTAAAGTACTGGAAATAATATGAACAGAAAACCCAAAGCAAGACAAACTGATTAGAATTATTTATAAGAAAATCAGAAGAATGAAAGAGACCTTACTCATATTAATATCACATACTGGTGTAATTACAATATGCCTCCAAAGTAACTATGAATAAGATTTCCTGATTATTATACTTGTAATAAAGCCTCAGATATGCTGGAAAGCTAAAGAGGGAAAGATTGAGACACATACCTCCTCTCTTTTTTTCATTTCCAATTTCCCATTTAGATACAGGCTTGGAACCAGTAATCTGGGTAAGACCCAGTTTACCATCAGAAGTTCCATACACAATTTCTTCTCCAGAATCACCTAAACACATAAACTGCATTTAGAATTGATAAAATCAAGTACACCAATTTAAAAGATTTGAAAGTATTGTGTAGTTACACTCTACAGTCTGAGGGAAAAAGAAAATACTAACACTAGTGTTGTGGAACAGAACTGTCAGGCTTTACAAACAAAAACAAATACATGAAAACTGCACTTGTTCTGATAAGTTCTTCATGGCTATCACTCTTGTGTGTATGAATGCCCCCCTGCAGTGGAATTCTGCCTAAAAACCATTCATAATCCAATACTTTAAAATTACAGCAAAGATAGGCTATTAAACTGCCTTTACAGAAGAGGAACAAAGAGATTCATTCAGAACACACATCCAATAGTGAATGTTGTGCCAAGACATAAGCAAGAACGAGCAACTTTTCCAAACCAACTCTCAATGTCATTGTCACACCACCTAACTGAAACTAAATTAAGCACCAGATCAACACACTAAAGCGATTTCTATTAGGTTAGAACAGATTAGCAAGAAGGATGATCAAACTATTTTAAGCTTGATCCTTCCACAGTCTTAAGTTTACGTGAGCTCTACTCTATATTCTCATCCATCCACGGACGGATGCAACTAGCGATTCCAGTTATGGAAATCCATGTGTAAGAGAAACCCAAACCCAGAACTTTGACAAGGCCCCCAAAAGTCCAGTTTGTATTTACACAATGAGACCACCTTACATCTCACTGCTCTTGTAAGAGGCTTTCAATTAAATGTGAATATCATTTAGAGCTAATACAGTTATATGTGTGTGTATGTATTTATTTGTATGTAAGAAATGACTTCACACAGTCAGCTCTCTGTTGCATTTTTAACATCAGCTTAAAAATCAAGGCAAAATGTAATTAACAAATACAAGCAATAAAATCTTAAAAATACAGTAAAATAACATTATTTAGATATGGGTATATTCAAAATCTTGTTACCCCCATTTCCATTGTTTAGAGCAAGAACAGTAGGTGGTCCAGGAACTTCTACTTCATACAGTAAATCAGACCCCTAAAGACAAAGAGAACTATCTTGAATGAGTTTTGTAAAAACAAAAAAAACCAAAACACAAACCAAACAAAACCACATCAACCAAAACAAACAAACCCCAAAACACCAACCACAAAATAAACCATAACAAAACGCCACAAACATAAGGACAAAATTATTATGAATAACAGTAACATATATGGTTCACTTATGCAAACTCCCAATACCTATGGGAGAACCATTTCTAAGCCAAAACAGGGCAAAGTGTATACAAATAAAATATAGGACTCTTGAAATGTGTTATTATTAAAAATAATCTGTGAATTTATCTGGTAAACAAGGTTGTTAAATCACTTAATATCACTCAGACTTGCCGTAACAGTAATTTGTGAGAGCAAGAACTTCCAAACTGATAAAGACTTACACATTTAATTCCCTTATGTGAGCACTATTTGTTAGAAGGGACCAATTTGTTATCTACTTCCACCTATGAATTCCAAATCTTATTTATAATGGTTTTACTAATCCTCATTTTGCAAGTTTATAATCATGATTTTCTTTAGGGGAAAAAAAAAAAGAAAAAAAGGACCAGCATTATAAACAGTAATGCTACCAAGGAAGATATAATATGCTTATCCTTACGATGCTTAAGCCATGCTGATATGCTGATTGCCTTAAGAATTACTCCAGTTCTATGGCATCAATACATAAAACATAAACGAGCAAGTATTTTAACCTGTAAAACTCTGAGGACTCTATCCTGACATGCAAGTACCGGTGTAACGCAATTCACTTTATCTACAGGAAGGCAGAGAACATCATTGATTTTATCTCCCGATAAGTAGTAGTTCTGGTCTTTGCAGTCGCAGTAATGGTTATAGATATAGCTTGCACAAAGAAAGAGATCTGCTCCTGAAATATGCCTGAGAAAAGAAAACACTTCCTATAGCATTCTTGCAGTATAGTTGCAGTGATAGTCTTTTAGCCCTACTATACGCATGCACTACTGCTTACAGATTCAAGGCATTAGTGGGCCCCGCAAGCTGCTCCAGCTATTAAAAAAAAGTTTCTTATGAATGCTAAACCCACATGATTTCTACAGCTCTCAAATTTCCTATTTTGCCTTCACGTAAAATCCTAAGAATACCTTTATAGAAATTTCATTAATATATTTTGATTATATTAATTCTTCTCAAGCCAGTTTATATGTGGCAGCATCCCACAACATCATCCAAAAAGGAAAAATAAAAAATTTGTTCCTGTTCCGCTACAGGAAGGGTATATGGACATGATACGCTATGGCAATAACCCCAGCTCCGCTCACCTGCCTTTGCACTGATGTGAGTGCCTCCAGACCCCTCCCAAGCTCCCCTGCACTTTCTAAACCTCACCTAAGTTCCTTCCTACAAGTCACGGCACAAGCTAAAGCTGGTCTGGCACTTAAGTGTTCCCTACAAGCACACAATACAGTAAAAAATTACTTCATAAAATCATAAACTAACAATCTGCTATGTCTATGAAAAATGCAAAATACCATACATACATAGCTTTGATGCTTTCAGTGAGGTTAGTTTCAAACGAAAGAAACTGCTTCCCTCTTTTTGTGAAACCTCTAACTTCTGATCCTGTAGCCACAAAAATTTTCTCTTGTGGTGTATTGAGAGCTCCTCCCAACTCCAATCTTGCAATTTTTTGGCCTGGCAGTGTTTTGAACACCGGCTGTAAATAGAAAAGCAATTTTCATCATAAAAGTATCGTATTTATGGTAATCCTTTAACATAAAGGATAATAAATTTGTTTTACAATTTCTGGCAAAACTAAGGACACTACGGACTATATGCAGACAAAAATAATCTGTGCATTTCTATTCAGAATCACAAAGCAATCAAGTATTTTTTAAGTCAATAAACATAAAAAGCCATAATATAATAAATTAAGACTTTATTATTTCAGGGTTATTCATCCATAGGAAAATTTCAGCACTGCTAGTAGCTATTTTTTGGTTTGGTTTTTTTTTTTTAAAAGAACACATACACACACACTCCCTCCCTCCCTCTTACATCTTGCATTCTTATTCCAGAAGACTACTTAGATTTCTTTGCATCGCTATAGAGTCCTTATGAGCCGGCTACAAACTTCCTCAAGGGGAAAAAAAAAAAAAAAAAAAAAGATAAGTTTTTATTAAGCTGGGCATAAGTCTAGGCTCATAAAAAGCAATCTGCTTGTCAAAATCCCTTAAGGTGACTGACTTCGTGAATCACTGCAGGTTTTTCTCCAGTCACAGTAGCTGAGTAAGCGTACAGGCTTAAGCCCAACTGAACTGCAAAGCAAAAGGTGTTAAACTGACTTTTTTTTGTGATGATATACACTAGTGTCTGACTCTACAACTGTGGAGGACCATGTGCTCGTCCATGCATGAAATGAGCACGCCCTCATCACAGCCAGGTACAGCTCTAGCCAGACACCTTCCACAGGTATCTTATTTCCCATGTCAATAAAAACAGACTTTCAAAGTTCATTAGGAAGAGTTTTTAAAAAACAAAAATTTAAATGGAACATTTCCACTTACCACAGCTTCCCCTTTTTTTATGCCAAAACATGTAATGACCCCATCCTGATCTCCAACAACCACCTTCGAAAGTATAAAACATAATTATTTTTTATTACATGCGTAATTGTATTTTAAAATAATGCTTTTCCTATATTAATCATATTTGCCTGTATTTAAGTACTTTAAATTCTACAGTACTTAATTTACATAGCTGGATGTAGAAAAGCTAGATAAACCACTACAGAGAGGACACTAAAGTCTAAGAGTAATTTAAGCGATAGCATTTACAATCCTTTTTCTGCTTCTCGGTGTAAACGCTAGCAACCATTGGGCGGAACACTCCAGAAAGGCGTATTTGGGAATAGTTGTATTTTCATATTGAGAATTTACTACTGAAACAAAAAATGCACCATTATTTCTACTGAGTTTTCCTAACTAAGTTTCCTTAGCTTGGACTTGTATTAAGGAAAATTTAAAAAGAGAAGTATTTCATCTATACGAGGCGTTAGCAAAACAGAAATAGAGAGATACGGAGGAGCTTCCTTGTGGTTTCAGCAACGCCTTAAGTTTTGAAAACGATTCCGTATCGGTTCTTGAAGTTTTCTGGAAACAAATCCAGCCTTCCCTCTCTATTTTTGCAAAAGTTGTCCAGAAAGTTCCAAGACCTTGGTTCCAAAGTTTTTTCCCCTCGGACGTACTAACACCTGAAAAAACTCAAGAGGTGACTACTACTCCTGTTACCACGGTACACTCCACGGCCAGAGAACAAGTCAGCCTTGCCGACAGCCGCTACCTTCTGCGTCGCCTTTCTCCCCGAGGCGGGAAGAAGCCTCATCGTCTTCTGGGCTGTCACTCCCACCTGTGGGAAGACACGATCTTTAACCGACGGCCTTTCGGGGACCGGGAGCCCAGCGCAGGGCGGCGGGAGCGGCAGGGGCCCGGCTCTGCAGCCCCGCACCCGCCGGCCCCAACCGGGAGGCCTGCCCGGCCCCGGCCCCGGCCCCGGCCCCCAGCCTCCCCCCCGCCGCCCCTTCCTTCGGACTTCTCACCGGCCCCGGCCGCCCTCGCGTGGGGCCGCCGGACGGCTCCCCCCTCACCCACCGACCGCCTCGCCCCGCGGGCCCCGGCCGCCCCCTGCTCGCCCAAGCCGCCGGCTGCCGGTCCGGCCGCCCGCCGGGGTGGAAGGAGTGGAAGGCGGAGGCAGCCCGGGCCCACCTGCAGGTAGTCCACGCGGGCCAGGCTGAGCTCCATAGGGCCGGCGGGGAGCGGATCCCACCCGCGGCCGCTGCCTCACCGCTGCCACAGGCTCCCGTTACCGCGGCAACCTCAGGCGGCGGCCCGCATCGCCCCGAGGCGGCTTCCCATTGGCTAGGCCTGACGGCGAGGAGGCGGGCCCGCAGCGAGCCGCGCGCCGCCATTGGACAGCGTCTGCCGGAGGGGGCGGGACCCGGGCTCTCGGCAGCCGTCTGGCGGCCTGAGGCGAGGCCTGAGGCGAGGCGGCGGGCGGCCCGTCCCCCCCCCCGGCACTTGGGTGCCAAACTAGCGGGACGATGTGGAGTTATCAGTAAAGTAGGAATATTTTATTTAACAATGAAGCGTCGGAGGCATTGTTTGGAACAGTGTAACAAAATACCAGCCCTGGGCGGAGTCTGAATTAAAAAAAAAAAAAAAAAATCATTTCTACCACGTAAAGAGTAGCTTTGAGCTGAGTTCATGTTACCTTCCAAAGTGGTTGGTGGTGGTTTTGTTTGTTTTTTAAAAAAAAAAAAAAAATTCTAGTCCTTCCTCGCGAAAGTCAATATGCTGAATTAAGAAACGGTAGTTGTGGGTACACATACATACATGTGTGTTAAACAGTGCTACTACAATTACATTCACACTTTCACCCGATTTTCATGAATTCCTTGTGATCATACCGCGAGTTCTCAGCTCATACGCATTACTAGCATTGCTAATAAAGAACAAAGATTTCATATAATCCTCCACTGATCTCTAGTTGATTTATGGTATTACAAAAAAATCTATTCGTACCCAGTTGCGGCAAGGAACAGAGTACTATGCTGTATATCTGTTATTTTAATTTTTTCTTGCAAACTTAGTGCAAAGAATTCTCAATATGTATTCATAAACCTGTTAAAATATCAGCAATTCATACCATTACACCTTTTTAATGCATAAATGCAAAAAAAGAAAAAAAAAACCAAACCAAAAAACCAACCCAAAAACCAAACAGATGATAGTTCTTGCTTTCAGACAATTAAAATGAAGAGAGCGATGTTTTTGTAATGAGTTAATAAAATTTCCTAAGACTAAATTCCAGAGAAGCTGTACATAAAGTTATTTAGTGCTAAAAATCTACAATACGTTTTTCAAGTATAAGATACTGAAATATTATTGCCAATAAATAGTTGTGCTGTAGTCAAAGCCATGGTTCCTCTGTTGAATCATTCACATCTCAACATATTAGGATTTAGTTTCTCACTGAGTTTATGTATTAAAATTGCTAACTCTTCTGTTGCTTGGGACTTATCCTCCAAAAGTTCGTAGCGAAGACTGGAGATATCCTGTTTGATTTCCTTTAATTCACCTGTATTAATCAGTGAAAGAAATACTTGTTAGCAAAGTTTAACATTCATTCAATAATGTTAAGTCACGTCAGTGCATATTTCAGATTATTATCTCAAAATGTTCACAAGAGCAGGTACAGGGGTGGGGCAGGAGGCTTTACCTCATCATTCTCAGTGAGATGTGTGTTTCCACCCCTAAATAGTACCAAAGGCATTTTAATAGTACATTGAACTCTAATGTTGTGCTCCACGTGTATACAGAACATCAAAGATTCAAAAAGTGCTTTACATAGGTTAATGAATTAATCACGGCAACACTGCTGAACAGCTGGTAAATATTAGTATCCCCCTTTTAGAGAGAAAAGGCAAAGAGATTTTTTCTGAAGTGATGTGCCAAGATCACACAGAAAAAGTGTGGCAGAGCTGGCAGTAAAACTCACAGCTTCTGAGTCTCTCTCCTCTTCCTTACCAACATCCTTTGAATTAGAAAAAGTCAACCAATTTAAAATTATGTTACAATGTGACACAAGTACACAAGATGCATTTAAAAGAAAACAATTGTCAAGGCCAGGGTTGTAACAAGCAACAGCATGTTTTCCATTATAGGATACTAAGTTCAAAAGAAGTTGTTTTTAAAATATTC
Source organism: Aquila chrysaetos chrysaetos (assembly GCF_900496995.4). Classification (NCBI taxonomy): domain Eukaryota; kingdom Metazoa; phylum Chordata; class Aves; order Accipitriformes; family Accipitridae; genus Aquila; species Aquila chrysaetos. The sequence continues at coordinate 78,318,872 of NC_044004.1, read as the reverse complement.
AAATACTATCCTTCCAGCAAGTGTGAACTATGTGAATTCATACACAACAGCCACCGCAGGAGACTATTTGTCCCATATGAAATCGAAGACTATGAAAGAATACCTAAATTCTCTAGTGATGCAAAACGGGGAGAAATCCCTAGACTTATGTTTAAAATAGCTGCAGTACCTAAGAATGCAGAAGTTTTCTGTTTAGCATATAGCAGACTTCAAAAATTGTATGTTCAAAGGCTGGATCTATACTTTGGGTACCAATGAGATGGGGATGACACAAAAAACACCACCTCTGCTATGCAGCTGAAGACTGAGGTTCAGAGGTTAGCTGACTTGCTCAAAGCGGACTTCCCTCTATGAAAATTGGTGACAAAGCAAGAACCATGATGTCCACGGACCATGATTCTTCCACACTGTCTTGCTTATCTAAACACGTATATGCCAACACGAAAGAGGCATCAGGGAACTGGAAAGACTTGTACACCCTGGCACTGTTGGTGAGAGAACAGTCTTTTCATCAATCGCTAGATAGATGATTTCCCCCACCACAGAGCAGGAGGAAAGCAGTGGGAATTCAGGAGAGGGGCACAATGAGAGGAAGACACTTTTAGGAGCTTCTCTGCTTTTGTCACTCACGAGCTCAGCTCTGTACAGCCACATAGGATGGGGAAGAGTCAGGATAACAGTCAATGCACAATGCTGCCTTTCAAAGGCACAGAGTGGGATTTAATTTATACCTTCTTTTCTGCACCATGCTTGTTGCTGCAGAGTTACAGGTAAGCAGAATAACTACCAAGCAAAACAAAAGCTATGCCGCCTTAGCTGAGAGCGAGCGCATTCAGACCCCTCACATCACATATGCACGCAGCCGTCTGATACTTCCATGCCAGTAAAAGCTGTTCTGATCCCACGTTGTCACTGCACACCAGCTGGAGAGCACAAGGCTGCCAGCAAAGTGGCTTAGGTAAACGATCCCAGTGTGCCGAAACCAACTAAACTAGCCCAGACAAGAACTAGGTATGCTAAGCAGGTATGTTCTTCTGGTGGCGGTCACAGAGATTTCTTACTGGCTGAACCGTGATGGTTATAACCTCCAGCCTATGGGGAACAAAACTATAGCTGGGGTGTTACATTTCCAAGAGCAAAGCCAGCCCTGGAAGGGACATCATTCTACTGCCTGATAGTTTTAGCTAGAGTACAGAGTAAATAATGACCCATGTTGCACACCCCCCTATTATTTTGTTTGGGGACCTGCCCAGAGCTCAAGAGTTTCTTTTTTGGCCTGTAGGCCTGTGTTTCATTCCTGGAAGGCTGGAGGAAGGAGGACAGCATTCATCTTAGTGTCATCCCAATGGGGAGTCGGGGTGCGTGTCTGGAGCATGCACCCCTCACTGCTACCAGGGAAGTTCTGCACTGTCACCAGACACCAAGCTCAGACTTATCATTGCTCTAAAGATCTCCAGTCACACACTGAAAGAGTGGCTACAGTGGTCATTTTTTCACCATGCAGCTAACTCTATGCAGCTTTGTTTAATGATATGCAGCTTCACAGATGAATATTCCACACAGCTTTATGAAGGAAGGTAACACAAGTAGTTAATGGTGCAAAGTGGTAAATTGTGTATTCAGTTGGTGTAAAGTGGTAAATTGTGTGTTCAGGTGAATGAAACAGAGAGAAAGATGCCCTGCAGCTCTGACCAGGACTCTGCAAGTGTGAATGCAGTTAGTGGCTTCCTCACAAATTTCCTCTGTAACTGTACGTCATGCCTGTGCTCTCGTTCTCCACCTGTAAAACGGGGCCCATAATACTTCTTAGTTCTACTTCTTTGGTCCTGCTCGTCCATTTTTGTTGTCACAGGCATACTTCCACTACTATCTATCTGAGTTCAGTGCATTTGAAGTAGAAATAAACCATCTTTTTACCTGAGACCTCCATGCACCACTGTAATAACGATTCCTAATATGACGTGACAAAAAATGTCTCTGAATATTGCAAATGCAGCCTCTTTCTTACCTTCATTTACTTCATCATTTTCTTTGTCCACTTGTGCTTTCAGAACATAACGCTTTATCAGTCTTTTCATTATTTGCTGCCAGAATAAAACAAGTTACATAATCAGATGAGCATATATACTTAAACACTAGTCACTTCTCTTTCTTAACGACCTCCCTCACATCTGTATAAGTGAAATAATGAACAGCCCCAGAACAAGCAGTTGCCTCATATGGGCTTTTTTGCTGGCAAGCTGAGATTCATCATTACAATAAAGCACCTTTCTCATCCAATTACCTCTTATTTACAGAGCAACACAACTTTTTGTGGGGAACAGGACAACAGGAAAATAGGCCTAAACACACCTAATTTAGGCTTTAAATAGCTTCAGAATAGGTTTACTCTTTGTTAAACTCAGTTCACATGTGAAAGGATGTGTAATAGTAAGAGATAAATATTCACCTTTCAAAAAGAAAAAAAGTTGAGATTTTACAGTATGACAGTGCAATGTCAGTTGAGAAGGATTCATTAAGATTATATCTGTATTTTTATACCGTAACTGCCAGGGCTCCTTGTATGTACTGATATTCTTGTATTGTGTTACCATACCTAATCTAACGTAGCTCGTCTAACAGAATTTGCACAGGTGTATTAAACACCTTCAACATCTTCACTAGGGGAACAAGAGCTCCTATTTACTCTTTTATTTCTGAGCTGGAAAGAAGACAGGAAGGTAACATCTGACAGACTCCTCTTACCAGAAAGAGCGCATTCCCATCTGCAAGAATGTTGAATGTCACCTCTCAGATCATGAGAAGAAAGGATGGGAAAGTAACGCTAACCTAGTCAGCTCAATGCTTTCACATCCTTTCCTCAGAAATCAGCTTCAGATATTTGCTTCTCACACTTTCCAAACTGGGACATCAAAGGAAAATTTAATTTTGTATGGGCTAGTTTTTAAACACTTCAAATAATGGGGCTTGAACAGTAACCGTCTTTTTTCCAGTAGCATCCTGGAGTTTGATTTCTACAGGAGGTTTCCTTGGTCTGGTGAAGGCAAAATGTACTTGAAACACAAAATTCTGCTAGTACCTTCACACAGCTCTATTACTCAAAACAGTGACCGCTGTATGTACTTACCTGATAGCGTGTCGGCTGATTGAGAATGCTGTTAAAACTGTGTGATTCAAAAACTCTGGAGTTGGACTGAGTGAAAAGGTTTAACTAGGAAGAAATAAGACAAAATTAAAATATGCTATGGAATTAACCATCAGAATTCAGCTCCATTTTTTTTTTCCTTGGAGACATCTTGGGGATGTCTCCATAGTCACTGTATCAGAATATTATCTCCAATAAACTGAGATTGCCTTGACTTATTTGTTGGGTTTTTTTTTTTAAACACTGATAATTTTAGCCATCCTGTTCACAGCACAGCTTCAAAGCAGATGTGCATGCACAGCTGAGGAAATAATGAATTATGACTTGGAGGCAGGGGTAGAGTGGCCAGAGCAAGGAGAGACTCTCTAAACTGGCTTTAACAAAGAGCTGTTGCGGATCTGCACTCTTAAGCATACTTTTAACTACAAATACGTGCTCAAAATAATTTCTGCTTAGTTCAAAGTGTTTTTCCAAAGCACCATTTTCAGGAATAGTAATACATTTAGAAAAATGGTCATTGTTCAATTATTTGAGGATCACAAAGCTGTCAAATCCCAATTTAAGATTTTTGTAGAAGTGGGCTAGAAACAGAAGTGAAAAAAGCCACCTTGGACAAGATGGCTTTGTGACCAATGCCAAACATTTGTTACTACCAAACCAGGGACCTAACTGTTCTGCCAGATACACTGGTGAGGGTGAAGTAAAAAACGCATATCCGTAGAATAAGGTTCAGCCCCCTAATCTGCATCTGTCATTAATTTTCTGTGTGGCCAATTAAAAGTCACTGAATTAACAATCGCTGATCTCTCTGGTGGGTTAGGGGAGCAAACTGAACTCAGCCTGCCTCTATATAGTAAACCTGATGCTTTCCGTAACTGCCGTGGGTTTTGTGCCTATACTGCATACAGCCTGCCACTTAAGCTGGGCCACAAGTGGGCTATTTTTACCTACTCCAGGTTGCCCACCTTCTTGTGGGCAATGAGACATCAGCTCAGCCACCATTTTTATTAGGGAGTGAGATAGGATTATGCGATACGCAGGGACTATATAGGTGATATACGTGATACATAGCGTGCCAGCCCAGCCTGACACAGAGGAGGCTGTAGGCTGCCTTTCCCAGTGAAAAACAATTTGGTTTGTAGTTAAAGAAAACTAGCTCCACCTGACCTGTCTCAGCAGCGACTCAGACAGGATTTTAGTTCTTTAGGGACTAACATTCTAAGTATAACAGTAAGTACTGTTGTATGATATATAAGCACTACTAAATGTTTTGTTATAAAAATATATCTTAGGGTGTTGATGTTTCTCTGTTTTGTTTTTTAAACACATCTTCTGTACAGTGACTGCAGAGAACTAATGCAGTTCAGGCACTCGGAGCACTAAAAAGCAGAAGATGAGCAGTTAGTACCAAAAAAGTGCTTCTAGCTAAACTGATTTAAATTGACATTTTTATAAACATTTATCTACTTCCACTGCCTACTGAAAACTGGAGAAAATGTTTTCTTTACTGAAGGTTCAGTACCACCAACACCTCAGAAGTCCTAGGCTCCAGAGAAATCTTTCAGAAAAGATGACTAGACTTGACATTTCTGATAATTTATAGTAAAACAAATAAAAATTATTTTCAAGGTATTGCTTTCAGTCTTTGTAATACACAGGGCCTTGAGCCTCACTTATAAAAAAAACCACATGTATCCTCTTTAACCCATCTGTGCCCCAGGTTGCCATCAGCAAAACAAGGCAAATTGTTATCTAACTCTCACAAGGGTGTTGTGACACTGCATTCCATTAATATTTGTAAAGAACATTTAGATACCCAAATTTAGAATGTCATGGAAGTGCTGAAGATTATTATTACCAACCCCCCCCTTTCCTGTTGTCTTCTGTTGAGAACATAGTTTTTGACAGGAGAAAGTGAATATCATACTGACCACACTTTATCCTTTTCCTGTGCTAGTGAAAGGAAAAGTTTTCTCTCCTTATCCTCCTCCCCGCCCCCCCTTTTTTTACCCTGAACTAAAAATCTTTCTAATGGAGGCTGAAAGCATCTTTATTCAATATTTAGGTCATTCCTTGTGGGAATTATTTGCGTCTTTGAATACTCAGTTGTTTTTGTTTTAGTTGTGTTTTTCCAGTCATTGGACCTTGCTGTCCTAAGAAAATTTATAGCTATTTTTTGGTTTTATGCAGTACATTTAGGCAGTCTGAAATACAGATCTATGAATAAAAATGCTTGACTAATTATTGTACTATCTTCAGAAGCACGTATATACCCTAAAAGTTAAAGAAAAGCAGAATGCTGGAACGGACACACAATTCTTTGCTGCAATGAAAAGATTTCAGTACCTACCCTAGATTTGGAATTGCCCATTCCCATTTCAATGTCCTTCTGTAGCCGTCTCCTCCTGCACTTAGAAAAGTTAATGATCCTCATGATGAAATAGAAAAAAGATTTGGGGCTTGGTACAAGACTGAATGGTGGAGGTAATGTTTTTCCATCATCAAAATACGATAACCAAAGTTTAGAACGAGCGAACTTCCACTCTACATCACTGTCATCCTGTGTTAAGATATAAAAACAGGTATGTGCTTTGTTTTTATGAGATGCAAAACTTCTTCCAAATGAAACTTCTTTTAAATACCGACCTTTTCTGGTTTCACATAAAATGTTATTTGCTTGCTAGTAAGACTCCCAGTAGCTCTGCAAAAATGTAACCACTTTATCAAGTCTATTTTAACTAAATTTCAGTTGTCTCTTTACGGCAACATCTCATTGACAATACTTAGTTAAAGCATGTGAACCATTTAAACAAGTGTTATTTTTGCACTGAGTGAAAGCCAACATAGAAACTCCTTGCTATTTGAAGTGAAACTTTTTTCTTTTTTTAAAGTCTTGTTTATCTCATTGAAGTGGTCACACGAATTTGGTACTCACACAACTGACAAAGCATTAGCTTCAAGGCAGACATAGTTTAAAATGTTAGTACTCGCAGCTTTTTACATAACCATGAAAAGTAACTCTGATTTATAATGGAGTACAGAAAATACAAACTTTGTTGTCATGAAGAAATAATGTTAAAAAACAGACAAATTGATTTCGTCCTAACACATTCTTACTGAAGTATTCCAAGGCTGGACTTGGTTTACTCCAAAGATGAGAGCTTTATTTATTGTAACTAGTTTTCTCCTGCTGAATTTCCTGACATTGCCCAGAAGTCACTGAAAATACTGGAAATGACATATCCATTTGTACACTATGTCTTAGATAATCTTTTTTTTTTCCTGCTAGTGTGGGTGTGCGCCAACATCTATGTGAACGTAGTACTCTTTGAATAACATCAGAACTCATGGTATGGAAAACTGGCAGTATAAATATACTTTTACTTTCATTTCAGCAACTTGGGATTTATTTTTAAAACCCAGGTATCTTCTCTACTTGAAATTTTCTGAATTTTTTAATTGGAGTTGGATGCTAAATACTCTAACTAATTCTCTTTAAAAAACGAAGATACTTTGTCATCGTAATGAAATTCACATAAAATATATCTCTTTTAATAAGCAATGCAGCCAACAAACTTGTGTGAAATTCAAGTACTCATTCAACTGAGCCATTTGGCAGATTTGGAGAAATACTGCCACTGTGTTTTCAGGGCATATGGCAAAGCTCAATAAACCTAGAATCAAGTTTTAATATTGTCCCTAAAGTGGAAAAAAAGCACATATTACGAACAAAGCGTGTAAGCATTGTGCAGTGTGACTCAGTCACAACAATCTTGAAGGTAAGCACCTTTATCATACATAATGTACAGAGGCATATAAATGTAATAAAGTATGTCCATGTATCACTGCTGTGCGTGAGTGTCTAACTCCTGCACATTTAGCTAAAAAGTTTGAGGACTGGAACTAAAAACCAGATTTCCATGAAAGAACACATCAAAATACGTTTAATCCATATCCTAATGATCTGTCAAAGACTGAAGTGCACTACATTAAGGAAACATGCGATAAGCACCCTAAGCAAACTGGCAACGAACCACCCATGTCTAAAATGTTACGCTCAGTAACTTTGTTTTCTACTTCACAGCAGTCTTCATTTGTATATTACTTTAGATTTTAAGATTTCTGGATGGAGGACATCTCCTTAGATGCGTATACATGGCACAACATGAACTACTTGTTCAGATCCTGTAAGGTTCTGCAGCTTGGCTGGGTTGTTAGATAGTGTCAGTCCTAGGAACATGGTATTTTTGTGGTCCTTTACTGAGGTAATCTCTTCACTGTACTTTTGCCTATCAAGATGTGCTCATTGATATAATTGCTAGTAATTCTGCCCTTTTTCAATGTAACAAAAGAGAACAACTTGAGAACAGAGCCCACCTCAATTTCTTGATATGAACTGTTGATCATAGCAATCAGCATGTTGAGCAGAACTACCACCATCGTTACATTATATATGCCATAAAGAACATAACCAATGTTCTCTATGAACTTATGATCATATTTGAGGACAACAGAGGTTACTTCAGACAAGCCAAATATTGACCAAAATAAGGTCTTGAAACTTTCTTCCACTCTGTAGGAAAAAAAAAAAAAAGAGGAAGGCATTATTACTAACTACACAATAAATATATCAGTTGTGTTTACAGTAAATGATAAACAATCTCAATTAATTTGTCCATGAGCCAGCTTTGTAGAGCGCTAATCAAAACAACAAACATGCAAGAAAATATTTTTCACACTATGTTCAATTTCTCCACCTATCCATCATAGATAATAGAGTTGTAATAATACATGCAAAACAACACTCCAGGAATTAGAAAGGTATTCTATTTCCAGGGTTTGAGATGAAGCATATTTTCATCTCATTATTTTCCAGTCTAACTCCACAGGGGGCAGACCTTCCCTGTCTTAATAAAGCTAAAAATGGGGCTGATGGGAAGGAAACTGCTGCACCCCTTTCAAGAGCTTCTGATTAAACCTTCCATTAGGAAGAGTGCGCTCAGAAGTGGGTAGCGGCAGGTTCAGCAACAAAACTGACAAAGCAAACAGATTTCATGGGATTTGTTCAAGACTTGTTGAAATCAGTGGGAGCCAGGCACTTCAGCAGGAGGCAGGCACCTAGATACCCTTAAGGCTCTGGGTCCAGGACCCACTGCCTCTATGCTCTTGTCTCCATCCCATGGTCAGGGCAATTCCTGGGGAACTGAGCTGCCAAGAGCTCTCAGACAGCTCTACAAGCCTTCAGGGCCTTTGAGTGGATCCTCTTCAAGCTCTCCTCCTCACCCTGCCATTCCTCTTTCCTCTCGGGAAACATTGCTACAGGTTGACCCGTCCTGCAGTCAGGACACAGCTCACTGCAAAGCTCTATCCTGCTTCACTGAGAGGTCGGCTAACGAATGCAAGCTAAGAGATGTTGCTATTCAATAAAGATGTTGATGTGCCTTCCATTGTACCCTACAGAGTTTACTGGAAATGACTTCTTCCTCCGTGTTGCCAAAAAGTGAACCGTCAGCTGTATTTTAATAAGTGTAACTAAAATATGCCAGTACATGCATCTTGAATCACGTGTTTTAACACTGATAAATGATTTTTAAAAGCAAATAGTATCCGAATGCATGTATAGTCTAGTAAAATAGCCCCACTGTTTAAGAAATGAATATTAATAAGCATTCAAATAGTATGCATACTAGACACCCGATATTAAATACTGTAACTAAAGTATCATTATATGTCATTATTTATCTAAAGAAAAGACAATGAGTAACAGCAAGGGCAAAAATCAGGCTCAAATTAAGAAGTCATGGAATCAACTACATGAAAATATGGCAGTTTTTACAGTAGTCATGTCTCCTGCAGAAAGATGGGAGAAAAGGAAAAGTTCTGAATTTCACCATCCTGTGGAACTACTTCTGGTTTGGAACATCCTAAATATTTATCAATTCCAGCATCTCCTTGTTTGAGGAAGTAAAAAAACCAAGCAAACAAAAAAAATTTGGAGATTATCGCAATCTCATTGCATGAAGAGAGACTTGTAACTATCATTCTGCTGTACTCAAGTGACTAACAGTAATAAGCAGTTATCATCTAGACTGTAAACCAGGATCCAAAAGAGTCCAATGCAGTTTATAGGTTTGTTTTAGTACTAGTCTAAGAAAGAAACATGCTGTCTACAGAATCACTATCTCAGTTTCTTGACAAATTAAAATTATTTGGAGGCCTGTTATTGATACCTAGGCTAAATCTCTCTGTGTATCAGTTAGGTCTGACAGAGCCCCGTTAAAGATTACAATTCTAGCAGTTGTTTTGGGAAAACGTCATTCAGACGATATCAGTAATTTTTTCTTGCATTTAGTTGTCTGCGAGTCTGTGTGATTAACATAATATACAGGTAACATTATTTTAGACTGCAATGAAAGCTTCCGTTATACAAGTAGGAAAGAATTGGTCTTTTGTATTCTGCTTTCTAAGGTTCTGAGATACCTGATTTTCCACAGACTTCAACTGTCTTCAGTTTTATTTTAATGCTAGGAGAGAGCATGCAATATCTCACAGACATTGCTACCTTAGTGAAAAACCTGAAAGTTTCATACCGGCTTTTTACTTAAACGTAACTTCATACTTACGTTGTAAAGGCTGGGTTTAGTTTAGCTCCAAGGTAGTAAGAATACAGTATGAACATTCCAATCATAAATGCAAGAAATACCATAATAAAAAGGACCATAAACTTGAAGATGTCCTTAACAGTCCTTCCAAGTGAAATCTGCAAGGGCCCAAAACTTTCATTTGCAGGCAGGATGTACGCAATCCGAGAAAAGCTAAGAACGACAGCAATTGCATAAAGGCCTTCAGATATTATCTGAGGATCAGATGGGAGCCATTTATCTCTAGCTGGAAAACACAAAATATAAGGGTAAATATAAGGAGTTACTCATTTATCACAACATTGAAAAATAATTCTTGATAGGATTTTTCCATGAACATGTCTGAATTTACTTGAGACAAATATTTGAAGAGTCTAGTAGTTGCTACTCTATTCCTATTTCCTTTAAGTCACAAATGATGAATGTAAGTTACATTACCTTTCGCTAGAAGAAAAACTGTACTTGAAGAAACACGACATTTTCGTCTATAGTTTGTATTTTAACCTGAACTATATAACAATAAATAATTCCTTGTTGCTCTTCTTAATACAACTGCATTATTAGTTATCTTAATAAGCACTATGCTAAGGCCAGAAATTTATTCATGTTTTGTGTTTCATTGATGGGAAGTTAACAGTGTTGGTTGATGAACAATTTCATTTATTAATCACACCAAGCTTTTGTCATTGTTACAAGTTCAGGATACAACCTAGTTCCCATTGAAATAATAAGATTTTTGCCATTTACCTCAATGGAAGTAGGATCATGGTTTTTACAGACGATATGCACAGAAACAATTGAGTTATATATAAGTTAATAAATTGTTTATTACGTGAATTAACGCACCATCTTAGCAAAATAACACTAAATTAAGATATGTCCCATATCAAAATACCACGTGTTTCTAAATGTGTATTTACATATGTACAAATTCCGATTGATTATATAGCCATTAACGTAAATAACAAAACCAAGTCTGCTATTATAATATATTGGAGTTCATAAAGCATATGCTAAAATACACCATCAGCAGCAAATACAGCTTTTGCCAGTATTGCAAATGTAGATTCATCACACCTTTAATTACAATTCCTGCACTACAGTAACTATTTAGTACTTTTATTCTATTTGAGCAGATCTTTACTGGGCCAGCATCCTTCCTTCAGCAGGAAATGCTGTTAGATCTTTACGAATAGGAATAACTGTATCAAGCAACTGAACCAACCAAAAAAAACCTCACATCAAAATTTTCTCTGTTGTGCACTAAGCCAAGAATAAAACACACCTTGCAAATGTTTAAAATCAAGAGGGTAAAATTTAGCTCTAGGATAAACAGTTACAACAAAATTATGGACAGCTACATTTGAACTGACTTTGTCCTTATGCCTATTGTTTGGTTTTAATATATTAGCAAACTTATTTGTCAAATTAGCATCATAACACCTATTGTTTAAATAGCATAGAAACAAAAATATTGAGGCAGAAATGGTTAGACAATGCTATAAACACAAACACGTGGAAATATTAATCTTAAGGCTTCAAAATGCTAGTGCATCCTACTAGTTTTTTTTATGTTCAGATCTGTGTTGCAGAAAAGTTAAACTCACCATAAGTAAAATACTCTATTTCTGGAGGAAGCGTGACCTCAGAGAGATCATTCTCCTCAATGTAGTTGTCAACATATTGTTGTGCTTTTGTGGCCTGCAAGAATGCCAGAAGCCTCGCTGTGAAAGCAGCGATGAAAATGGACAGCATCCCAAAATCCAAAACATTCCATAACTGCAAAATATATTCCCTGGGTCCTTCCAGCCACAGCTCTTTGCATTCTGACCACATCATACCTGCAACAAGAAATGAAAAAGACATAGCAATCTTGGCCAAACTCTTTTCATTTAAACTCTCTGCATTCTCCCATTTCATGAAACCAGGTGGTACCAGTGGAGTAAAAATACACTTATTTGCAGTGTCACAGTGTCGTCATATACCTTGAGTAAGGCTCCCTTGGTTTCAACAGGGTTAATCAAACAGCAAGGTATTAATTGATATGCAGGAATAAAGCTCAGACATCTCCATGGCTTTGCAGTGGAAGTATTGTGGCCTGACAACATAACAGTATGCCGTACTTCTGAAGAAGGAAAAATGTTAAATGTGGAAAAAGAATTCCTCTCATTTCCATACCACTTACATTCATAAAACACTTCTGAATCAGAAGGATTAATTTTTACAGAGGAGCACAACTATCCAACTACACAGATGACCAAATATAAATGGCACAATTATACTACTGGTTCTCCACTTTACAGAATAAAATGCTTTTCAGCATCGAAAGTGGAATTTGGCTATGTGTAATTCAGCTTTCTTACTCAAGGTTCTCCTCAGAAATTCATTTATGTGGAATTAATCCAGATCACAGCCTCATCATAACCTTAGAGACGCAGTTGTTGCGAATCAAGACTTCCTCTTCAAAAAAATTTCTTAGGAAAAAAACCCAAACAACAAAACCACAACCCCACAACTTTTTTTCTTGCTTCCCTGGCTGAGTAATTCAGAGGGGTACTGCTGCCATCCCAACCATACGCACAGCAGCCATGCACTGGATTGGTTTGAAGCTGCTTGTCTCTGAGTGCCCAAGAAACTTCTCACAGTGACTGAGTCCTAGAGACCACCGAAATCTCAGCCCTTGCCTTCCGTCAAATACAGAGGCTGCTCCCCACAAGTATATGCTGCGACTACCAAAAGGCAGCATAGAAGGGATATGCATCTCCCTACCCTAACATAGGTTCAGATAAAGCTGTGCTTAAACCAGGAAATATAGATGATTCAAAAGGCAAAGCGAGGCACCTTCATGCAGCAGCCACTGTAACAATTTCTTTCTCCTCCACAGCCTGTAAAAGCAGAGCATGCTACATTATCATGTGGCTAACAGACATTTTGCTACACAAAAGCACCTGACTGGCAAAATGCTAGAAGATAGCATTTTCTGCCATACAGTGTCAAACAGGCTGACAGTTGATCAGGTTTTGTGAAAAAAACTGAGTAATGAGAACTGACTTATTAGACCCTTGGCACTGATAGAAACTGTAAATTCCCCAAATGCTACCTAGGCAGCAATGCCACATAAGCACTGATGTGCTAGCACATTAACACCGAGCAGTAGGAACTCCTGACCTTCTGGCACGTAAAGCAGAGTAGGCTTCCTGATACTATTTAAGAAAACCACTTCAGTAAAGTATAATTTCTGTGGCGTTCTCTTCGTCAAATGTGTGCTCCTGTTACAAATGCCAGAATTACCGAACAGTGCGGCAAATCAGCAAACAAAATTTTACCCCGTGCTGCAAGAGGGTGCAGCGCAGAGATGCTCTGATGGTCTCACCAGTTCTAATGTGCTGTTACCTGCCTTAAGGGTTTATCCTAACCGCGCAGCAGCCGGAGCAAAGGTTTGGGACCTGGGCTTCTCTCCTTTCTTTTAAAATTAATATCTGCAAGAAAACAGTTGACATAAAGATGAAGGGGCAATATACCTACCAAGTACCCATACCATGATCAGCATTTCTGTCCAGGTGAACTGGGTAGTCTTCACCCTAAAGATCTGCTTAGGGTAATCAGTAACAGTGACATTCGGTAGCGTTGTTATACCTTCGAATCTGTCTGAAGCATTGAACACCAGCAGGCCTAGGAAAATAATGAAGGATGCTGCATGTGCCACAAATTTCATAAATGGGCTTCGAAGAATTCTTCCAAGCTGCAAAGGCAGAACAAAAGCAGTCACTCAGTTTTCTCAGAGAAACAAACTCTTTCATCAGGCATTCCAGAAGCATAAATGGGCATCCAGAGCTCAGGACAGTTGGAAACCTCATTTTTAAAGTATGCTCTTCCAAGTGCACTGAACTGCGATGCTTTACCATTTCAGACAAAAGTCTCCCGAAGGCACCCTCATGGAGTGTGTTGTCCTGTTAGTGAGTGTTCATGCTATTGCATAAACTCTAGATGGCAATGTTTGAGGGGAAACACTCCAAGGAATTACAAATGTACAATGGCTGTGACCAGAAAGAGTTTCATCTAATGCCCACAGATAACAATGGGGGAGGCAGAAGCAAGCCCATGGAAAATAAATAAAACCTCCAAGTAGCAAAATGCTTTCCCTACCAACAAAAGCGTACTATTAGTTTGTCTATGACTATAGCTCTAGGAAAAATTAGACTCATCTTCTCATCTCTGGCTAGTGTATTCCATCCACAGAATACATGTTCCCATCTCTGCGCAAGGTGTGACAAGGTAGATGCTAGACAAACTTCTTCATCTTAGTTGCTGCACACCTTTTAAGGCCAAAGGTCTCCTGTCTCCTTCAGTACAACAGAACAATATACTGCTCCGCACATAATGCCCGACCTTTATTAATGTTAACACACAGTTCTAATGTGATAAACTATCACATACATCACCAATATTATGCAAGATTCCAAAATCCCCTGTGAAGAACTGCATTATCAGCAGTACTGTATAAGAAGAAAAAACCAAGTTCAGCAGATGGGGAACTAGAAGTAGCGTTCTTATTTCAAGGAATGGTCTTCCTGAAACTGGGGTCAGCTACTATGAACTAAGCGGACCAGCACATACTAAATGGCATTTACTACCTGTGTAAACAATCTCAGGTTCCCTTCCTGTTCCTGACCTTTAGAAAGCATTTTGAAATTACAGTATCAAACAGCTGATCTGAATGTACAGTACTTTTATTTGACATGAGCATTAGGAAAAATGTCAGGTGTTTCTGGTACTGGGAATTAAAGCTCAAGGACAAATGTCACTTTTCCATATTAGACACCAGCTAAAAATATATTGATACGTTTCTATGATATGGAGCTGTGAGTGAGGAATATCTTTACTACAGATACTCATGGAACGTGACATTTCAGAGAATAATGAGAATAACTATTATACTATTTTCATAAAGGCTTATCTTTAAAGTAAATAAATATTTAACCCTGAGAAAACATTGGGTTCCCTTGAAATATGCAGGAGATGAGCAAAATCTTACCCTTTTTGAGGTGAACTACAAGAGCAAAAATTTTATAAATGAGTGAAACTCACATCTCTCTGCTGTACACTTGTTAAGGAAATAAAATTGAACAACCACATTCAGCACAGAATTAGATTTACTTAAAATTTAAGAAAAAGTTAATGTAACAGAGAAATATTCCTTCTTCTGATTTACCAAAGATCTATCAATATGCTTCATTTGCAGACAATTCACATGCTACAGACTGTAAAGATTTCAAAGAAACTGCTGTTATTTTCCTTGTGAGATCATCAGGAAAGCTGGAAACACCCATATATTTTCAAAAAATTTTGAAGAGGTAAAAGTTTACAGTTGCATTCTTTTAAAAATATACCCTACCACATGGTTGGAATACTGTGTTTAATTTAATTTCTGCTCTATGGTTCACCTGGTAAACAGACGTCCTAGGGCAGGAATAACAAATATTTTACTTAACCTTAAGTTCTGCATCAGCAAAGTCAACAGATGTTCTGCTAATGGTTTATATGGGAACAGCATCAGATCTTAAGATGCCATCATAGGAGACCTAATACAGAATCTGAGTGGTGACTTTCAAAAAACTCCATGTTACTAATACAAATACAATTACATAGCAGAGATTGTGAGGTGAGCACAATCTATGGAAATTTAAAAAAGGAAAAAAACCCAACCTCTCAGAGAAGGGTTTTTTCTTTCTTTACACTTAACAACAATTTATTTTCATGCTTCATCACTGTGGTCCCCTCTTTGCAATGCAAATAAAACAAATAGCATCTCAAGACTAGCGATTACTAAAAATATAATTAATTAGTTAAAATTTGGAAGCAGCAGAATTAGAGGTACAATGTTGCATTTTGAATACCAGAAATTGAAAAACAGCTCCCAGCATAATACAAAACACGTAATTTATAAAATTCAGTACCCTGCTACATGGTGCAATCCAATAACCAATGGCTAGAAATGGAAGGCCCAATGCCACAACCAGCACAACCAGACACTTGATAGCTATGGTCTGCTCCCGTAATCCTGAGAGATTTTCATACCAGATAGTCAGTAGCTGTTGCTGACAGTTTGGATGGGCCACAAACTGTAAAGAAAAAGAAAGAAAACCAAGACATATCATAATTTGTAAGAAGAGTTACATAACTACTAAATACATGACCATGATCGCCTTAAATATCTGGTGTTAATTTAGACCTTAAGAACCATGTTTCTTCTCCTTTCCTTTAAAATAAAGGTTAATAAATAAAGAAGAAACTCCTGAGCTGATTTAAAGCAGCACTTCGGGGACAAGGTTGCACATGTGGACAGCCATCACTGATAGAAGCCTTTTATGCATTTTTAGAACAGCTTTGCATACCTAACTGGATCTTGTCAGAGTTGAACCTCAGTCCTGACTTCTAACAATTTCTCAGCAAATCAACCTGATCCAACGTACATGCAGAATTTCTGTGGAGACTGAAAGTTCTGCTCTGACCATAATCCACCATTAGCCTCTCCCCCTCCTGCACATGCTCTTCACAGACCTCCTCAAACATCATTGGCATTTGATCTGGTTCTTTGACAAAGGCTTCAAATACCTCCTTAACCATCTATACGTTTTCAGTCTAAAACTTACGGAGGCAAGAAATAAATGAAGAAGTACAGCACAGAATTTTAAATCTTACCAGAACATACAGAGATTAATACTGAAAGGGTTTCTTCTTTCTTACTACCAATGGTGCTAGCTATCACCTCTACTTAGATGTACTTGGGATTTGAAAAATAATCAGAAGCCACTTACTAGAAACACATTTTTATGTTTGTGGAAAATAAAATTTAGCATTCAGTAATACAAGTAAATTTCATTTTGTGAACCAGATGAAAAGATGACCTTATGGTTTTGATGATGCTCTAAGGACTCTGTAATAAATTGTATTTCGCTGTACAGTTTTGTATTTTCTCTAAGTTCATGCCTATCTCAGCTGAAAAATACTAAATCCTCAAATTCGACAGTTTTCAAAAATAACTTTTTCTTTTTCACTATTTTAAGATTTTAAAGGATCCTGAATGTACAGATTGTTATCACTATACAGTCTTATGCTATTCTTTGTGTTTTAATGAGTTGTTAATAGCTTAACAACACACTGCAGAAAGCTCAGATAAGATCTGATGGGTATACTCTAACTAAAAATATAAACATTTCAGTCATTTATGAGCAAGATAGTTTTATTTCTAATGAATTCTTTTATGAGATTTTTTTTATCTTTGCTGATTAGTTTACATTATTATTTATCAATATTAAGTATTTGCTTAATTTATTTCTATAGCAGAAGAACTAAAAGGTATCAAACATAACAGAGGAAGCCACAAGAGTAGACATGTACAAATATCTGAATAAATATAGTCTCTGATAAAATGACCAAAAGTTGACACTTTCAAATTTGAGCACTTAATTTTATAAGATAATATTCAGGCATTTAAACAAGAATGTCCTGATTGTCAGTAGTCTAAGCATACACAGCTACCACCAGATTTCAATTCATTGAATGTTGAGCCATTTTTGGCATGTTCAACCCTACATCCAAATCTTGGTACTTACTTTTCTTGTACCCAGACAGAGACATGTGAGAGACCGTTTTCAAATATACTTCCTCTCTTTTGACCTAACTCCGATGCCCGCTGAAGTCAATGGTAAAATTTCAACTGACCTTAACTAAGCAGAGCCAAGACATCATCAAGGACTTCTGTAACCAAGTGCTTTAAAGTAAGGGGGAGGAAGAAAAACAAACATCAAGACAAAGAAATAGGGCATCAAGTGAATTTATTGGGATCTAGTCATGAAGAAACAACCAGACAAGTGGAAAAATAGGCTTAGGATTAATGCTCAACTTCTCTGCAGACAGTTATTACAACACAAACTTGCTCTTCTGAGCCTTTTGTATAAGTTCCGTCCATCCATAGCTTCCACAGATTCTTCCTTATGTGTCCCAAAATTGAAACGGAGCAGAGATTAAATGTTAAGATACTAAACTGGCGTATATTAAGGATCTAGTACCCAATTAAAAACAAACAAACAAACACCAGTCAACTTCCATCTTTCTCCTTTGCAGCAAATACATGCAAATGTTATTTTCCTAGCTTCAGTAAGATTTCAGTATGTTCACAGGGAAAGGGAGTGATTCCCAAATGGAATGATAAAACAAGCTGCTAGCAACAACTGCATTTGTTTAGATATGCTTTAAGTTTTATTTTACTAAAATCACTTTTGGTTGAGTTTGTTGAAGGGTGAGCATGTATTGCTCTATTTTTAAAGCACTGTTTTCTTTATTTATTTATAGTACTTCTTTAGCATGAAGCAATGTGGACAAAGGAGACTGTGCAGCCATGCCATCAGGATCATGTAGTGTAACCAGGAGTGGGTAGCTTTTGTTGGGTGCTGCTACCGAAAAAACGTAAGGAGTGGGAAGAAAGAAGAATTCTATAGCTCCCTATGTTCTTTGCCTGTTGTATTTCTGGTTAAGTCAATTTCTAAAGTGTTATCATCATACTCATCATTATCACCATTACTATTACACCATGTCCTGTGACACTGCCACATCACAAGAGCATGTGGGACATCAGTTAAGCACAAGGGTAAACAGCCTAGTTATCACAGCAATTTGAAGAAATCTGGTAATATACTTGTCACATAGGTTGACAATAACTAGTAAATCAGAGTAAAGAATGCTAGGCAGTTTCACAAAAAGGATTTGAAAATAATTCTGATAACTCTGATAATCCATGTTGGATTAAGAGTGAGATTTGATCTGAGTTGCTTATACTTTAAAAAAAAAAATACTGTAAACCTTGGATAACCATCTTATTATCCTTTGTACTCTGTTGAGATCATAATGTACTATATATACTGTTGTTTGCCAGGTCTTGCCTGCAAAACTCCATTTATATTCCAAATCTCATTAAAAAGCACATACAGTAGAACAATAGGGCAGACTTCTTAAAAAAAAAAAATCAGATTAAATCATTGGCAATGAAAACAGGGAACCTTAAAACTCTCAAGAGGAGGAGTCTGAAGCTGCTTCATGAACTTTAAAATGGAAGCAATCTTCATATTTTAATCTATTTTTCTCTAAAATAAAAGTCCCAAACTATTTTGGTGTGATTCATTAACCAGTTAGATCACATATTAATGCAGTTTGTACCTACAGGGGAATGGCCAACAGAAATAAATAAAAAGATTTTAAAAGTCTTTTAAGAAATTAATGTCACCTTGAACTACGTTTGTATTCTTTTTATTAGGCTGTCACCTTTGAAGCTTATGCACCATAAAAACTGCCAGCCTGGCCCATTTGAAAAAAAAAAGACTGTTTTTTGTGTGTTTGTGCATTCTAACGTATGCCCCTGGTCTCTTCTTTTGCTAAGATAAATTTCATTCTCAACTCAGGACATCAAGGGACAAATCCCACAGAAGATAAACTGTAGCCATAAACAGGAAAGTAAACAATTATTTCAAATTATAAAGACATTTTTAAAAAGCAGGTTTGAAACTGTAGAGAAGAGGAGAGAGAAGAAACACCCACATCATTCCTCCTATTACCAGAGGGAATGGGAAGAAACAGCAAAGGAACTTTAAGGGAGCTCACCTAGGGCTATGAATCGGCCCACAGGCCCTCTTGCATCTCATCCAGATCTGTGTGCTAGTTATTCCTCCTGGTCTATCAACATTTTGATCTGATGCTAAAAGGACATCTGCCTGTATCATAATTTCCCCAGAAAAGGGAGGAGTTAGTGAATAAGATGCCAATAGTTATGGCAAGTTCTTTGGCAGTAAGTCTAAGGGCCCTTGAGAAGATCTTAGCAACTTATTTAACTGTTGGTACCTGCAAAATATGCACCACTTTGAAGCCCTCAGAGCAACTCATGTCACTTGCCTCATCCATATAAGCTCTGAAATTCATCCTTCTCTCCGGCTCTGCTGAAATATTTGAATTTATGATTATGTTATTTTCAGGAACTGCAACCTCTTCTGTGTTCCCCCGGCCCGGTATATCTGTCTCCCCACCACCTTCATCTCCTCCAAGGACAGTAGGTTCACATCATATTTCACCTACCAATCACATCATCCTACAACCTTGTTCCTTCTGCATTTCTCTTCTCTCATCCTACTTTCCATGCAGCTTCTTACTTTTCATTACATGTTGATCTTATTATCACATTTATCTAATATTTTAGGATCCAATCCAAACTGCAGTGAACAACAAAGATGCTTGGGGACACTATCTGGGCACAAAAAAAAAAAAAAAAAAAAAAATCCCGATTTTAACTCAGCTGCTCTTCCAGGCATAATTGACTGTAACACTTCAGATGCACTCAGTTTCATGACCATGAACCAAGTCATCAGTATGTAAATATTTTTCTGTATTACTGGGAGTGATTATAATGTTGTTTATTCCTAACATCCTAATGAATGAGTTTAGACATAGCAGAAACAGATCCTGGCACACTCTGATACACGAACACACAACATACAAAGAGAATTTTGAATCTTCTTTCTTATCTGCCAATTTAAAACTTCAGTGTTTGAAAAATAAATCCTGTGATTTTACTCAAACTCTTATTGATTTCACTTGGAAACTCCACTCTGATTTTTATCTCAGCAAGAACTGCCGAACTTGGCCCAGTGTCAGCGACTTCTCTGAAATTTTGTTGGCAACCTAAAGACAGAGTTGAGATACAATACTAAAAGCACTACTTGCAGCAGCAATTCAGCATACAGAGCAAGACTACTTGTTCTAACTAGTTTTTCTTGTTAATTCCCTTAGTCCTTCACTATTGGGGCTGCAGTTTCAGTCTGAACTGTAGCTTCAAAGTCATATCCTGTTTACCCAATAGGTTACACTTTAATGCAGTGCCTAGGGTATTAAGTGCAAGAGTTTCATTACTAATAGAATTAAAAACTCCATTTCCCTAGCAATGAACTTCTGAGCACATTTGCTCACTTGTCATAGCTTTTCCTGTCTCTCCTCCCTCTCAAAAGGGCATACAGCTCATTAACCATTCCAGGGACCTGCAGTTCTGTTTGGCTGTACTATCTGTCTGGCAACAGTGAACTGACCTTAATGTAGCTGACCCAGAAGTGCAGCTATAAATACTGAAAGCTAAGAAACGTAAGCCACATCCTTGTCGTCTTCCTGCAGTCACAGGGTTAAAAGCATCCCATGTGGAGTTCTGAATCTGTTCTACAGTCAGAATATCGCTATAACCTGCCACTGCTGTAATGGAGCCGATCCCAGCATCAAAGGACCACCATGGCAGAGACATTTCCTGCCTCAGTCCTTGTCATCCCCTCTGTAACAGCCATTTACAGGGAAAAGCACATGTAAGAATATGGTAACAACTCTACACCATCTATTTATTTCCTTCCACCAAGATCATTAGTCTTGTAGGTTCTGAACTGTATTTGTCATGAATTGGAGTCAAAACTTTGAGTTTATCTACAAATAATTAATCTCTTGCAAGAGAAGAGAAGAAGTTTCCTACATGGAATTGCCTTTTTTTGCACTATGTAGGTTTTTGTTATTCCTAACAGACCTGTGTGGCCCTTTGCTCACCAATAAATTTAATCAGTGACAACGACCTCTTGGAAGAAAACCAGAGTCTTCAGCAAGAAAGCTGACACACAAGTCTCAGCAAAGGTTTGGTACACATTAATATGCAACAGCATAAAGAATTCATATTTTATTTAGATATGATAACATGCTTATGTACTTTCTTTCCCTGTTCCATTCTTTTTAATTAATTTAATACTTGTATATATTTACCTTGAATTTTGTTAATTAATATGCATTTATCTGCTGTAGACCAATTCTATATTGGAAACAACGATTTACTGTTTGGGATCTGCATTTACAATTTTTGTTAACCATCTTTTGGGGACATAATAAACACCAACATTTCCTAGTTTTCTGGCAGGTTGCTTACAATTAATTTTATATGGCAGATTGGCTCAACAGGTGGCCACAGAATACAGTGTTACTTATTCTGAAAGACACAAGACTTCTTGCAGAGATAATGAAACTATAATGGCTGTTAAGAATGGAAACGATGCTAACCTTGTAAATAGGTAGCTGTAAATAATACATAGGCATTGCAGTATTTCTTGAGTCCTCTCACAGTAGGACACAGTATTAACTATTTTCTGTGCTAGGGTAGCGGGATCTTGAAAAGAACATAGCTATATATTGAAAACTGCTACGATAAATGTATATGCATTATGTCAGATGTGTGATACACAGCTCCATTTTTCAACTCATTCATTCACAAAATAACTGTTCATTAAAAATTACTTCAAGAGGCATCAACTGAAAACACACTGCACTTCACAAAACACCGATAAATACAGGTACAAAGATGAAGAACTGAAATGAACTGATTAACTAGCCACAAATATATTCCACACATTTTCAGGACTGAATTTGAACTATTTTTTAAAGGAACACACACAGTAAATCATGTAGAATTTCTCACTACAACCCACGCAGTTGCAGATGAGCCATTTGATTTACTGTCATACTTTTAAATAAATTAAAAAAATAATATACTTAACGACAACTTAGATGTTCTCTTTTTCAAAGTAGTAAAAAGAAGACCTTTTTTTGAAAAAAAAACCCAAAAAACAAGAAACAAAAAACTGAAAAACCAACAACAAAAAAACCCCAAGCCTATGTGATGACAGGAACACGAGTAGAAAGCTGCAAGACTTACTTCCCAGAATTTAGTTGCCCAATTAAGTTACTTAAGGTAGAAAGCAAAGGCAATAAAAAGAAATAATGAACAAACTAGTTCTTTTACTTGGTTGAAACCAACACTTTCACAAATACAGCCTTCTCTTTGGATTAGATATTATCACACACACTGGCAGGAAGACACATCCTTACCTTCAATGAGTGAAAATCTGGCTCCACTGAAATCTCTTCTTTTGGCTTAATCAGGAGGAAGATCTGACCAACTGTGTATAACCTTGCTAGCACAGCTGATTTGTCATTAAAATCTCCTGCCAATTCTCAGCTGTGGAAAGTAGATTAAACTAAACTCCTTCACTGTAGTCCCCTTCTGCCAGCTTCTGCCTTGTGAGAATCTTGATTACACACACTATGTCTCATTAATGCATCTGACCACCGGTTCATAACACCTGTGGAATAATGAGATGACACTGTGTTCCTATCACACTGTCTGAAAGCACTGGCTATGAGAAGTTACCTTTTTGACTTCATACTTAATGGCCAGCTTCACACGGCTCAGTGACGCTCTGTGTCTCTGCGCTTCAACTGGCTCAGAGTTTAAATCCCCATTCAGAATGGCCTCCACTTCTTCCGAGTCTCGGCAGAGATCAAGAACACCAACCACAAAATCCTTGCACTGCATAGACAGCTTGCGATAGTCATTCTGAAAAAAAGTGTTAGAGAAAATGGCCTGTGATGAACATGCTTAAGAGTCAATAGTAAGGAAGAAGGAACCTGTACAAGCTGCTAAAAATTAATAGTGTTTGTCTTTCACATACTACGTCAAGTTAGCAGCAGATCATTATGGAATTTTTGTACAGCAGAATCATCTCTTCTCTGACACAAGGCAGCCACTTGAACAGAAGATGATGACAGCTGTTTAACACAGCATGGCAACATTATCTCATAGCATGACGAATATAACCCAGACGGGCAGCAAGGGGAAGTTGAATGGACAAATAAGAATTGCACGAACAAACCAGGACCAGAACTCTTGAAATACTAACCTCACTCTTGCAAAAACTTTGCAGAAAATTAATGAAATAATTCTTACAGGGTTGCCTCCCAGGCTATGAATCTATTTCTGCTCTTTCTACACTGCTAAAATGGCTGCTTACTCTTTACTCTGATGTATACTGTATTCACTTCCCCGCTCTGCTTGCCACTTATCCTTGGAACTACTTCGCCCCCAACAACGCGTACAGTGGGTTACAAAGCAACTGCATAGAATAACTGTGGCATGAACTTGGACACCAGTCTTGTGCGCAAAATACCCCAAATTTCTTGTATAGGCAACATGGAAACCAGCTTCTTCAAAGGACAGTTCAAAGATACTAGGCTCCTGAGTCATTCTCTGAGACAACCTTTCCACTGA
Organism: Aquila chrysaetos chrysaetos; assembly: GCF_900496995.4. Lineage (NCBI taxonomy): Eukaryota > Metazoa > Chordata > Aves > Accipitriformes > Accipitridae > Aquila > Aquila chrysaetos. The sequence goes on along the minus strand of NC_044004.1, from coordinate 78,294,916 downwards.
CAACACAGCTGAACTACAGAGAGACATTTCTTAAAACCTCAACCCTTTTATTTAAGAGCTCTATTGACCTGTCCCCTCCTCTCCCTCTCTCCTTCACTTCCCTGTACCTGTCACAAACCATTCCTTTTCCAAAAATCACCTATTAGTTTAATCTCCATCTTGTTTATTCTCACTCCATCAGCTTTCCCTTCCATTACTGCTGGAGTCAACAGTTCTGCTTGCATTACCTTCTGAAAGTATATAAAGCCAACAATTGTTTTCTGTTATTAAAAACATCGCCCCTCCTCCTTTAAGAGTGCTTTTAGTAAAGCACTTCTTTTTCTTCCTTACTACTTCCATTTTTGCACAGTATCATTGGCTGTTTCCAACTTGCAGCTTGTTGACTATAGCTCTGAAGTCTTACTGTGTCACGTTGAAAGAATAACTACGTTTTGCTGGTCCTTACTCTTTCTACCTTTCCTCGGCTTCCTTCAACACTTTGGGACCATGTCCTGAGTTTTGCCCATATGCTGTGATCCTTTCTGTGCAGCTATTAAACTACTGCATCTAAGGTGCAGTGGTACTGCTTTTCTCTATGTTCATACCTTATGTCTGGCATGCTGCTCACAAGTTTCATGCTCTTCAGCCTTACTCTTTTTGCTGCCTCCTTACAAGCAAGTTTATGTCAATCTTTGAGGTGCTACCTTTAAACTTCTCAGTTGCTCATATATGTTGACATCGGAAATATTTCCATCTATCTAATAATGTCTCTCTTCTGACAAAACATTTGTGGCTACATTTCAAAATTTTAAGATAACTCTGTAAAGTATGCACATGTGAATCTTTGCTTGCGCTTTTGTTTACGCTTGTACATGTCTTCCACCACTTCTGTGACATTACCTATAAGTTCTTATCTGATATCTACTTCAGTAGAAATCTTGGTCTTCATTTATGTGTCCATGTCCTCTCAGCTAGATTTCTAGGACTTCTTTATCTGAGATACAGCCTCTGATTTCCTTACATGAGGCTACAGTTGGAGGAGGAAACTTGATTGAACCTGCCAGTTCTACCTTGTTGCATCAAGTGTTTCAGTGCCTAACTGAAAATAGCATAGCCTTCTTTTCCAATTACTCCACAGCTTTTCTTCATTCCCCCCCTCCCCCACTAGGCCACCAAAAGACTAGTCTGAGTCCTTTGTCTCTCCTTTTTTGGGTGTTTACTGTTCATTTTCAGGCACTACCTTTTTTAAAATCACTTTTGGGGGGTACAGATTTTTCCTTTGTGGTTCCTGCCTTCTCAAAAATGTTTCCTTATTGCTTCTGCCCTCATAATTTTCTCGTTTAATCTCAATTTTTTTCCTGAAACCCTCACTTTTCCCCCCTTGCCTAAGTAACTTTTACCTCCTTGTATTGCTAGTTTTGTTAAATTTTCAACTTAGCATCTTTAAAATGGGATAGAGAAACTAACGTGCTCCTAGTAATTGCAAATTGTTTTGGGAAAAGATGGGAAAAGAGGCTGCATAGGATAACAGAAAGAATCAGCTATCAATCCCATAGGTCAGATTCAGATACGAATCAAAATGAAACATTACTGGAGACAAATAAATACCACTAGGAATTGTGTTAATATGGAAGACTAACATCCCAGATGCAGACTTGGAAACAACCAGTCCTAATCATAGACCTAAACAGGACCCAGTTATTTCCTTTGGTCATAGATGACAAATTAATTCAGTTGTCAGTGAACCAGCAGGATGTAAGGTTGTTTTAGATTTGGTTTTGGTAACCAACCAAGGAGAACAGCACAGAATAGCCAATTATAAAAATAATACTGGGATGCGTGATTAAATTCAGTGAAAGGATAAGCAAGCATATGTATGACTAAGATGTAGGACTTTTAAAAAGGCAAAGTCTTGTAAGAAAGATAGTCAAGGGAGTGAAACATACTTATAAGCATGGAGGTCGAAATGCAGAGAAGGCTTTTAAGTAAAAGATGTGAAGGTGATTAGACATCAGATCCTACAAAAATAAAAACCTTGCAGAGGAAGACTCCAGAACGGTGGCTAGAATAGCAGTCTTCAAGAAGACAAAAGGGAACAGTCTTTCTTGACGGTCTAGTCAAGAAGAAAAGTTTCGTCATAGAGGCCATGAACGATAAGTATAAACTGCTAGAAGTCAGGCTTGTAAAGGATATTAAGCAAAGCACAAATAGGTAAGACAATACAAAAAGAAGATGAGACAACGTAGAGACTAAAGACAACTCTAGTAAAGCCAAAAACAATACCGTGCCTTCAGTTTACTGAAGACCTATGTTCTTAACACTGTTTATATTGTTTTCACAACAGAATTTCAAGCAAGAGTTGCTTACACATTCCACTACAGCTAAAGAAAGGCATTTACTGAAATGGCTGAGCAAAAAATACGATATTAATTTCATATAGTATTAATTCAACAGGAATAAGACTGGTAATCGATTTTTCTTTAACACTATAAAGTAGCTGTAAATCTGCTATTTGCAGCACACGGGAGGATACATTAACTTCACTAACTTCAGTAGTAGTACTATGTAGTTAAAAGAGAAACTACATTCTTTCTCATTTGAATTTGCAGGCACTTATAACTTTACAAGAAAGTCTTTGTTTTAGTATTATTTCTATCCTATGCTCAAAGGTGAAATCTTATTAAGGTTTAATACAGTTGAGTAATACAAAACCATCTGAACTGAAGTGCTTTGTAACATATCACAACCCAAATTTTTTCCCTGCAAGCATGAATATGGGCTGTCCAGTTGCAGGTAGTGGCTTCATTTACAATGTCTTTTCTCATTCCTTTGCTAACTGTGAAGAAAGAGAAGGAGAAATAGTGGACTTCTAATAGTTAGGAAATAACAAGTTACTCTTGCTAAAGGTTCACTCCATTTTCTTTACCATTTAAGTATTCTCTTTTTCCCCAAAATAACACAGAAATGTAGTATCAAAAGTTACATTACCAAGAATTTACTCATTAAGAACTTCCAACATAAAAGACAGGAAAATTTCCTTGTGTTTAAGCTATAACCAAGTCTCTCACACATGCAAGTGCACAAGTACAGCCTAGCATCAGGTTCATAGAATGTAAACATTCAAGTAAGTTTCTGTTATAGTCACACACACAGTTACAACAAAAGATCAACTGACACAGTTTTCTCGACTAGTACAAACTAAGCAAGAAGAATATGTTTTCACAGGCAGTTACAGTTGTGAAACATTGCCTACAAATGTCAAAGCAGTGTAAAATCACCTTTGGCAAAAGGGGGACAAATTGTGATTACAGTATCATCACATGAAGAGTGCTATTTCAATGGACTACAGATTGTTTCCTTTCTCTGTTCTCTCATGAGTGGAGATTCATCGCCACAAGAGTGTGAGAGCTCCTGACTGATCCTGGCAGAGGGTGCAAAGTTCCTGCCCTCACAGCTCACACAGTATTAACTGGTATCCTGAAAAATACACCCATCCACTCTGCGAATAGCCTTGCTGGTTCCTGAAGGACAGACTGCTTTGCATGGACTATTTGCCTACTACACAAGAGTTACCTACATTTTTATTGAAAAATTAACAGTGCTACATGTTTCTTGATAGGTGGATAGACCACTTGCTTATAGAAGTTACGCTTATTGCCAGATAAAATTAAAGATATGACGGATTAAGTTTTATTCTGTCAAATTTAAGGATTAAATACAGGCTACATTACTTACAAATGCTGTTACAAGAACTGAAAACCAGTATGTGCATTGTTATCTGAGTCAGGTGTTGAATCTCATGCTAGGAAAACTTGTCAGATTTCTCTCTCCAGCTCTTTACTTACTTATGTATTAGCAAATCAAATTAATCTCAGTCTATCTGATTGCTTTACAGAATTAAATAGACAAACACTACCCACATTGCAACCATGGGACCCAATTCTCAATCTTCTACCTCGAGGGTGTTGTGTGAATAGCAAAAACCATAATCTGTGGTCTCAGTCATCCACATACACCTCTGCTTACTCTTGAGAAGATACAAATGAAGCCACCAGATCACTCACCGCTTCCATGTCCTAAAGAAGACTACCAGAACTCCCCATGTGAAGCACGCATGTTTGAAAAGCCCTGCCACATACTGTGCAAGTTGCCAATTCATTAACATAAAGCTACTCTTCAGGGGTACACCAGAGTAAGGCACCAACAGACCTGCCTATGCAGTGGGGTACTTTGCCTATTTTTGTCATAATACAGGAACTCTGCTTCCTTGATCAACAAAGTGCTTCTTCAATTAATTCACAACCTAACTCAACCAGTTTTACTAGCCATATCATCTTAAATTGTACCTCAAAAAAATTAATGGTAACACAGACATCTATGTAACATCAAAAATATCAGCCTGTATTCTGCATTTCACAGATACCGTAGCTGACATCGGTACATAATGGACAACTGATGATGACTGGAATTGCAGAACTGTGTCTCATGAGCACTTTTGGAGGACCCTGGCACACATTAATGTTGGATCTCAGCCTGCCCAACTCTGTATATTCTCTTCTCACTCACAACATTAAAGACTACCTTGTAAGTTCATCCAGAATTTGCAAAGAACATATCAATCTGTGTGCAAAGAATGAAGCATATGAACAAGAAATCTTGCGCAGATTCCACCCATAAGATTTTTAATTTTTTAAGATTTTAAAAATTTGTATCGAGCAATCACATGCAGTCAAACAAAACGTATATATCTGTTTTCTATTATGAGAGCCACATTCCTGTAAGCACCACAGTTTTGTGACTGTGCACAACTGCATAACTAGTTCACACATATTATATGCAATCATAGATTTATGTTGAGTATTACGTATTAAATGGTCATTTTGAGATGACGTATATAGTCAGTTTGCATATATAACTGCAGGAACGGTATATGCAAATCAAGCACATAATTGCACTAACGATTATGGATCTGGGCCCTGTCCTTTTAAAAGTTGGACCTAAACGTAGATCAAGCTTGAACACTCTTTGTTAGTTCAGCTGAGATAACACTATGTAAATTTACTTGGAACAGTGACAGATTCCGCTTTTAGATGCACGTCCACATCTTCCGTTGGTTTCAGTAGGAGCTTTTAGCAAAGCTAGGAACAGGAATTTATCCTATATAAAGCGGGACTACGATCTTTTTGATCCTTGCTATGATGGACCAAATTCTGACACGGTATCAGCTGGCGCAATTTTCACTGGTAGAAATGAGCTTGCTTACACAGGACAGTATTTAGTTGAAAGCTCGTATACAGAGACTATCGTTTGGCTTTTTAGCTACCTTGTCCTGCTTTTTTCTATGGTGACTCCAAAGGAAAGTTCCATCAGCTGTTCTGACTGTTTAGACATTCTCCCATCACTGTGCAGTAACAGTTTTAAAGTTCTCAGGGAGGAGGGTAAATATCAATTAACTTTAGTAACCCACAGCAGCCACAGCAGCCAGGGTCTGCTAAAAATAGAAGAACAAGAAAACATAAAAAATGGGAATATTTGTATTGCAAAGTATTTTGTGGTTCTACTGGGATTGGAAAACATAATTCTCCAACTATGGTAATGAACACTTTTTTACATTAAGACAAGATACAGTTCCAGACTGAGCTTCCCTAGGCAGTCTATCAGGTACAACGCAGTATACCTCAGAGATCTCTAACCACTCATAAAGACAGATGCCAGTAGAACACCACTCCATAACTTTTTCTAATCTAACGTCCTTTTCAACAACAGAAAGAATTGAACCAGCAGATTTGATACGCTTTGAAAATGCTTTCTGATCAGGCGCATTGGTTATAAAAGCCCTTATAAATACCAAAATTGGTGAAGAAGCCCAGAGTGAAGCAGAATTCTGGTTTTGCATCTTAGACACAGAACTTCATCAACAATGCTGCTTTCTTTCTAATTATCTCTACTACATATAAAACACCCCTAACAACCTGACAGGACAGAATCTAATCAGCTGCTTTAAGAGACTGAAATTTGGTGTGATCGCAGTACGTATGGAAGAGTGAAGGATTTTTTTTACGATTTGGTAGCAGTCGACTCAGATAAAACAAACTGAAGTTTCTGGTATAATCTGGCATTCTGCTGTCAAGTCCTGGAATGGGGACTAGATCACCAAGGAAGGTCAGAGAAATACTGTAGTTCCTACCCTGGCCACAGGGATGATATGCTGCTATACTGGCCACTACTGATAATCTCTGCTGTTCCCTTAGCTGGTTTCCAGACCTAAAAGAGGAGTCACCAGTATGTTCAAACAAGCCAGCCATGCTTTACCAGGATTAGAAAATGCAATAGAGAACCTAAAGGGAGGAAGATAGAGAGAGGGGGGGGGGGGGGGGGGGAAGAAAAAAAAGAAAATTAGGTGAGCACTTAGAAGTGAGACAAGAAAAAAGGAAATCCAAAAAGGGAACTGAATAGAACAAAATAGGGGAAGAAGAGAAGATGACAAGTGGATGCAAAGTAACAGCGCCAAGAAGAAACTACAATAAAACAGATGAAGAGCAAAAGGAGCAACAGGAGCTTGGAACAAGGATTTCACAAAGAAGCAGGAAGTAAGGAAGCTTGAAAATGAAAGTAGAGTGAAATGGTCTTTAGGGCTCCAGTTTCCCCATCTATTTTTACTCATTTTCAGTACTTATTTTTGGCTACATGTCTTTTATCTTCCAGGAAAAATGAGCGTTCACTGGTTTCTTTGAATCCTTTCTCCTTACTTCTGAAGGGGAAATAAAAAAATTAAAAATCAGTGTAATTAATAAGTTTTTTTAATACTAACGGGGAACTGACTGTCATGAATGAATGTCCTAAGACACCTTCCACATTTCTAATACACTTGTGCAAACTCAGGTTTGCACAAAACCATCAGAATTTGTTAGTGTAAATCATAAGTGATAGAGGCAGACTGGACTTTGCATATGCAAAAGATGTAAGGTTCTATTTAGCAAGCATTTACTAGGAAGCTTTGCCCTCAGGTGTTTTTAAACAGGTTCACCCTATATTCTCTCTCTGTGGGAAAACCACCTAGAAAAGTATTTTCTGTACGAGTGCTCCACATCCAGTAAGTGCATTGCTGCAAGCGTGCACAGGAAATGCTATGGGCTTTCATGTACCACAGATACTAAGAATAAATCATGAATATCATCAAAAGTCCCTTTAAACAGATTTGTCCATTTTTTGTGGGAGATGAACTATTTTGTCCATTTTTCTTTACCCTGAAACAATTCTGCTCAGTGTTGTGCTGTAGATTGAATTTGATTGCAATACTTAAGCATTTCCAGTGATGATCCTAAAGGAGAGTGCACCAGAAGTCCATCAGTCATTCTGCCTCATAGGGAGTGCGAATGTCAGACTAGAAGCCTTCTCCTCTGGGACATGACAAAGGACACAGTTATTAGCAAAAGACATTCAGATGACATACCTATAGAAAAGAAAGCACTGAACAGACAGTTACACATTGGACTTATATCAAACGTGGCAAGCTCTCACAATAGGCTTCTGTTAGACACAGAAGTGCTGCTTGCTTTCTCCTTGATCTACCTCTACAGATCTCAGTGGAGCATCTTGTATTACATCCGTGCCACGAGGAGCCCCATCATACCTACCCACAGCCCCAGTGGAATACAGTCTTTTTGTCAGCCGTACAATTACAGCCCTTCCTGGACTTGATTTAATGTCCAGGATGCTAAAAAATTCCTTGCCTCCTCATTTTCCTCTTTCCTTCCTCCCTCCCTCTTCCACTACCCCTTCTCCCCAGGAAGGGCAGCCAACCATCAATGCCAGAGGAAAACAAGCAACTCTCCTACCAGGCTTGGTAAAAACAGAAATAATGCCCTGAGACACATAAGAATCAGAAGGAAAAGAGATAGATGTGAGGTCAATGAGGAGAATAATTATTTCACTGGAACGTTCTGATGTTGATGAGAAGCTGGAATTTCCATGCTACCAAGGAGCCAGGAACAATTTCTACTGTAGGTGCCAAAACTGAATGATCTTATACACCTGGCAAGGTTAGAAGCCATATAAGCTCTATCCAAAAATACTGAAATCTGTGAAAATAGTGGATTTCTTGGGTTTTTAGGCATCCCAAAATATCAATGAATAGAGCCTAAACAGGTGAGAAAAAGGGAAAAATTGAAAAAAAAATAAAAAGGAAAAAATTGAAAGCCAGAACATTTTATTCTGTGACAATTTAACATTTTAAAAACTGAAGTAATTGTTTTAACTTCTGGTTTGAAATGAGAAGTCCAACGAAAAAACATTGTTTTTTCTCCTCCAAAATTTCAAGCTATTTTTTTTCTGATGAAATTTGTATTCATGGTATTAGTACCTATGATATGGGAGCTTCCCATGAATTTCTATTTTTACTGAAATTTTTCTATTCAGTTCTAATCATCTACATTCTCCCCTTACAAAAACATGACACAGCTTGCCTTAATTTAGCTTTTGGTGGCACAGATTGTATTTTGGATTCCTAGGGAGCTGTGTAGCACTGAAATTGAGTCCCTAAGCCCACCCGTGTTTCTGAACGCAGGTATAACAACAAAATTTGTATGCAGTATCACAAAGAAAAAAGATGGATGGTAGAGTTTCTAAGGTGCCAACCCAGAAGAAAAGTTCCCTCTAAGAAACTGCAGGAGAAAAAAGGAAAAAAAGAAGGGAAGGAAAAAAAAAAAAGTTTGTATCCACAACCACCGAAGTGTTATTCAGAAAACCCATAAATCTCCATCTTGGGCACATGATTCTGGAGACCCTGTGGCCCTCACATTGTTGGCCTAGTTGAAAGGAATCAATGACAAACAGGACTGAGTTATACACATCAGAGATTTAACCTTCTATAATGGTCCCTAAATGAGGCACATTAACTGTAATGTATTGTGTGAAGCACACAAGCCAACAGGCTCTGCGCGTGTGATGAAATTCTCTAATTCTTCAATTTTATGTTCACAAGGAGCTTTCCCGGTTCAGTACTTTTTCAGCAGAGGAAAAAGAAAAATCTGACATTCTTCCTATACTCATGAATAAATACATTGAGGAAGTACTCAATCCTTTTGTCAGATTACACAATACACAGCATGGTATGAGGGGGTTCCTTCAGCAAAGGAAGGAGAGGAAAGGTTTAAACTGACTTTTACACTTTATTATTGCATTGTATAATACTTGAATCCTTCTCAGCACCAAAACCTTATTTTTAAATTATATTTTAACTCACTTAGCTATATCTGGAGCTATTCTTTCTCAGAGGTCTAAAACTGTTTCTTCCTCTTCTCGTAAAGTTCACTTTATTAATTTCTGTCTGTATTTCTCCAGGTTGTTGCATATTTCTTCTGAGTACTCCACAGCAGTAGCAATGCTTGCTGTTGTTTGAAAAGCTTAATGCATCTTTTGCCTCTCTTAGATCATTTATGAAGATATTAAACAAACAAATGGTACCCAACACTGACCTTGCAGAACTCCATTAGATTTTTTTGTTAAAACTAGATGCAATGCTGTTGATACCACTACTCACCAAGAACAATCTGTCATTCCCCAAGCTGAGCTTTTCTTATTACACGCAGAGTACTGGGGTTTGATTTTTTTGGGGGGTTTAGTTCAGGGGGAGCGGGGCGGGCAAGAGGGAAGGTTACTGTACTTTTCAAAGTATTCAACAGAACTGCAAAATCATTCAAAAAAGCACTGGGCAACAGTTAACTAAGTCACTAATTGTCTGATAGAGAAGCTGAAATATATAAAAAAAGTCAGGGCACTGACATACTAAATGAGATACAGCTCAAAAACAGGTAACAGGACCTACATCTGTAATCAGCCTAATAGCTGGTTTTGACCAAATGACATTTCTAAAAGGTGCATCAAAAAAACCCACTTTCTGTATTCTTAACAATTTGGAAACATCATTCAACATTAGCACGAATAAAAAAGGAGAGAATAAGGTCAATGCTGCAGTATGCTCAAGAAAAGCATAACGTTTCTGCTTTCTGCACTTACATTACTCAGCACCTGTAATTAAAGATGATCTTTGTCTGCTACAGCAACCAAAATTGTTTTCCATCGGCTGCAAGATTATCAGAATACACATTGCCCCTTTTTCCAATCTTCTCCGTACACAGTAGGTGCAAAATCAATTTCATTTCATTAAAAATTCTTTTTTGAAGGCTTATGTATTGAAAACTCAAAATCAAGAACAGAAGAGACATTTAATAAATATCATGAAAGCATTTGCAATTGAAAAATTAAAGACACAGGAAATAATTTCAAGCATCTAAGGACATCACAAAGTACCAGCAACTTTAAAACAATAACAGAGAGAAACAGGAAAACACCATTACCTTGAATTCTTTTTCAATGTTGGCCAACTTGGCAAGTTCATTGCTGAGTTCTAGAGCAGTAAGTACTGGATCTTCACTGGAGAGGGACAGATAAGCCGGACTAGCCAGTCCTTTGTATGCATTTATTCTTGACCTAGAGTGACTGAAAGAATCATGCTTTTGCTTCTCTGTACAGTCATTACATTTACAGAAATAATCATGAGGTCTTTCTATCCTTGCTCCTTTCATCAACAGCATGTGCACGACTTCGTATTTTTGGCAGTGGGCAGCTAAAATTATGGGAGTGATATCTGGAGAAAAGCGGGTACCATCTTCATCATAGGAATAAAAATCATCATCCTGGAGCTCCTGCTCACAAGGGCTCAGAGTCAGTCGCTTGTTTACTGAAAACCCAGGATGATTCAAAATTGCTTCCACTATCCTAATGTAGCCCTTGCTGATTGCAAGCAGCAGGGCATCTCCAATCCGTGCCAAGTTCTCTTTTTTTAACAGAAGTTCTGTCACTTCCAAATGTTCATTCCCTACAGCAAGCTGCAAGGCGTTTTGGCCCATGTAGTCAACACAGTTGACATTCAGTGTTTTTGACTCCTCCAGCATTTTGCGCACCACAGGTATGTTCCCATACTCTGCTGCATCTAGAAAGCGCTCTTCTTCAGCCGTAAGACTGGTGCCCCTGTTGTTGAACATGAACGCTGGGCCCCTAATGGCCTGTCGCCTTCCCTTTTCCCTCATCATAGTCATACGTCTCAGAGATGGACTTTCGTCAATGTACCTAATGAGAAAACAAAAAGGTAACAGAATTTCACTATGTTGGTTATTTGCAGTTTCCACTTCTCCTGTGGCCACAAAAATAATGACTTTTGTCCCTTGTCATTTGCCCATCTATTGACAAGAAGTATTCTTTATTGTGATCTTTCTGCCTTCATGCTTGCTTGCCTGCAGTCTAAAGGCACTTACAGGTTCAATGCCACAGGCCATTTCTGTTTTGTTAGCATGGTCAAGATTTTTTTTTTCTTTTTACTTTATGTAAGACATCACTTTTCTTCAGAAATCCCTCCCAACTCACTTCAATACATATATAAAACAAAATCACATCTACTATACTACTTTCAGTAGTAATTAATACTGTCTACCATAGGCATTCAAGCTGATGGTTTAAGGAAGGCAATATATATGCTTACTGTATTGTAGTTCACAAATGAGAGGTGAAAACAAGTTTTCTTCCTGATGTCTTGCCAAGCAATACGCAGTGAAGCCTGATCTCATGCCTTCTAGCATTACTACCAGAAACATTAACCAAATCTGGAAGATTCTACCCACAAATCAAAAACAACAGTTCATGCATATTCATCAGACTTTCTAGATGCTAGTAAGTAAACTGCTCACAGATTCCAGACACGGGGCATGATCCAGTAGAGACTGGGACCAGCTCTCCAGCTGGACTTTGGCAATGCTGTGGGTTATGTTGGGCCTATTTCTGTTATACATCTATCATTCCAGGAGCTGAAAGGAAGAAGCTATCTAATATTAGTCATTACATGAGTGTATATATTTTTTTAAAAGCCCTCACGCATTCTTGTAATACAATCAAGAAAAATGGGAAAGTCAAAGAGCTTCTGAATGAAAATGAAAATTGGGATGGCAGGCTGCACTGGAAAGAGGAAACCTGGGTGTAGGAAAGTGAGATTGTTTAGGAAAGAGGAGGCTGTGAAATCCCCTCATAAACTGGATGCAAAAGCAGAAAAAGGGAGAAAAGAGAAGGGGAACAGGAGAAAAGAAAGGGTGAGCAAGCCAAGTCAGAAAACACAGAAATTGGAATTATAAACCAGTGAAGATACTGGCCAAGAGCAGCGGGGAACAAACAGGAATGGGCTGAGAGAACAGACAGATCAGATGCTGAGCTGGATTGACCTAGGTAAGGAAACTAGAGAGGAGGTTCAGAGAAGCGAGACTAGGAGTTGCAAAGAAAATGGACCTAGGACAAGACATTGAGGAGCAGATGCTACCTAGCTGGAGAAAACAACAGCAGGAAACAACTGCCTGGCGAGGTCTGAAACAACAGAATAAATGGGATCAGGCTAAAGTGGTCACAGCTGGGGGAAGAACAGAAGCATTTATGCCTGCCAGAGCAGAGGCCAAAGGCCTGAAAAGGTACTTGGGATACCATAACCTTCCTGCACTACCATCTGCAAATAAATGTGAAACCCATCAGCTCTCTCCCTTTCTTCCCTAGTCCAGCTTAATATTGAGAAAGACAGCCTCCAGCTGCTATCAGTTAATCCATTAGCTCAAGGGATAGAGATCACCTGAGCTGATTTGATGGGCAGAGACACCAGTGCAGCTGATAAACAATATATGAGTTAATGGAGGGTGTGCTCTGAATACATATAACACTATATATATATGCTACATAGAGACAAACAGGCCTTATAAATTTCAAATTTGGTCCTTAAGTCCTATGTGCCTCTGTTCCTCATCTATAGAAAAAGAACAGTTGGCTCCCATTTTACAGGAGCATTGTGAAAATTAATTTATTCACTTCAGCGAAAAACTCAGATACAAGAGTAAAATGCCAGACAGAAATACTGAAGATTAAATTAATCCTTCTACCCTCAGTGCAAAAGCCAGGTAATGTGCATTAGGAGAGATGTGGGTCCACGTAACGAATGCGGACGGCAAAACAAAATATTAAACAGCCCTTTTTAAGCAAACCCCGCCAGTCTGTGAAAGGACAGAACCAAGGGAAAAACACCACACGTACCTTTGATGCGCACAAAGACTATGCATTTACGTGTACATAGTGGAACCTGCACAGGCAGCTTCAAAAGCTGCGTATCCTAATTGCTGCAGGTTCAAATCCACAACCAGAGTGACAGCCTGTTAAATGCAGGTGGGTTTTTTGGTGTGTGTGTGTGTGTGTGTGTGTGTGTGAGATCTTTCAACAATGAGCTTAGCTATATTACCACTGCACAAAATATGCCTGTTGACATGACTGGATTTCTCCATATGCAGCAATGTCAGCCCTAATGGTTTTCATTGGGCATAACTAATTCCATTCAGGTTATAAGACTACGTCTGGCCTTCCAGCTATCTGCAGCAGTTGTAATAAATTCAGCAAAACATAAAATCTTAATCACTTTATCACAGCTACAAATATCATAAAAGCTAGTCCATGCTCCAAACATTTCAGTTAACACAAATGGGCAGTTCCACTGCAGACCAAGTGAAGAGATTGTAATACTCACTACCAAGGGCAGGTCTCTCCTGGGATGAAGCATTTGATATTTTCATCTGTGGTTGGTATTTCTGGACTACCAGAAATGACCTGGGTGGCACTGCAGTACAAGCAATGCTAACTGGTATATACTTTTTGAAATACATGCCAAAACTGCTTTGCCAAACCTGACAGGATCCATTTTTTTCCCCCACTTCTGTACCACCTTCTTTAAGTCTATGAAAAAGGCTGCATACCAGAGGGGATTTGTGACTCTGTTAAATACAGAATTGATTTAAAAGTCTTAAAGCTCAGGCATCTTTCACATTTGCGAGTACTCAGATATAAAGATTCGAGCCTAGAGTGCATGTGGTGAACAGCCACAGTATGCTACTACCTTATTCCCCAACAAAGTCAGAAGTAAAACCAGAAATACTGTGTTTTCACAGTTACCTTTTAAACAAGATCTTATTGTCTGGTAAGCTGTTACATTTCTATTCTTCCTCCACATCTAAAAACATACAGCTACAGAAATGTAGTTGTTTACTGTAATGTTCTGAGGAAAAAAAAAAGTATGGATATTAAAAAAGTAAAAAAGCGAACAAATTGACTCATGCTGACTTCTTGATTTAAGACAACTCTAAACTGCCATCCTGAATCTCATTTATCTTTTATGAAATACATAACAATACATTTTCCCCTATATATTCAGTTTAATTTTTCAGATTATTTTGAAATATGACACTTATTTTCTGTTTTATCTATCTATCTATCTTTCAAAACTCACTGTCTGACAGAGGTGACTCATCTGACTTCTGTAAAAAGAGATATATCCTTCCAAAGGTGTTGCATTAGAATATCTTCCCAATAAGGAAGATATCCTTAGCTACAAATCTTGTGACAGAAATGATGCATTTGAAGTGACTGCAGTATCTTCTCAAAATAAAGATGAAAGTTGCTTGGTATTTTAATGACTAAAATATTGTCAAGACCTCCCAAAAAAATAAAAAGCAAAAAAATCTTGTACAGCACCACACAGTCAAAAGACCACCAGGTTCATCCATACCTCTCTCCTCTCTTCTCCCCCTCTTCCCTTACCAAATTCAAAGACCCTGAAGCCAGTGCAGCTCTGGTCAGAGTACTGCATGCAAGAAGCATCAGGAACAAGGTCTCCTATTCCATTTCTGCTCTCCTGTTCTTACATCTAAGGTTTTTAAGTTATCCCAAAGCATGAAGAAAATGGTTAAAATTTTAGTTTTAACTACTTAACTATTTTCAGCACATTTTATACGTAATATTTGCCAACTGAAGTAATCAAAACAACAAAATCTCAAGTCACATCTCTAAATGTCATTAGACTGGCTTAAAAATTATTAAAATAGAACTAAGTGTGCATTAATTATTTGTGTTCTATTTCCTAAAGCCTTTAAAGTTCATATTCTCAACCTTGTCTCTGTAAAGAGCTGAAAACTTGCATTAAAAGAGGGAAGGAGAAATGGAAATCATGATACTTCTCTTCCCAACCCTTTCCAATAGTTGAAAGAACACAAAAAATTAAAAATCTGTGGAACGCATGGCAAAAAATCCACAAGAACACCAAGCAAGAAAAACGCCCAGTTATTTTATGTTAATTCTTCAGCAGAGATACACCACAACATTAAGTAAGTTCTAGTCCTAGTACAAGGGTTGCATAATTACACTACATGGTACATGGCAGGAAGGTGAGATGCCAGAATTCAGTCCTCTCTTGCCAACATGAAGCAGCAGCTGAGCCCCTCCATTTTTTCCAGAACTATTTTTCACATTTCACAGCAGAAAAATGGCCAAGGGGTCTACAAAGCCTCAAGCCTCTGTTTGCTGCTCAGCACAAATAAGGAGGATGGAATCGAAGAGCAATCATGTTAACTGAAGTACACCAGTTCCACCACATCTGGACACATTTCACTTGGCCCTAAGCATGCACCAGTTAGGCAGCTGTTTCGAGGAACCAAAGAGCTTCACTGGCAAGAAGGAAGATTTCAGAAACTGTGCAACCACCTTCAGAATCATTCATTCATCAGTATAAAACAAGGATGGTCTCAAGTTATGAGTTTTATTTCCTAACTACACTGCTACCATCAGCCATTTGCCAGCTTAAGTCTAGTTCATTGCTTCCTAGTTCAGCAAACTCTCAATAACTTCAGCAATAGCCATAAATGAACATAACTCACTACAATTAACAATTAACCAATATGTGACAAGACCTTAAGTCAGCCCCTTGTTGAATAATATGAAAGCAGGACACCTCCATTTCAGCTTTGCAGCAGAACTCTCACATTAGTGAGGCCACGGCTCCTGAAGGAGTATACCACCTTTCAAGACCTTTACCTAATGATAAGTATCAGAAGCTTTCAGATACAGCAATGTTAGGTACACTCTGAACAACTAATTGCTTCGTTACATACCAGGTAATGCCATAAGACACAAAAACCTGTCCTACGTTGTAACATATTTCTGTTTACCTTAAATATTTTCATGTAAAATGTATGACCTTCATATGTGCAATAAAAAATGTTTTTAAAAAATTACCACTAAACAAGCAATGGCCACTTGTCTCTTGTGTTTTGCATGCCTCAAATTTACTATGATCTTATAGTGCATCACATTGTTACCTGGACAAGGTTACTCCTACGTACAAGGCTAGAAATTTGAGCAGCACAGCAACTGCAAAGGACTGGAGTAAGCATGATGATTCCTCTGCTTCTACCATGGACTGTTTCAATTACAGATTTCTACTGTTAGCCTACCTAGCCCCTTTCATGTTCAAACTTCCAGAATTGTAGCAGAAGGACAGAGATGTGAGGCAAACAGTTGACCTGAGAATTCCTTGTGTTCTCCTGTTCATTACCTCATCAATAGCAATTCAAAAGATTTATAATCTTGTTTCTAAGTCTCTTTTTTAACACTGCAAACTGCATAAGCAATTTTAAAAGAACAACAGAGAAGCTGGAGACACAGAGGTTTTGTTCTGGGTCTTCCCAGATCCATAAAGCAATTTTCTAACATTTGTACTGAAGAACAGGCTGTTATTCTCCTTGAACTATTAAATGCAATAAAAGATGGCCTCAACAATTTACAAGCAGTTTACCCCTGCTAAACTGCAGTACAACATTAATGATCTTGATTCCATTCTAGCCCTGAAAAGGAAATGCAGTCCAGTGATTATAGACAGATCAGATGAGTACATCACGGAAACAGCGACGCACATGCACATTTAAAAGCAACAACACTGGAGTCAGCTGCACGGGAGATGTGGATCGTGCCTCTTGTTCTGCCAAAAGTAACCTCTGAGGTCCCAGTTTTAAAATTAAAGAATGATAATTGCCTTACAAAAGTAAGTGCTCAGACATGCACATACATACGAGCAGCATTTTAGCTCATGACTCCTGAGATCTCTTAAACTAAGCATTCTCAAATGTTTGCTTTGTTACCATCACAGGAAAAGACTGTGCCGTTCCATGTGAGGTAGCAGCTCCTGGCTCTATGTAGGGCCACAGGCAGTGTTAGAGGGGCAATCCCCCCAGCCTCACTGCCTCTCCCAAATGAAGGCTTTGCCATCCCTCCAAGCCCTGCTACAGCCATGGGCCAGAAGAGGCTGCTGGTAAATTTGTTTCTTCACCAGTAAAAATAGTGTCACGTTAATGTATGTTTGCACAGAAGCTTGCGCATGTTCCACACAATTTGGGAATCCCTGTACTAAATCTAAAATCTATTAAATGAGAGCTTCCTTCTCCCTTCTGTGAACTACTGCCTGGGCTTTCCAGAAGAGGGAGGCTAATTCAGCTGAACAGCAGAACATAAATCAGGCCAGCTGCAAGCTCTGACTCAGGTCTATACTCTCCCACTGGTCTGAAATGACACAATCCATCATCCCAAATGCCCTCATGTCAGGTCACAGAAGTTCTGGCTCCAAACTGGAAAGAATTAGTCAAAAAAATGGAGCAAAGCACAATGAGATATCAGGAGGAGGTGTACGCACACTTAGTTTGTTCCTTCTGCTCCCACCCCACAAACTATGCAGAGCTTTTTCCTACCAGTACTCTTCACTAACTCCTCACAGAAAACATCAACCATCTGAATTCCTGTGGGAAAAAAAACAGGACTATATTTTGATGACTGGAGTGCATCTATGCACACACAGAAAAAGGCAAACATCTCACCAGGAAAGAACCAAGTTAACAGGGCTGCAGCAACAAAGAATTTTAAAGCTTCTTTTACACTCAGTCCTTTATCTGTGTTCTGTCGTTCCACTCCGGAAACTAAGCTACAATTTTCAGAGAAACTCAGGAAATCAGGCATCCAATGCCTGCTACATTTAATTTACAGGTTTTGTCCACATTTTTCCCACTGGGACATATAGTACCCTGTGAAACAAGTATTACATCCAGTCTGCAGCCTTAGTGAGAATCTGAGGTTAATTACTTTTTCCAGCAATATTTGGCACAGGAGGGAGCCAGCTGTACGTTGACAGGTACCTTGCACAGGTTACAGCTTTCAGAGCAAAGACATTTCAAATACCAACTAAGTGCATCTTCTTGTGCAAACTACTTCACATCTTCCTGCCTCCTTCCCCCTTGCACTGTTTGTCAGTACTGAATATTTAGACCACAAATTCTTGCAGTCAAGGATTCTCATACTCACTTTGTGCACTCTAAAGCCTTATGTGCGTCAATCCAAGCGCATTATGAGCAAACTGATACTCATATTTATTTCATTAACATACGCTATGATTTTGGGCATTAGCAGCAAACACGAAATGTTACTCTAGAAGAAGAATCCCACTGCTATGCCGAGGATGACCATGGGCACATAACAGGGGAAATGGTAGTTGTGGGTCTTTTTCTTCGATGCCCTGTCAGTTCAATACACTCCTATTACATTGATTAATGTCAGCCCTTTTGTCAGTCCACTGGACAGTGGCTCGCAATCGCTGCTGTCATAGAATCCCAGGACAGGATCACAAGAATTAGATACCAGGAAGCAATTCCAACAGTCAGAGCTCACTCCAGGCTCAAATGCCTACAGCTGTGCAAACTGAACTCCCATTATTAATCCCTGGTGGCATAATACCCATTTCTTAAAGAAAGAAATATGCCAACAGTTCTAGGAGGACACTAACCTAAAAGGGATCCAGAAGTTTAGGATGCATAGCTTACAATTCATCTGAGCTAGCTTCAACTGTCTAAAAATAAAGCATCCGAGTCTAAACTAATCCTCTAGGCTCTTTTTATGGTGAATGGAGAAACACAAGGCATCTCAAGAAAGAAGATAAATGATTACGCTGCCTTGCCCACTGCTATTTCCTCTCTCATCCCATCAACTACAGAGGGAGCCTAGACAAACAACTTAAGCGCAACTAACTTTCAGACAGCTAAACACATATGAAAGACTCCCTCACTTGAAGTCTGGGTTGCTTGGTACAGGGTACTTGTGAAGAATTTCTGCACTGGGATGGTAAAAAACACTTTTATTTGTAGTTATCCCATTCTAAGCTCTACTCTAATAATTTCTGTACTTTACAGTTGTCTCTAGGATGATTTTAATTAAGGCTTCTTCTATAAATGCTGAATATGTTATAACTCAAACTAAAGTGTTTGTCATCTGCTAATTAAAATATTTAATTAAGAACTAAATATTGTCCTGAACATACAAAATATTCAGGTAATCCTCAGAAGTCAGTCTATCTAAACTACACTTATAAAAATAAGTGAATAATTCACAGACAACCTATATTTTGTAAGTCAGAGAAAAGAAAGTTAACAGCCCTATTACTAAAATTGAATTTCTCTTGCAGTAAGATTAGCCATCGTCAGTATTTATACATACATATGTATATATATGATCGGATCTTGAAAACCAACAAACTGAAATTTCCGAAGACAACATCAAACAGGGTAAGACGCATCTCAAGAACGGAGGCTTTTCCGCACAGGTGTCCTAGATTTCTGTGGGGAGCCTGGTTTTATCACAGCCTAGATTTTAAAAAAACATAAAAGGGCTGCATTAGCACTCCTAGTACAAAAGGGTGCAATGGATTCTCCAAACCTTAGCTGAGCCAATAATTAGGTGGAAAAAAAAACAAGAAAAGAAGAAAGAAAGAGATGAAATCTCTTACGCCCCGGCACACCTGCATGCCTTCTGCTACGTGCTGCCCCCGCCTCACTCTGAAGGAGCAAAGCCGAGGGGCTGGGGAGGAAAGAGCCGGCGAGGGGGGGGGGTGCCGAGGGCAGGTACCGACCGGACTATCCCCTCAAGACACTTTCTCCGAAGTCTCCGCACCTCAACCGCTGCAAACTCGGCCCCGTCTCCCGCTCGCTGCCACCGGTCACACCCGTTTGCTGCCAGGCCGGGCGGGCTGCGCTCCCGCCGCGGGGCCCGGGTCGGCGGGAAGGAACGGGGCGACGGGCAGCCCGGCGGCTCTCCCCGGGACCGAACGCCACAACTTGCCGGGGACAGGCTGCTCCGGGGAAGTTGCCGGCCAGCACCCTCTTCACACACCGCCCCCCCCCCCCCAGCCCCCGGGCCCGACTTACATGGTGCTGGCAAAAGGGGGGGGGCGGGTAGTAGCCGTAGGGCTCCCGGAGGGTTTTAACGGCTCTTTGAGGTGGCGGAGGGGGCTCCGGTCCCCCATTGACGCCTCTCCAGCCGCGGCGCCGGCGCTGCTGCTCTTCTTCCTCTGCCCCCTCCTCCTCCTCCTCCTCCTGCTGCGGGGGGAAGGTCACTCTCCCCTGCTCCTTGCTCTTCCTGCTCTTGCTCGACATGGTCAGGGTCCCCTCAGGCAGCGGTGACGGCGGAGGCGGCTGCTCCCGCTCCCGGCCGGCCGCGTGTGACGGGGAAGGCGGCAGGAGGAGGCGGAGGAGGAGGAAAGCCCTGCCCGGCGGGGGACAGAGCACCTGGAGAGGACAAATCCCTCACCATAAAACCACCGCCGCCCCTCCGCCCTCTCCTCCTGCCACCCGTCAGGAAGGCGGCGCGATGCGCAGCCCGGCAGCCGAGAAGTGCCGGGGAGGCGAGCAAGAGACAGGGCTCCCGGCGGCGGCAGCAGCGGCGGCTCTGCCCCTCTCCTCTCCCTGTCATCATCCCTCGCTAGGACAGCATCGTTACTGAGGCGGAGGGGGAGAGCCGCGGCGGAGAGGAGCAGCCGCCTACCGCAGCGGGCGCTACCGGAGAGGAGGGGACGCCTCTCCCCTCACACACACCCCTACCCCGCCCGCCCCCTTCCACCTCCGCCCGCCCAAAGGCCGTCTCCCGCCCGGAGGGAGATGAGGGGGAGGCGCGACGGCCGTTACAAGTCTCCCTCAGCCAACCCCGGGCCGCCGCCGCCGCCGCTGAGGTAAATCCTTCTCCCGACACGCCGGGTCTTCAGGTGCTGGTATCGCCGCTGCCGTAGGGAGTCCTCAGGAGGTTCCCGCCGGCGCACGGTGCCTGCAAAGACGGTACCGAGCCTTTCCAAGGGTGCCCGCCGTGGTACGAGCTCCGAGGGAAGCCGGGGCTGGTTTGCTCAAGTAGTAACGGCGTGAGGCGGTGGGCTGCCCGCCAGCAAGGTAGTTTTCGCTAAAACGGCCCAAACGCAAAAGCGGTGCACATCCCGCGTGAAGCTCGGTCGTTGTTTTGAGAAATGCTCAGCCCTACACTGGAAACGGTTGAAGTTAAAATTTTCAGGTAAAAAGAGGCTCTTTTGACTGGTTTACCAATGATAAAAGCGAGTCAGGATTTCCAAAGTGTTCCAGGCGTCTCTGCCTTAGACTTGACTGGTTTAATTCTGCATGGTGTCAAACTAAAAAACAGTGGGAGGATGTTAAGACGCCCATTGCATGTAATCAGAGCTAATTATACTCTAGATACCAGTCACAAAGATTCTTGCTGTACAGAGACGTATTACCGCTCTTCTTATTACAAGACTTTCAGTGCATTATGCCATAGGGAGAATTATTCTATGACAAAACTGCAATGCCCTTAAAATTGGGGCAGAGCGTGTGTGGTTTTATACACAGAGTATGCAGAACAGTAGGTACACAGAGACTACATGTGTTGATTTATATATACAATAAAGCTATTCCTTTGTCTACATACTGCTGAGATGCCATTTTTCTCTTGCTTTAAACTTTTCCAAAGCATTATGTGGCTATTAGTATAAATTTGCATGAATCTGTATTCAAAAACACAGGTCCTCCTGAAATTGAAATTCATATAAGTTTTCCAATTACTTCAGAGAAAGTGGACTTTAAATCCACGTATGACTGCTTAGATAGAATTCTCACTGCCGAGCATCATTAAGTAGTCTCTTAGTATAAAACACTCATTACCTCCCACTGTACGCTGTTTTCAGTATCAGCCATAGTTTTGCCTTTGTTTTTTTCCATATGTACAAAATTTGTGATCATGAAGCACAGGAAAAGCCAACCAAGTGTTTCACAGAGATAATTTACTCAGCTACAGCTTTGAAGAAAGAATTGGGTTTTGTTTCGTCAGTTTAATTAGTTTGCATCTTGAACTGTTTAGGGAAGTGGTTTTTTATGTCTTTCGTCACATGCAAAAACCTATTGAGCTTCAGTGGAATTACGTACATGGCAGAGCAAATTTTGCTCTCTAAGAAACTAATATATTGTGTAGCTACTGTAACTTTGAAGTACTTGGGGTTGTTCATTTAGGACAGTCTAGGTGTCTAGCCTAATTATACATACTGTATCAGTGTTACATATTTTAGAGCATAGCCATGCAATGATCTGTTTGCACCAAACCTTGTATTCTTGCAGGGGCCCTTTCACTTAAAAAATGATACTGCCCATCTTGTATTCCTTTTTAAAAAAAAAAAAAAATCCTCTGTTATTACAGTGGGCTACAGGAATGGACTTTCAATTGCCTCTAGAATTTCCCTTGAGAACAAAACATAAAAGTACAGCTGAAAGTAGATGAGAAATGCTCTTGCTTCCCAAATGTATGCTCAGAGCAAGGCTTCCACATATCAAGATTTATTTTCTTTTCAGAAATAGATAAAAGAAGGGTTTAATATTGGTTCTTAGTTTTTAGAAAGTCACATTCTTGCTTTTTATGTTGCACTTCACAACGCTAATTTGAATTACGTGTTCTATGGGCTGTGTTTTTCATGATTTGAGTATTGTCTAAATAGAGATTATTTTGCTGTTTCCCAATGAAATGTAATGACCACTCTCTATTCAGTTACCAAAGTCACTGATAATACTTGACTTGGAAGTCATCCTTGCAGAAGCCTTCATGATACATCCCTCCATTTCGAGGGCCAAAATGATGATAACTCTCCAATTACAATACTATTATGTTACAGTATATATTTCATGCCATAGAACGTTCAGCTAAACTGTTTATGTAGTTTGCTTCTGAGAATGCCATGTGAGACGGTGGCAAAAAAACCCTTATTAAAGTCATGGTATATCACTATAAGCACCGTGTAGAAGGCCACTCTCTCTACTACACAATACCCCTACAACATGGACTTCTGACAAATCTGATTCCCCTCACTGCCTATGTTAGAGAGGAAATGCCAGTCAAATTTTTCAGGGAAGTGAGCATTCCTTCTTGATACTGAAGGAAAAGGATAATGAAAATCGACCAAATCCTTTTCTCTTTCTCACCATACCATTACAAAGCCACCAAGCCAAGATACATGGTTCCTAATGTGCATTTAGATTAAGTGCTTTTCTTCAACCTACCCTTCCCGGTTTATTTGCTTTCTGGACAATTTTGGGCAACACTTGCTTGCATTTGAACTCTACAGCACAATGATAGTGGAGAAATTTTCCCCTTTGTTTATCTGAAGGAGATCCTACCTGAAAATCAGCCAGGTTGGCAACAAAAGAATCCATTACAAATCTCAAATGTACTTTGTATGCTTACAGTCTTAGAAATATTTTGTATTTCCAACTGAAACGTGTAGGGAAACAATCTCAGTCACAATAAAATTATGTATAGAAAATTTACCACAGTTTGAAGTAACAGGCTGCTACCAGAACACAGTATCGGAACAGGGATATGAGGATCCTTGTCTGATTAAACTTCAGCCATCACTGCCTTACCTGACAGTAAGAATTTTAAAATCATTGCTGTGTCTTGGAGGTATGGTTGAGGCTCTGAAATGCCTTATTCGGACAAAAAAAATGCATGCAGCTACATTTCCGAAACACCAGAACAAGCGAGAAACCTAATAATAGTGAAATTGCACCTACAAAATCCTGGGCATGGCCAAATGTTCTCGAAAAGGGATTTCTGTTCATGAATCATTTACACATTTTTGAAAACATTAATAATGTCAATAATGCAAATGTTCCAAAATAATTATTCTTCTCAAAAAATTGTTAATGTTATCAAAGTATCACATAGATCTTAACAGAGCCAAACTGCACAAAGTGAGGAAGGAAGGATGAGTATATTTGAAATACCAGGCAGACCAATACAGGGAACCTTGTGCCGTCTGTTGTTTCAGCTGCATAAAGACTTTACAGTCAAAGGCTGCCGATCTAGTACATTTTGTGAACACTGACTTGAATTTACAAGGTTTTGAAGTCATGTCATTTTAATTTAGAAAACCGCTTCCTGGAAGTTGCTTGGACAGGAGTAAAATAATGAAAGGTATACTACTATAAGGACAGAGACTGAACAGAAAGCCTGAAAGATTTACAGCAAATAGCGAAACATAGCAGATATGGTATTATATTACTGAACATGCTAGATTATTCTTTATACTCCTTTTTCTTTTTTTAGGACATGGATTTAATGCCATAACTATTTCATGTTCCAGTTGGAATTGCAGCCAGAATACAATCCCTCATTCTTTTCACCAGACTGGCTTGATCAAGATAGGGTGGAATTAGACTGGAACAGTTTTTTTTTTTTATATGGATCAACTACTCTCTGGTGGAATTTTTCTGTCCTCCTCAAAATTATGAGAAATACACAATTAAGATTTTTAAATTTCTATTGGCAGTATTCTTCAGCTGGAAAGAAGAGGTAAAAAAATAGGTTTTCTAAATTGAAATAAGGTGTCTAAAGAGCCCACAGCAGTAAATTTCCTTGAAATATTGTCATAACCATGAGTTCTGTATTTCTCTTTCCCATTTTTTTCAGCTTCTTTAAGTTAGGCAAATGAATGGAGTAAAGATCTGAAATATGAAAACAGCGCAGCTGGCATTCAGCGTACAAAAGTATCAGGAAATATATTCAGATTCTTAGACTGAGCTAGCACAGCAGTAATACTTTCCAGATCTATGAGGCACCTAACAGAGTGGATATGCAAATCAGTAGGAGTGTGACAAGTGGTGGGGAAAAAGGTCATTTAATGAATATGCTCTGGGGTTTTCTCTTATCAGAATTTCTCGGAGAGGTACATTTCAACAGTGTTCATTTGAAAATAAATCTAACCTGCTTGTTGAAAATTGGATTGTTGACCCTAAGACCTTCTTGTTGAAACTAAGTGATTCAGATTTAAGAATCGGCAAGATCCAAGAAACTTCTAGTAACAATTTCTCTTGCAGAACAACCTTGTATGTCATATGATTATGCCAAATTATTATTTTCCTGCTTTATAAAAAAGTAAGGGTATCTTCTCTCAAGAGACAAAACTGGTTTTTATTTGCTTGAAGTGACGGGTGAAGAGAGGCAAAAAGACACTCATGGTAATGCCAGAAATAGAATCCAGGTCGTGCAGTACACTGAACCCTTCTCTAACGTGTGTGTGTACTACTTTCATGAAAATTGGGAAGTTGGTGGGAATAAGTAACAGTGTAATGAAAGCAAAATTGGCCGCCTTTGCCTCATACTGGGAATTTGCCTACTTGCCAAGAACCCAGTGTTTTCAAGGACATTTAGCTCATACATCAAGGACTTCTATGAAAGTCTAAACAGGTTAATCAGCATGAAGAAGAAAGAAGGAGTGATGTGATGTCACTGATCTGTAAGCAGATCTCAGCCTCAGAACTAATATTATGGTTTAAGGCTTTTAAATGAGATGAGATGAAAAGATAAATTCCTGAGACTTGAGCCTGTAATTTCATGCACACTGTGCAGCCATTCAGGCCCATGCAGAGGGATGGGTATAAAATACTGTGAAATCACCTACTGGAAACCAGGCCCTCAGAGCTGGGTCTTGCAGTTCTATTACGTGGTCTACTTTATGATATTAAAAGGCTACTGAAGTCTCCTGCCAATAAAACCATTAGATAGATACTAGCTACATTTTCAAAGGTCTGCAAAATGTCTGTCTAGACAAAAATGGACAAATACTCTTCTTTTTTTTTTTTTTTTTTTCATTAAGTGGCAACTGTGTGTACGTTTACATATTTGCACCTGTTATTTCCTTTTTTCTAAGGCAAGCCAGATATGTCTTTAAACAAATCCAATGTCTTTGCACACTTCTGAACAAATCCACAGGATTCGAAGCCTATGCCAATTAAGTTTCATTTCTCTCTTTTCACTCATACTAGTAGAAATTAGAAGTTGACAGAAGTGCTACTATGAAAGGGACTACAGAATCAATTGCCTTATCTGTACATTGCCCTGGGGACTGTATGTAGCTTATAAACTTTAAAAAGTGTACTTTCATAAGATTTGCTTTACTTATCATTTTTATATAAGGCTGCATTTTCTTCCTTAAATTAGTTTCCCTGTCACTGTGTCAGTCAATACTCCTTGAAAATATAAACATGAATCTTAGCTATTGCTGAGTGCTGGCAAATAGGCAACCACGTGGTAAGTAAATTTATTGTCACAGGACAACATCTTTAACAACTAAGTTTTCTTTTTGACAGTGCTTCACATATGGGTGGATGAATGCAATGCACCCTACTGTCCCCTTGCTGGTTGACAGAAAAATTTATCACATGAATGTATTCAGTGTTTCAACTAATAAGATTGAGAGGTGCAATGGATGTATGGAGTGCAGAGTAGCTCTTATTTTAGCAAATTAGCAATGATTTCGGTCCTGTGCAAGTAATTAAGTCTGAATATATTTGGACACAGTTCAATCTTTCTGTAATTGGGGGAGCAGGATTTGAGTCACTGTGGGGATCAGAATGGGGAAGCAGGACATAATAAAAATAATAGCAAGAGACAAACAGTTCATGTGATGAATTAAAACAGTTCACAATGATTTTTAAACTCAGAAACAAGTGGATTTTTCACATTGCTTTGTGAATTGATGTTGTAATATATTTTAATTTGTGGACACATTCTCCCTTGTGACACCTTGGCAGAAAGAAATTTAAACAGCAGCTTACCATTATGAAAGACAAATCTGAGTGACAAGCATGGCTCCCTGAGGAGGAGAAAATCCTTCATCCTGGTTTGCACCATTCAAAGCTCCGTTGTCCAGGATGTCTGGTGATTTTGACTGAAAGATTACCTGATTCTGTCATAGTTCAGAGCCTAATTTTCTTAAATCGCATCAGAACCCTTGGGTAAATACCATCTGGTACTAACTACTTGCCATACCTCAAAGCATTAAATTCCTCTTGTTGGAAGAGGAGCAAATACCACAGCACACTGTCTTGATTGAGAATGTAATCTTTCCTTTCATGGGCTGCTGTGGAATAGGTGATAACACTCGACCACAGGTGCTAACTATTTGAGTGACAGCAACTCAGTGGGTCATCCAAACCTGCTTCTTTGCTATGTTGGAGGAATGGGCAATTACAAGGGGAGGAGATTAAAAGAAGATCCTGCTAAGTAGTGTAACTATGCTGTGAGTGGGAGTACATCCTCCTGCAGAGCTCCCAAGTCATTTGTGGCCAAGTGAAAAAATGGTTCAGTATCTGGTATGGCAAAAATCGTGTTTCCAGCTCCACCAAATAATTCTTACCCTTGAAATTTTTTGCTGTTCAGTGCACAGTGAAGCACTGGGCACTCTGGATATCATCATTCCCAAGTGACCAGGAGATAATATTGGCAACTGGTGGATTAGTCTTAAGTCTCTTGGTAATAAACTTCTTATGAAGAGGCCACATCTTATCTCTGAAATAAGATGCGCTCAGAGACATTCATTAGGAATTAATCAGAATCGATACGAGGCACAGTGAAGCTATATACTTGTCTGATTAAAGCAGCCACAAGATGCCAACAGCCTGCTTTTGCATAGCACACAGTGCATTTAACTCCTGCCAAATTCAGGTGTCCTGCAAGGCTGGGGATCCCATATACGTCTTCTGTGTTACGAAATGAAAAAAAATTCCTATATAAACTTTTGTTGCAGTTTTCCTGCCTTGTATGTAAGAAAAGCCACGGTTCAGAAAAGGGAGCAAGGAAATGCCAAAGTTTCTAGCAGTTGAGAGGTGCTCAATAACAGAAGGAAAGAAAGAAACAAACAGGATGTTTCTGTGAGAAGAAACTACACTTACTGGTAACAGTCTTCAAAGTGACTGACAGGGAAAATGGAAAATTGTGGAAAAAGGGAGACATGACAGTACTTAAATTATTACCTGAAGCCAATTTAAAGTATAGTGAAGGTGCAATATCTTTTGCCATGAAAATTAGAATAACTCGACTGTTGTTGGTAACAGGTAGATGTCCCATTCAATTAATATGTGTTTTGGGGAGGAAGATGGTTATAGAGGTGAAAGTAAGGGTTAAAGAACCTCAGCACTCCTGTCTTTCAGCAATCCCTGTGGTACCCCAGCATGTGTGACGAGGTGCTGACACAGAGGGATGGAGGTCAGATTTCTGACTTCACTTTCCGACTTCAGGAAAGCAAAAACCTTTAAGGGTATTGTCACTTTTTTGGTGAATTCAGGTCAATGCAAACCTTGCAGTCACTTTCAGTGGAGTTTGAATTTCATATTTGGCTTTTAATAAAAACTGTAACCCACGTTCATGAAAAGCTGGAAGAAATTTTCCCAGGGTTTCAGAACACAGCCAAATCCAGCTGGGCTGGCACCTCAGACAAATTAAGGAGAAAAAGTAAATCTCAGGAGACCCTCATAGGTTGCATTAATTTTTAAAACACCCATGTCCTGGTTTTTAGGAGTAAACAGCAACTACAGTTCCCACTAAAACTCAGAAAATGAGACCAAATATGCTTATTCAGCAGAAGAGCAGTAGAAGGCAAACTCTTCTGCAGTAACAGGACAGACAGACATAAGGAAAGGTCTTTCATGCAGAAAACATTTCAATGCCCATAATAGAGGTATTTCCATCTCCCTCAATATTTTTCATTACATTACTACAGCTGCTGTGTGGAAATTGTCTGCAATAATGAAGTCTTTGTCTAGGAATACCACCCCCTGGCTTCTAGATTCAACTAACAGGGATTTGATACCAATAGAGACCTCAAATAAAATTTCATTTTAATAGCGAGAGGTAAACACTGAAAAATTGGAATACTGAGCATCAAAATTAGTCTATAAAGGAAAATTGATACATATGGTTTCCTTATCAGATGAAACAGCTGTTGACAGAAATATGTGCCTGGCAGGTCAGAGATTTTGGAAAATTAGGAATCTGCACATTGTGGACTTTGATGTGGGCATGGAATTCATTTGAAGAGACCCAAAGATTGTTCAAGGGCTTGTTAAAAACACACGCGTAAATATACATCCTGGGTGTAAAAACAGTATGTTAAAAGACATACAGGAGTATTTAAAAAAATTGCAAAAATAAAAATGTGGCCAAAATTGGATTCCGAAATTAATAAAATCTCTTCTACTTACATAATCATCAAAAAATAACTAACCTGCAGTATTAGATTAAAAAATTTCAAGAGCCTTACACACTCAAACTTTCTGTTTTTGAAATTATATCATAAGCCATCAAAGGGGGACCCTTTAACTTCTTAACAGTCGAGGCACTTTCACTTTAAAACAGGCTATTGGCTTTGTCCATTTTTGAACAGTTCATTGTCGGATTCAGATAGTTCTTAACATAATTCTGTATAATTTCAGGAAACCTTTTGGCAAGAGTGAATCTGTTAGGTTACCCATTCTGTCTGACAGTCAGAAACGGAAAGGATTGATTGCACGTGAGTATAGGACTATCTGATAGAAATGGTCTCTCAGTCATACATGAGTGACAGAAATACATCTTGACTACTCTGTTCTTTCTTCTTGACACTTTGTAATGAAGATCCTTGTATCAGATAAAAGACACCCCAGATTACATACGTTTGCATTATAAAAAGGGGAGGGTGAAAATTATTGTGAACACAAGCAAAGTTCTAAAAAGGCCAACAATGATACACAGACTTGTCCAAAACCAATGAGATACATAGGAGAAAATGAAAAAGATTTTGGGGAGGAGGCAACAGTTTGTTCTGGTCATCTTCGGAGATGATGTCACCACAGAAATGAGGTAGATATTGAGATGGAGTGGAAGGAAGAAAGCACGAGTGTATCAGCATTTTTGTCCTTTTCTCCCCATGACAGCCCCACAGTTAATACAACACAGCTCATTAGATCATGAAAAGACTGCTAGACACTTTCCTTAACAGTGTCTCCCTGTAGCCCTATTAGATTCCCCATTGTCTGGTTATGCTGAGCCAATTAAATAATCAGCATCCAGTTTTGTGGAAACCACAGATAAAATCCAGATAAAAGGCACTAGGATATCGTTTTGCAGAAACTGAAAGATCCATATGACAAACTGAGATGTTAAACCTGACTCTTCATCCCACGAAGAAAAATAAGTGGGAAATTTTGTGTACCATGGAATATAAAGCTTGCTGTTCCCATGTAAGTTCCCTACTTGCCATTCCTTTACTTTGCCCATCTTTCCTCTTGTTCCCTACGCTGCCATCCCGACTCAATGGAGCAACAACTATTAGTAGTTCTCACTGAGGTATTTGGAGCCAGTTCAGCAGCAAAGCCCCGGCAGAGAATACCTGTCTGAAAGTGGGGGAGGAGATGTCAGGAGAAATGTTACCTGGGCATTTTGGATCAATCCTTGCTGCATCTGACATACCATTTTACTGGACTTCAGTCAAAGTTTTGATTGTTCTCTTCTGCCCTCTCAGCCACTCTCTGTTCTGTATAAACTTTTTCTTCCATTTGTCTCCTCTACCTTTTCTCCTCCTTGTATTATATTCCTATATTTGTTTTCTCCCGTGGTCCCTTAGAGCTATCAGATCCCTCAGATAGATACTCTCTGCCATGCAGTGCTGAAGAAGAGAAGCTCTACCCAAACTAGCCTAGATAAGAAAAGAAAAATCTGTATTTTATAGTATCCATTTATCGTCTCTTTTCACATACTTATCTTGAAAGTTTTTTCCTTCTGCTTCTTATACAGATACACAGTCACTATCTCATTGAGTCCCCTTTTCCCTGTTGCAGGGCCTTGGAGTACAA
Source organism: Aquila chrysaetos chrysaetos (assembly GCF_900496995.4). Taxonomy (NCBI): domain Eukaryota; kingdom Metazoa; phylum Chordata; class Aves; order Accipitriformes; family Accipitridae; genus Aquila; species Aquila chrysaetos. The sequence goes on along the minus strand of NC_044004.1, from coordinate 78,264,026 downwards.
CAGTACAGAACATACAATATAATCCTAGACTATAAATACATATATAAAACATACCAGTCACTATAGTGCTGCTTCTGACCTTACTTTCCAGTCCTCTTCTGTCACTTTGCCTTCTGATACCCATGCATTGTCCAGAATATAAAATACTCTTAATGTAGGAGGGTGGACCTAACCAACATGTCTGAGATGGTTTGACAAACCCTGATTCCTAAATTATAACCAAGATGCAAGACAGCGAAAGGAAAAGAAAGGTGAAAACATTGCAAAATACATCGCAGGCCCTCAAATGGTGAATGAAATCCTGAAAGAGAACAGCAGAAAACAAGAAAACAAAAATGTTATGCCCAGGAAGTGATAAATAAATAAATAAGCAACTTATACAAAAAGAAATAATGAAAATATCTTCCTGTGGTTTCTAGTATCTGACAACACACCAGGTCCCTTAGCCAACAATTCATTAGCATTTGTTAGGCATGGGTCAAAACTTCGAAGTATTGAGATCTGAATTGGAAACTTTTCTCACCTCAGAAATTAAAACTTACTCCCTTGCAGCAATATAATATAAATCAAATGAAGGAAATTGGGTGGAGCACTATTGCAATGCTTTAATCGGTGCATGCTGTTTTGTCACACCAAGTAGCTGTTTAATAGAAATACCCTCTGATGTCTATTTACAATTATAACTGATTTTTTAATACTGATGCAAAATTGTGGGGATCTGTGAATACTGTCAATTTGCTTAGCTGCTGGATTGAAGTAGAGTAGAAATAGGAGATGTAATGACAACAAATGTCAGGAGCATTGTACACAAACCCGACTGACAGTTCAAGAGAAACAGACCCAATCAGAGCATAAACATAGCCTTAAATATTATTAAAACGGTACATTGGGTCATTCATGCCACTTGATTACTTAACATTTGTAACCATATGGGACAAGGACTTGACATGAAGAATGGAGTGGCTTTTGCACAATGGACTATTCAAATTGAAAAATTGGCCAAGTGCATGATGGGCAATTTGCCTTCCTTTGAAGCATCTTGCATTTGCCAAGCAGAGTGAAGAATATTGGACTTGATGGATCATTGGCTTAATGGAGCATGGCAGATCCTATGTTCCTATTAAAACTGACTGGTGGAGGGCATCGTTCCAGACACAAATTTGATATTAAAAGTAAATGTATATATTCTTCTGAGTTTCCCTATATTAAAAAATTACAAGTTGCCCGATTTCTGTTAAAACTTATTAATTTTATGTAGCTTGATTTTTTTAGTGCTGCACTCTGATTTACAGATGACCTCAGAATAACAATAATTTCTTATGAGACTGAGTGAGAAGAAAAAGAGCTATTCTGAAATCTAAAAGGGAATAGTGGTGTTGCTGAATTATTTTGTATGTCAAATTTCTATCTTGCTTTTCTAGAACAAGATCATGTGAGAGGAGGCTGTTTTTCTAAATTGCCATGTAAACAAGCAAGTAAGGTGTTAAGATTTGTGTAGCTGAGAAATGCAGGGGTCTTGTGACACAAAAAGTACTTCTAGCTAAAATGAAGGATACAGTCTCGGGAAACCAGAGATACAATTCAATGATCACTGTCTTTATTATCTTTCAGCAAGTACAATGCCACAAACCTACTTTGCTCACAGCCATAAAACCTCTTATCAGAATTAACCCAAAATTAAGAAATAAAGAAACATTTAAACCTTTTTACAGGCAAAGACAGGGCTGGAATGGATAAATATCTCAGAATTACATCATCCTCCACTGTAATCTTTGTGGCAGGTCCACACCCTCAGAAAAAGGGCAAGGAAGGGCATCTTGTATTGTTGCCTGGCTGCCAGTTAGTGCTACAAAATCCTCTCCCCTAAATTTACAGGGACCTGTCTTGAAAGTATTTAGGTGTTTTACGTGCTCCCCTCTCCTCCATTGTTAGAAAGCTATTTTAGGACCTTACCTCTCAGTCCAAATAACTCCTTTTCCATGGCCGGTCCCCTGCTGAACACCATCGTTGTGGTCTGGTGACTACATGCAGTAACACAGCACCATACAGCTGATTTGTGCATGTCATTTTTTCAGGGCACAAGCTACAAAACTATTGCAGTAATAAATGCAAAAAGCCTTTAAAGTCCATCTACCTCCAAGTCATTTACATCATAATTATTAAATTACTTCAGAGCTTGGGTGAACATCCTGCAGTGAGCAGTAATAGGAGTGAAGGAGAGTATCTCACTGCCTAACTTCTGGTATCTAATTTAAGTAATGAATTGAGAGTCTGTATTCTTAGCTTCTTTACATATCAGTGGAGAAAAGGAGCGGGTCTTCCAAACCGTCATTCTAAATGCCTGCGTTAGGGAATGTAACAAGAGCTTTCCAATTTAGCCACCTGTATTTGGTCCCTAAAGTCAGGTGGTGCATTGTAGTCAGGAGGGGGAAGCTCTAACAGGAATTGAAAATCCTTGCTCTGACAGAGGATATAACTTTATATCAGCAACAAAATGGAGATGGGAGAATTCTAGAATTTTGTGAAACACAGAAGTGCCGAGGTCACTGTATTTTAACATGGATTTTATGTGATGTCATAGCTGGACTAATAGAGGTCATTTATAACGGCTAACACTCAACTTATGATTCTATCTTGATCGTTTTACTAACAAATAATATTTTAAAACCTTGAAATAGGAACAGAAATGAAGCCAAAACTGAAAGACTGAGGCAATTTTTTAGGTCCAGAGCTCACTTTCCAAAGACTTGGTTTGTTTTCTTAAATACATTGCCAATCATGTTTTAATTTTTAGCGAGATAAAAAGAAGAAAAAAAAGTTCAACGCAAAAATTTATGTTACTCTTGATACTTCCTTTTTCCTCTGTGCTTTCCTCTTTATCCTTCTTTAAAAAAAGTATATATATGGTTTTTTACATGTATGCCATATATATATATATATAAACTTACACAGAGGTTTTGAAAGAACAATTCTGTCTGACATCCTCTGAACTGTCAGCTTCACAACATCCTTGATGGGAAGAGGAGCAATTAAATTTGGTAACTTGTTTTTTTGTCAAAGTGAGTTCATGTTTTTTTTATTGAAGCAAAAGAGAAGAATTTACAAACATGGAGAGAAAGAGGTCAAAGGCTATCAGAAGTGAAGAAAAAACAGCTACTGCCAATGGTGCTTGAACTTCAGCCATTGGTAAGTCACACAGAACAGAAGAATAGAAGGTTTGCTTTTCCAGCTTTATCTAAGTTTTTCTGTATTATCACAGGCATATTAGAGGCATATTAAGCACTTTGAGACCCCAGCTCTACTAGAATCTATTGCTAGAAGTGGGGTTTTAGATGGCAAAAAGGTTACTGTAAGATTTGTTCTGACTCCTGTTGGATTTGGACACTTCCCTGGGAGAAGGATGCAAGGAAGACGTAGGTAGAGGGTGTGAGGAAGAAGATGAAAAAGAAGCATATGTCCTAGAGATGGTATATGAGATTACCATCCTCTGACAGAAAAGTCAGGGAAATGCTGATGGCATCTGGTTCAACATTTGCATCTGAGCAGCGTATCTGTCAGCTTCAGATAAATGCAAGCTGAACAGCATTATGGCAACTCCTGGGATGGTATGTACCAAATTATTTTTTTAATAGTGAAAGATCCAGAAAGGTGTTGGCCATTTCTACTTGAATCTGATAATAAAAGCAAGCTTCCAATGACCAGTTTGGAAATTTCATGAAAATTCTGGCTTCACGCTATTTTATAAGCTCTTCAGGGGCCTTGAATACTCTTAAGTGGCAATTATTTCCGCCAGACCACTCGCGTGCTTTTTTGTTCCAGTAATTGGCTTCTTTCTAATCTAAAATTATATAGTATATTTGCAAACAAAAAATATTTTCAAACACTTCCCCTCTTTTCTGGACATTTAAAAAACTCAGTCTAGACTACTAGTTAACCATTCTGTTGCTGTTCAGAGCTGCAGAGATAATGTAGCTGGATGGCATTTAGATGGGCAGAAGAAAATTGCCCTGATTCAGATTTCATCTGAACATCACAGCATGTGGAGCCACTCCAATGATTTTAGCTTCAAAATGCCATTTTTTATTAAGAAAGTGCTTTTGTCCTCAGTTTTTACATAAGATAAACAAGAGTTTATGGGAATAATAAAACACAGCTTTACTTAATTGTGAGACCATTGTTTATGATGGACAAGAGTTATTCTCACTTCAGGTGCTAAAGAAGTATTTTTGAGTCTTGTCTGGAGAGATCTGGAGCAGGAAATCTGTTTTAAAGCCTATTCAAAATCTGTTTCTGGACAAAACTAGTTCCTATGTACTTGCCTGTTGGAGGGCATGCATACTGAAAAGGGATCACGCCTGCGTTTGCTGATGACTGACTTCAAAGTAAAAAGCTTGCAGGGTTTAGCTTCCACCACCCGGTAATACCACACTCAGGCAAAGAGCTTCACTTGCAAGGAGTGACATGAACATGATGAGCGGGCATTGCTTATCAGGGCCCATGAGCAAAGTACAGAAAGGAGACCTGAGTATATCTGAATTTTGTGCTTCTTAAAAGTGTTTCCATTTTAGGCCTTTCAACTTTGTGCAAGTATTTGCTTGGGAATGGTCATGTTGCCATAACATACAGATGATTAATGCTTACAGAGTGCTTTATTTTTTCGAAGAGCTTGAAGAACATAAATGATTGCTATACTGTACCCGCTACTCAAAATGTTAAGCAAAATCTAAGTTCATAACAAGTTTAGGGCCAGATCATCTGCTCCACGGCAAAAAGGCTTGAAATTGCTTTCAAAAGCAGTCATATCTGGCAGCTATAAAGAGAAGATGATCACTTCTTCTCTTTACAGCAGCCAGAGAAGACACTGAAAAGGCATACGCTGTCACAAATAACAAATTCCCTGTCATAGGACATGCAAGATTTTGGGACAGGTGAAAATGATACGCAAAGTGGTAGCTTTTCACACTGATGACATCTTGGGCACAAACTTAAGTCATTTCTGAAAACCCTGATGGTGAAAGTGGAGATATCAAAGAAGATTGTGGGTAATAAGCCAAGACAGTTGCGTGAAGAGGTTGCTTCTCAAATTGCCTGGCCTGATGCCTTCTGCTTTCTGAATGTGTTTCTTTGGAGCATGTAGGTAAACAGAATTACATCCCTTGGTGCTGCATATGCCTGCAAAAGCCTCCCACCTTCCAGAACACAGTTAAACCTAAGGTTTACTACAGCTTTCAGGTTGCAGGGATTTACGAGAAGCTTGCCCTCATCTGTGCAGTTCTGTGCAGACAGGGAATATGAGGTCTCAAGGGCTTTCCTTTTTATTAGAACAAAAACATTAGTTTTATGAGCTTTTAAGTAAAGCATTGGCAAAAAGCAAAAAGTATTAGTTGATATAAAATATGCATACATCTTTATCTCTGCATGAGAAATTAAATTATTTCCATTAATTTTCAAAGATAAAAAATAACTTTGACATACATTTAAAATCAGGACAGGCTGGGGATAAGGAAAATAAAACATCCCGTGTGAGAGCTGATCTCAAACAACCAAAATCTTCATTTCTCATTCACTAATTCGCAGCTCAGGAAAATATATTTGGGTCATTGCCCAGCTCCTTTTGCCCTGAATTTGGATTGGCCATCTTGCTGCTGTATTAACAGCTACTGCTGTCTTCCAGGGAATGCTTCTGGGAATACATTTTTGTATTGTGATTGCAATAACAGTAAATACAACTGGTCTTTCAGATTATGAAATACTGAATGTGTACAGTTCACTCCACTTAGTGCTGGCTGCTTTTTAAATGTATTTTCTCTCCTGCCTTTTTAGACAGTGAGGTCAGTAGGTTGGCCAAATGTGATGAGAGTTTCTTAGTCAGGTTGTGGAATTTGCGTATTAATATACATCCATTACTAGTGTACAAAATAACTTACAAATTGTGCATTGAACTTTCTTACCTAGGAAACTATTCAATGACCAATTTAAGGTAATAATATAGTGTAGCGGGGGTTGATTGTAAGATGCCACATTTAAATGAAGATCTACTTCGCTACAATAGAGGTCTCAGAAACCGTAGAATTTTAGGACTAGGTATAATCCCAGCCATCAATTCCATTCTCTGGGATCAAGTCTAGTAACTCACCGATATTTGTATAGCCTGTTCTTGGGCACGTCCAGCAATGCAGATTCCACAAATTCTGTAAATAACCTCTTTTAGTGCTAAAATGTAGTTAGAAAGTTATTCCTAATATTTAAGATGGATTTTTCCCTTGCCATAAAGAAAGTAGATTAATTCTTGTTCTGTTCTTGCTGTCATGCAGAATAACAGTTGGTCACCATGCTTTTATGCCAATTCTTTACACATTTTATGTCACCCATCTTTCTCCACATCTTCACTTTGCCATGCAGAAAAAATTCATTTTTTTCAACTCTTCTTCAGAGGCGTTATTTTCTAAACCTCTCACCACTTGCTCACCTCTCCAATTTATCCTTTTTGACACTGAGATTGGTACTCAAATAAGGAAGCATTATGTTCCAGTTTAGGCCATATCAAGTTCCAAGTACAACAGAGTACCTCACTTACATGCTATATTTCTGTGGATACCTCCTAGAACAGTTGCTGTTTTTCTGTTAGAAAGAGTGTTACATAAAAGCATTCCCTATGCTTATCATTTAGGCCGTTAATTAAAGCATTAAATAAGCCCACATCGTGGTCTGACACAGTCAAGAGCCAATTTTGAAACTATTATTTTGAATATGAGCTTTCAACACTTACCTAATAACAACATCATCTTGTCCAGTGTTTCTTAGTTTTCATGTGAGAATGACACTCATGTCTTGATGTAGTAAAACTGTATCGACAGTCTTAATTAAAGTGAAGTTATACCATACTTACAGGTTAACCCCTATCCATTAGGCTGGATGTTCCATCTATAAAACAGAGGAGCTGGACTTGACCTGTATTGGTCCAGTCCACGTTGGCTGATTTTATCTCCTTATTGTCCTCTGGATGAATACAAAATGAGTAGTCTATAATTTGTTCCATTATCAAAGCACCATTGGCTGGTCTGTAATTCTTCCAGTCCTGTTCTCCTGACCTCTCTCTAGTGAATATTAAGAGGTAATTGGGAGCAGCAGGAAGGGAAAGTGAGCCAGAAACTACGGGGTGACGACAAAACAAGCAGGGGCAGTGACCTCACTGTCTTGGCTGCAGTCCCCCAGGACGCCAGCAAGGCAGGGCAGGTCTGGTAACACTCACCAGGGTCAGCCACGGTCCCGCGGACTGCCAGGCAAGCCCGTAGTGATGGGGCAGGTCCAAAATCAAGCCAGGAAGCCAATTCAGCAGGGCAAGGTCAAGACCAGCCAAGTACAAGGCTGGGCACAGGCATACCTACGACATAGCTCAGGCACAGGCTGAAGACGAAGACCCTGACCATAAATGCACCTTCCAAGTGAAGGAGGAAGCCCTGATGTGGCTTCCCACAGCTGTCTCTCACCTAAGCCTGACCCAACATTATACGGCTATGGGTAGATGGCATTTCAGAGCTGGCCTACCTTTCTCAGATGCCTCAGAGGGGTGTAAGGGGTTGCAGAGTCTCTGGTGCACGCAGGGCCCTCACAATGGCTGGCTCTCGGTAACTTATTTCCCACCTCTTCCCCCTTTTTTTTTTAATTTCATTGTACCATGTGTAAATGGAAAATGGAGTTTTTCACTGAAACCATTCTGACCTCATTTGACCTAGTTTGAGTGTAGCCACGGCACCTTAACATTACAGTTTTCTGAAGTCATAGGCTTCAAGGACATTCTCCCTCCAGGTAGCTTGCACTGGTAGCGCTTATCCACATGCCCATATTTCCATAGGTTGGTATGTACATAATTACATTCACACTGGGAGGACTGTTATACTTCTATTATCCAAGCCCAGTGATACAACTTTTATGTGTAAAAAAAGTATTTTTAAGTCTCTTTCTTCTTTTTTTACCCCAGTTACCTCTTGCCTGCAACTCATCCTGTAAGGAAGGGAAGTATCAGGCTGCTTCAGTATCTCTAGACAGGTAATATAAACAGAGAGGTTGTAAGTGTTCTTAAGAACAATGAAACTATTTTTGTAGCCATTAATAATAAGTAAATAATTGTTGAATTGGTAAGAACAGAAGATCTAGCCTATTCAAGCGCTATTTTTAAATGATCACAGTTCTAGCAGCTTGGTATTGGACTGCTTTGCTTTTGCATATGCATTTATCAACAATTTTGAAGGTAATATAACTGGTTTAGCCAGAAAAATATTGTATGTTTTTATTGGCAGGCATGCAACATTTTTTCACTAAAGATGTAAAGACCATATTAGCAGGCATGGGGTTGAATGTACAAACTAAGATTAACAGTATAACTTTACCATCTGATAAAGCTCGCAAGCCCTTATATGCTAACCAGCTGGCTGAAGGAGATGCAAAATACTTGGCCGCACAGAATATGTGCACACCCTTTACAGAAACACATAAAAGAAACTTTTATTAAAACAACATTTCTTCAGAATCTGGAAGAGGAGACTGCCTGCCTCGGTAGACAGATACATAGAAAGAGGCATGTGAGGGCCGTCACCTGCTCCAATGTGGATGAAGACGTTAGTGACAAAAAGTTGTTACCACCTAATGGTTGTTTAATCCTCCACGCAGAACTACCTAGCAGTTAGCTTAGTTCTCTGTGGACAAATAACCACCTTACAAAGATCCCGATTCAACACTACCTAGCAGTTCTGCTGGCAACTTCGGTGAAGCAGCTGAGTGACTTGGTGCGTAATCTGTTCTCCCAGTACTACTTCCAGGTGGCTTAGAGACCTGCCGGCAGGTCACAGCCGTGTGGGGCTGGCTGCAGCACTGCTGCTTCTGCTCTACCTGCCCGTGAAGGAGTAGACTGAATCGATTTCCAGAACTATTAGTCAGGCTTTTCAGAATGAGTATATCCACTCCTCCCCAGTTCTGAGAAAAAGTGCTTGCTGGGGAATTGCAGCTTTGCCTCATTCTTTCTTCCTGTTTTGCCACAAGTCATAGTGATGGGCTGAAATAATGTCACTTGTCCTGATAATAAGAAATGCTTATTTCCTTGCCACTGTGAAGTAAAACAATAAGTTGCTTTAAGATAATATTTGCCTCTAACCACACTTAGACAATGCACTGAATTTCCACTGAGAGGCTAAACTAATGCTTTAAACTCAGCTCTGTGGGTTATTTATAGATCCTCTGCTGGCTGGTGATAATGATCCTCCTCAGGCTTAAGTCACAGGCAGAATAATCCCTTGAATTCGAGACCTTTTATTAATCGTTCATGTATTTTTGCTTTGTGGGAGGAGAGCTACGTCCTACCTGCGTGCTCGGATGCTATTAACAAAACACCTCAAACAGCATATTGTATTTTTCCAAAGGAGTCTTACTTCAGAGAACAGGGACCTATGGTACTTTGGCTCCTACAAACCTAATCCCAAGAAACCGCACAAGCAATGGGTTTTATCTTGAGAATATACTTGCTCAGAACCACTATTACTGTCCTCCACATGCCCACAGCTGCAACAGTCAAGAGTAGTCGTCTCAAACCATACAGTCAAGCAGCTGTGTTGTCTGAGGTATTCAACACTGTAAAATATGAAAATAATTATTTTCCTCTTTTTTTTATTTTTAATTAATTTGGACAGTAGCAAGCACTAATCAGATAATAGGAAGGATTGCTCATTATTCACAAAGAAGCAGACACAGAACAAACGCTCCCCCTTTTTTAATGTGCCTTTGGGAACAAAGAAGCAGGCAAATTGGAGCAGAGAGTCTTATAGTCTTCACAAGGGAGGAATGATGAACTCTTTGCTATACAGCTTCTTTTACCAGCCTCACTCAAGTCTCTTCCATGATGTCCTCGCTAACAGAGCGGTGCAGGTGTTACACAGGTACTTGGGAGCAGGAGTGCAAATGGCAGAGAGAGTCATCGCTGTGTCCCACTGCCACGCCAGCAGCCATTTGGATGCTGTGGCTTCAGGCTTCACTCTGGGCTGTGATGCCACTGCTCCTACTGCTGCAGTGAGACCGGGAGGCTCCAGAAGACATCGGTTTCCATGTATTGCAGTGTCTGATCCCTCATATTTCTTGAAGAATCTGCTGAAAAATGGTTAAGAAAGTAATTCTCTGCTGTTGTTCCCCTAAGGCATGTATAAGTTTCTAGGAGGAAAAGAATGTGTTTTGTGCTGATTTATAGAAAGAGGATGCAACTTTTAAAAAAAAATTTTAAATGATTAGGCAGGTTTTATTTTCAAGTGAACAGCATACTGGAAAACTGGTATTTTCCCATGTTATTAAAATTGTTATTATAATTTTATTTCCTTCACTAAATTTTACCCAGTTTTCTGCACATGTAAGCATGGGAAAAGAAAAACCATTCCATGAAAATTTTGAAGATAGAAGCATTTGAAAAATCATTGGCATTACAGATTCCTTACCAGCAATTCCACTGAGAATACAATGAGAAAGCAAATGGCAGATTATTTCCCCTCACTTGCCATGCTTCTAAACCCTGCTGAGAGTTACAGGTGAGAAGTAATACCATAATAAAGTCAGTAAAGACAAGTCTTACACTGCTCCGCAAATTAAGTAGGGTCAAAACATTGTTAGAGGATCAGGTCCTACGCTAAAGGTAGGAAACAAAGTGTGTTTAATTTGTTCACCGGAGGTTAAACATACCAAAAGCAAACAAGTGTACTGAAAACCAGATCAGAAAATGGAGACTGAAAGATCCTGCAAGGTACTCAGATCACACAGTGCGCAGGGGAAGCTGAGAAAGGTAAATTGTGAGATAATGCTGCAAAGTATTAATGCCACAAGAACAAAGAACACAGCAGGAAATACAGATAATGATCATGAAATTCTCATGTTACTTCATCTGCCTTGCGAGGGACTGTCTCCTCAGCAGAATGAGCCTCTGTGAGTATAGAAAGAACTTTTTCAAATGGTCTTGTCTTTTAATCAGAGCTTTTTGGAGTGCAGTTGGTGGGGGCAGACAGGTTTTAGGGACATCAGCAATGGCATGCCCTCTGGTGTTTGTGATTTTGTCCAGTTGTGAACATCCCAAATTTTGTAATCAGATGATTCATTGGTGACAGAGTGTTACTTGCACCACCAATAGCTGCTAGAATGCAGCTCCATTCAGGAAAATAAGTTTAGAATTAATTTATGATAGACCATGCCTGCCATACAGGAGCAGATAAAAAGTTCTCATGGGATTCCTTTAGAGAAACATCTTATTAAGGGACCCGAAGAGAAATCTCTTTGGGAAAACTCTTTTAAAATTGCATTTAAAATTAGAATGTTGTACTACCAGATAAAAAGACAAAGATAAAAGTACTGTTTGTCAGATTTGCTGATACGAAGAGTACCTACTGAAGTTTCCTTACAATCTCTTATAAAAGTTGAAAATACACATATTCCAAATGTTGAAGGAACCAGTCTCTGTTATTCTGCTTCAGTATTTCATACAATGGAAAGCCAGAAAGAATAAATTGCTCAAAGCATGGCTATGTGCAAAATACGGACTAACTCTCAGAAGAACAAGTGCAGACTGCAAAGTTAGGAACTGCCAAATGAAGCTCTGAAGGTATCAGCCTAGCCTCAGTTCAGTCCCTCTGTATGCACATGTTGTGATCCATTTTTTCATCGGACAGCCTTACGCTGTTTTTTACCCCGTGAAGCAGGGAAGAGCCCGCGTTGTAAATTGGGGTGTGCTTTCTGGGGCCCCTGCCTTAGCTGCTACAAGGTTTGAAGTGAGGGGGTGCAGGGCTGGCAGAGGTGTGCACACCTGCCATGGGCAGGCTTGGGGGCAGATGGAGGACGTTCAGGTACTCTGTGGTGACAGCACGTAACCCTTCCAGCTAGTAATGTAACCTTAGCAACAGCCTCTGTGGAACCTTAAAACTCACTGAAATTTAGCTCAGTTTCTGTATGGAAAGCAGAAGGCCCATCTATGAGACACAAAGAATAATTCCCAAAGAAATTTAAACCCTTAGGCCACAGGATGGGGAGATGACTAGGACTTTACAAGGAAGAAGATACGGGGTTTTTTTTGTTTTGTTGTTTGTTTTTTTTTTTAATACCAAACAGCAACATTTTCCCTGTGTTCCACTCTGAGAAACAGCAAAATGGAATTCTCACAGCGAAGAACCCCATTAATCTTACATGCGGGCTATGTTAGCAGTTCAAATTTCATAGAATTATAGACAGTTAAAAATGGACTTTCGTGATAAGAACTGTTGGATATTCTTAATATAGGTGTTGCTGTTAGTCTTCAAAGTAGCGCTCACCTCTGCAGGTGTGTGCACAAATGTGTATGTGTGTGTGTTTACCTAAAAAAACCACACTTTCTCTTGTTTTAATTCTGCTTCCTGCAGAATGGAAGATGGTGATTTCCAACGGGAATAATGTTTAAGAACAGAGAACAGAAAGATTATTTAGAATAACTAAACAATGGATACTGATAGAGTTTGAGTAGGTGATCCATTACAAATACTTTGTATAGACTACACAGTATAGCAGTGTACAGATGTGTCTATCAGTGGACCAGATGCTTATGCTTAGAAATGGATGTTACAAAATAAAAAAGCAAAACATATTTGTAACCACATTTGCTGTATCTGTGTCAGTTTTGCAAGACTGCTGCTGGTAAATATGAAAAGGAATCACGTAACCAGCCGCCTCATTTGATTTCAGAGAACTAAGGTAGTAGCAATACAGTGAACACAAAATATATTATTCAGTCACAGTTTTGCAAAGCATCTGCAAAGTAAGTAAATAAATAAAAACCTGGAGATTTTGTTAAAATTCTTCAAATGAGCCTACAAAACAACACTTGCCGCAGAACTTCATTAAAGAGAATTAATGACATAATCTCTCTGTGTTTACTTCTTCAGAACAATTACTTGAGGCAGGAAATCTTTAGATAAAAACCTCTAATGATGCTAAGTCTCCTATCTAACCTCCTTCCCGAAAACATTACAGTTAATGATGACAAATTCTTTCCTTTTGTATCATAATAAAATTCAGTCTTTGCATGTGGTTCAATAAGAACAATAGATGATTTGGCCTCCTTCTTTCTGATTTAAATTTAAAATGGTAATTAACTTATGAGAAGTTTACAAAGGTGGAAAAATGTTTTTCTTCTTTTGTCGTTGTAGATTTCATTTGTTCTGAACTTGCAATAAGAGATCAATTTAAAAAAGGCTAGCAAATTCAGAAGTTTGGGCGTACAGTGAATGAGGGCCTCTGCTTGTGCTTTTCTCTCATAGGCTGCAGAGAAAATAAGATGAACCTACAAGATACAGCCAGAAAGAGCAGGCCAGGTTAGAAGGAGAAAAGTACAGCTACAGATGGAAGAAAAACTACTAAAGTTCCATAGTAGGTAAAACTATAATAAGTAAGATATGCCACTGCTGAAGTGATGATAAAAAGCTTTCCTGGAGCTAGCCATAAACCCCAAAGCAGTGAGTTCATGCTAGAGGAAAGCACATCTCCGTAGCACCCGGGCTACCGTTGTTCACTGTGCAAGCTGAGCTCTGAGTCCCTGCAAACACCTGCATCTATGCTGGCCGCCGTGCTTCGTGGACTGGTGGTGTGCACGATCCTGTGAAAGGCAGGAGCTACGAGAAGAATTTACAAACCAGTAAAATGGAAGGGAAAGCAAATACTGCCAGTTAAACCATGTGCTTTCTGCAGTGCATTGCTGTCAGATCTAGACTGTGGTATGTAAGCACTCAGGCGGGAGAGCTCATTTCCAGATAATAGTGTCTAAGGGCCACATGCTGTTTGGAAGCACAAAAGCGTCAGCTGATCTGCTTACCCACTGATACCACTAAATATAATGCGAGTTTATCACAGATTTTCAGTCGTTATGCAAAAAATTAACTTTGGCCAGTGCTACTTGTATCTACTGAAGAAAGAGTCACAGTTTTGCAGAAGAAATTACGGTGATGGGGATTATGCGCACAAGTAAGGATTGCAGTGTTGTTCTTCAATTTAAACTTTATGATTTTGCATCTGAGTCTACAATAAGTACTATCAATAATGTTAGTGACAGTGAGTCCTCTACTGCTTAGGGTATTTGCATGAAACTTTTGCCCTTTAAAGTACCCACTATTAAGAACACATATGTAGAGAAGTCTCTGGAAAATACTGGTACACTATGATGATATCATGAATTCCCAAGTAGATGATACCAGGGTTTAAATCCCAACAGTAATTTAAGCATTTCTTATACTAAAGCTGTGATCTGATAATCATTGCTGGAAAGGTGGTGGCAGCTTAAGACATAGCTATCCACAGCTGCTTGTTAATTCTCTGCCAGAAATTACCCTGGCAGTTCGGCTAGTGGGACAAATCACTGGAATGCCCCTCATCAACATGATCGCCAAAGTCAGTCCATCTAATTCAAACTGCTGCTGTGGCTGTGTGAAGTATCTTGGCTGATTTTACACTAGAGTAGGTGAGGAGAGCTCGTGTAGCCTGTCCCCTGGCTGAATTGTGGGGATGTGACTGCCTGCAGATAGCTGCTGCGGACAAATAGGAGAGACCTTCTGCACAGATCGTCTGATGGTCGCCTAACGCTGCTGCTGGTGCTAAGTTTGGCAGACTGGAATCAATAACAGTTGCTGTAAAGACTCCTTATCGGTCTGGATAAAGCCAGAGACTCTACAGAAGCAGTGTCTTAAATGCTTGAAAAGCATAAAGCTGACATTTGAGGCGATGTAGGTCTACTGATGCTGGGATTCATTATGAAAGCTCTTACTGAAACAGTCAATGAAATTATGCAAAATATTTTGTCTGAGTATGCCCCTTAGCATTGCACATTCAATAGAAAAAGAAGCACGTTTAATTCAATATTGCATGTCTTTTACAGGAACTGGGTAACAGTAAGGCATTGACAAAGCTGTTAAAAGGTCATCAGAAAGTTGTTAGCTGAACAGAAGGTTGTGGTAGTCACTTTGTTACTGGAACGGAGCCAGGAGGGCTGAGGAAGAACTTTCACAGCTCAGGGAACTGCTGATACTTTCTTATAGGTCCAGCACAGAATGTAAAAGAATATATGATAATCTTTTGAAGTACTTGCTGGAGCTTTCTACCTTCTGAATTTAAAATACATAGCACTGCAGTTCAGGCAAGAAAAACAAAACAGCACACATGAGAACGGACTCTCTTGCCTCAGGGCAAGCACCCCCCAAACAAATAACACCCCCATGCCCCTCCCAATGCCCCAAGAGCAGCCCTTCCGAGTGTACTGAATTTTGCTGTTACCTACAGATGTTATCAGCTTTTATTACCTCCTTCTCAACAGTAAACATGATGCTTCTTAATTTCAACTCTCAGATAACTGTCTTTCGCAGGCCGTCTAGAAAGAAACCCCCAAAGAACTAATTATTGCTCTAAAACACAGGAGCTCTGTTTTAAAGTAATTTTCCGTCCCCATGTGGTTTTCTACCCTGTTTGAAAGCGTGGGTGCCTCCTGCTCTCCTCATATCAGAGTGGCAGGGCTGGGCTGAGGCAGAGGTGACCATCAGAGATGATTGGGGAAGTAGGTAAGAAGCTGGATGCTCATCTGCTCATGGTGATTAGGTCTCAACTGTGAGATCAAGGGCTGCAGTGTGTGTGCTCTCACCTCATCCCAGTTGTGTACCAGGCACAGCCTTTCTGGGAAGGAAATCAGTGTATTTTGCTCAGAGGTGAGCCTAACACTCACAGTGAGATCCCTGGTTCTGACTGGTAGCTCAGAGCTGGAAGTTTTCACGACATGCACCTGCTAGGCAGCGCAGACATCCCCTCTGAGTCCCAGGCAGACCCAGACTGAGGCAAGTGTGTCTTGAGAGCAGGAAGACTGTCAATACCACCGAAAGGCCGTGTCAAGGTCCCAGGCTGGGACTGTTTGTTCAGAAGACAGATTAACAACGCAGCCGGCAAACATCCAGGATGCAGCTTCCCAGCCCTTTCCAAGCTCCCTGCCCCCATCATCACTCTTCTCGTCTTCTTTTTTGGTTCTGCAGGAGGTGCATCTGCTTAGCGGTCCTGGGAAGGGGGAGCGGGGCTGCCAGGTCACCCCGTCAGAAGGTCACTGCTCTGCCAGTGCGCACTTTCTCCACATCCCTGCTCTCCTTGCCTCTGACCTCCTCCATCCCCAAACCTTGCATATGATCACAGATGCCCAGGGCTCTGGAGCTGGGGAGGGGTTAGTGGGAGATGCAGCAGCAGGTAGCAAAGAAGGAATTGTGAAGAAAATGGAGAACAAATATTAAAAAATAAATCAGCCTTCAGGAGGATTATGTGATTGCAGATAGTTATACCCAATCCATCACTTCTTTCATCAGAGCCCTGTCAAAGCCTATCTTAAATGGTTTCAGTGGCCTTTGGATTAGATCTGGAATCAATATAAAGTATTAAAAGAGCTGATAAAAACAGTGGCAACTCTAGGAGCTTGGCCGGTCAAAAGCCATCTTGGTGCCCGACTGATGCACCCTGCTCAGCAGCCAGCTGCATCACTGTTGGGCTATTTGCTTCCAGAGGATGTGTCTGTGGGTGACAGTGACAAAGAGAAATGCATCCAGGGGACACCATTTGATCTAGAGCTGTGACAGGGCCACTCCCTGCCAGCCAGACCTGACTCTGGACTGACGAAGATGGTCATTCTAGATTGAACTACTAAATTGGCATCTACAATGTGGTAGGCCAAAAGAGAATAGGTTTGCTTTTTTGTGGAAGTACTAGTGCTGAAGTAAGCTGTTCTCCTTTTTGCTAAGTCTGCAAAAGCAATGACTACGATGGTCAAAGTCATAGGAATACTGTCAATTTAGCAGAAGCCCAGTTTCTAAAGAATTTCAAGTCGTACTTGTAAAATCTGGTAAGAGCAGAGTTGTTTATATTGCACAGTTAATACTGAAAACAGTTTCCATAATATGTTTGATCTTCAGTTTCTCTCCTTCCTCATCCCTTGTAAATGTAAATTTAATAATAATAAAATGTAAACTCTGTAAACATGTTTCAAAGCAAAAATCTAAAAACCTCCAGTGTTCCCTAAAACCTCATCTCACATCTTGTCCTCTGGTAGTGTCTCTAAGGGAAGTTTGCTTTAGGAACTCACCAAAGAAACATACAGCGGTTAGGAAATAAATCTGTAGACTTTTGAAGAGTTTTCTACCATTTTTTGACTCATGGCAGATCTGGTATTTGTTGGCTCTTGTCTGAAAAGCCTAGGTTTGTTTTCTTGACTCACAAAATAGCAAAAGGTTGCATTTCTTTAGCTAACTCTTGGGCATCTTCGGGAAAATGTGTTAATTTTTGTCACATTGCTGTCACATTTGCCACAATGCAGCATTGTCTAAAGCACAAAGAAAATCTGTCTGGAAAGAATAACATGATATACTTCTGTGCATGGCCAGGTAGATGCGTCCATGAGAACTCACAAATGTTTCTGAAGAATACTTGAGAAGGAGGGATGCCTAAACACAGGTGAAAGAAAACAACTCACAGACCCCCTCCCTTTACAAACTATCTGGCTCGATGCTGTGCCGGGTTCACAAAACGTTCTGCACACTGCTTGGAAAAAAGCACAAACATTTCCTGAAAAGGCACTTAGAGACAGAGTAACACTTCCCAAAGTGTTATTGACTCCTTCCTCGCTTGAAAGAAAGCTTTGTGGCCATCAAGGGGAGGAGGGAAGGGAGTAAGTCTGTAGACAAATCCTTCTTTCCTGTGCACATGTTGAGCCCGGGAAGCAGGCTAACCGCAGGCTGAAAGGGAAATTGTCCAGCTCCTTCTGCTAGAAGATAGGCAGCGCTTCCCTATCTCCCCCGAGCCGGCACCAGGCAGTGCTGGAGTTGGAACCGCTGGAGAGAGCCCAATTCAAGCAGATCGACTGTGCTGTCTTTTGCTCTCTCAAATAATTTCAGTGGGTTTTCAGTTGGAGTTTCTTTTATGTCCTTCCAGTGCTAGGGAATGAGCTTGTGGTCAGAGAGGTTCCCCTTTGCCCCGAGCTGAAACCTGCTGTCATAACAGGCGTAAAGCCATTTTCACCACTGCCATAAGAAGCGTCCAGCTTTTGAGATAACAGCTTTTGAAACAGCACAGAAATGGTTACCAGTTTTGCCTTTTTAACATTGACAGTTTAAATAACTTTCACCCTTAGTTCAAGGATACTTGCTAGTGTTAACTGTTCTCAAGGATGGTTTAGGACCTTCAGGTAGATGGAGAGGACACAGTGTGCAAACAGAAAATGTTGAGCTATCGTTTTCCAGCTACACATGAGAAAGAAAAAATGAAGAGAGCTGATTTTTTTAAGGCAAAACCCAACACAGTCTTGCACTGTGGCAAACAGCAGAATAGTATAGTCAGAATACAAGTGGGGAAGCTGCATAGTTTAACAAATGCAAATGTGATAAATTGCTTGTTTATAAATTCCTGCTTGTAAATATAATTTGTGAAGTATTTATTAGGTAAAATTATCAAAATCATATGTCTCCAAGGTTGTGATCCGTGTATTAGCAATGACACTCAGATTATTGCTAAGTGTTACCACCGGCCAGTTTTCATCATAATATTTTATTACCAATAACAATACATTTCTTTGTACTGCTTTGTGCACCACCCAGGCTAAGTGGGATCTGCGATGATTACACTGCGAATGTGTCAGCAATATTTTGTCTGGGTCTCTGGGGAATACTAAGGGCATGCACCCTGCCTCCACAGATGTCATGGTCAAAACTTTCAGTAATTTCACCCAGAACAAGACCAAACCTTGCATGTGCTGCTCTGCTCTCTCTCCCGATGTGATCCCACTGCGTCAGTCTCCGAGGTGAGGGCTCAGGAGCCCTCCATGGGTTAGAGCTCCATGCCTGATCCTGACTCCTCATTGATTAATTTCCTGAATGCACTACGTCTTGAAGTGGTTCCTCTTCTATTTCTACTGCTGCTTGTTATTTTAGCAACATTTTTAAAGTCACCTTGCTCATCCTTAAATGCAGTAGGTAAGATGCAGTATCTTTCCAACACGACACTATAGCCTTTACATGTGGAGGTATCCACAGTGAATTAAGACACTGTCCTTACAGCTTTGTCAGTGCTTCACCTACATTTTTCCCATTTATCCTGGAAGACTCTCAGAAGACCTGGAAAATGCCTATATGGCGGTCGCTTCACCCGCTCATAGGAGCAGGCACTGCTCTAGCTGAGCGTGGTCACCTCTGTGGCCTCGTAGTAATACTGCACAAGCAGCTATCCCCAAAGGATTGGAAACAGATGACATTATAGATGTATAATGTGTCAGAGGATCTGCTAGGCAACTTCCGAAACCCTTGGTCACATAGGGCACAAGATTTCAAGCACCGAACACACATAAGTTGCATTGCACAATTATTTGCTGCACAGCTGACCGTCGCTGTCTCCTGTGTTAAATGGTTCTCCATCTGCACAATTTTGAAAGCCTTTGCCCTGGTTCTCTGTGCCACAGTTACCGCCTTTACATAGATAACCTTTTTTCTCCTTCCAGTATATGTTTGATTTTTTTTTTCCTCTTTATCTCTTCTTTCACCTCTGAATCATTTTCCTAAAAACTGCACTTAAGCGTGATTATTCCCTCAGTTGCACAATTACATCACCCCTTAAAATCCATGTTATATTTGTGCATGAAGAATTCACTGTTGGATTCCCCGACATTTTTTTGTCTAAAACCAAAAAATGAACAAGTAATGAAAGGAAAAAACCCCTACAAAGTCTCAGTATTATCCTACCTCACAGCAGTCATTGAGACAGCAAGTGAAAAGTAGCTTCCCCAACAAAAACGCTAGAGGAGGTTAAAAGAAATGTAGGTGGGTATTTGTCATTACAAAAGGCTTATTGTACAGAGCTGGTATTAAACATGGGGTGATATCCTGTGTATGTCTTTATACACCCAAACTTCAAGTCTGTGGGAATTTCTAAAGTGCAAAGAACACAGAATCTAAGCCAGAATTATTTGTAAACACAGGATACATGCGATTTATGTAACAGGCTACTGCAGGTTTATGAATCCAGGAAAGGAAATAATTACAAAGGAAATTAAAGTTAAAAATAGTCATGAACCACCAAAAAAGACTGTGCTTTCACCTCTTTCTCTGGCAACGGTGTTACACCCACTTGCTGTGTGTCACTTAATTCTTCTAGATAACTAGTAGGGCCAGGAATGGGGTCTCCAGTTTAAAAAAGAAACTTTACTTGGTAAATACTTCTCATTGTATGTTTAAAATAGGTTTTAGATTGCCTAGACAAAAGGCTTATACAATTTGCCTATACATCTAGCACAAAAAGTCTTCTAATAGTGTGTTTCAGTACAATGTGCTTCTTTTGAAAGCAGGAATAACAAAAAATGAGAGAAATTTAAGAACGAAAGCTAAAGCTAACCTACCATCTGATGACATTTATTACCAGCAGAACACCATAAAATGCAACATTTTGTTAATAAAGTGATGCTGTAGAGCTGTAAGACGTGAATGCCGAAGGAATGGACATAACTGCTTCTAGTTACCCTACAGACAATTATTTGTAGGGCTATAGACACCGGATAAAATCCAGTATAAATCAGTAACACAACTAGACAGAAACAAAACAGGGAGAAAGAGTCAAGATATAGCTCTCGGCACTGGATATTACTGTTACCTGTGGTACACGTGGTGGCACTGGGACGACGTCAGGGAGCAGGAAGGATGCCTGGGGTCTTTAGGGGCTTCCAAATACACACCCAAAGGTAGGCACAGGTTTTTAACGGGTTCAGTGAACAGATCATAGGAAAACATGACAGGCTAAAGGAAATCTCTGGGACCGTAATAACAGCAATAACTTCCTTAATAGCAACCATTTCCTTAGTAGTAAGGAAGTTATAATCCATACTAAAAAAAATCCATACTGAAAAAGGAAGCAGTAACATAATTAAGCTTCATGTGTGCATGTCTAGCGAGTGATGTGGGGGACAGGTGAGAAAGGTGGGTTTTTAAAATATTAAGTGAAGGATTTTGTGAAAAAACCTGTGCAGGTGCAACATAAGGACACTCAAGTGTGTTTTAGTAATTGCCAAGATATAGTGATGGGATATCATGGGATCCCTACCTGTTTGCTTGTTTGCACCTGTCATTTTCTGAAATGAAAAGTAACAATTTTTCACAGAAATAGGATTTTTAGTGCTGTCTGAAAACAGTTTTGATAGATGAATTTTAACAAGTTGTCGGTAAAAGCTTTTGGCTTCTACAAGCTAAACCCTGGGCTTGCTGAAATCAGCATTCATTTTATGTGGTTTCATGCCTGTTTCCTCACTGGATAATCTGTATGCAAGAGGTCTGAATGAGATGCACGAGATCTTTCCTGTGAATTTGGCTAAACGGCACCTGTTATAAAATGCAGATTTTATTATCAGTGTTGGTTTACAATCACACTCATTAATCACATCAGAAAGAATAGGTTTATTAAAATGATTGTTTGAAGAAACTAAAATAAAAACTGACGTGTTTTGTTAGTAATTCTCATACACCACTCTGCTGATCAAAGTGAAAACTATATTGTTTAGTTTAGAGGAATATGACAGCATATCCCTTATGTAGGGTAAATTATATTTTCCTTTAGATTTTATTTAGGGATTTAATGAAGAATAGCTTCATCCTTCTACATTTTTCCTATATTCACAGAAGATCTGGGTGCACAGATCCAGATACAATAAACTACTCTCAGAGCAAGGAGGACTTCTCCCAGCTCAGGAGGAACCTGTTTGGGAATCGGTTTTTGGGTACACCATGAGATGGACAACGTCCATTGAAAGACTAACAACCCTCGGTGAAGCTTCTTGGATAAATATGCTTTGGAAGCAAAAAAGACACTGTGAGTACCGAAAGGTCAAGTATGGAATAAATTAATTCTGTAATTGATAATAAGTGACTTCCAGCTCTGGCAAATTATGTACTTAATACCAATTATTAATATTTGTTTGTTTTCTGAACTGAGTGTCTGTGATTTTATCCCAGATGAAAAGAACCAAAGAATTTAAGATTTTGCCACTAAGCTAAAGGATGTGGGTGTTTCTGACCCACTGGCTGCTGGCTTATGTTATAGTGAGTTTTTGCAGTGTCGCAAATGTTTTGCGTAAGGAGTATTTATACTTATTTATGTCTAAGCTCAGTGTTTGTTTTTAATGTAATCTAGAATGAACTCTTATAGTAAACACTGACATTATTTAGAGAAAGCGTAAACTAACTGGTACTTCCATTTATATACTCACAGCTCCAGCAACTTCAAAGCACTCACTAAAGCACAGCTGAAGACAGAATTTAGTTTTGTAATACACAGAGCGGTAGTAACAGGCTTTTTTCTATTAATTTGTGATCGTTTTCTCAGAGCTGGGAGAACAAGGGAAATATTTTAAATTCTGAGCTGGTTACCACACTGCTCTTGGTCCACCCGAGCCAGAGCCCAGCCTAAGGAGTGAGACGCCCGTGTCTGCACCCTGCAGCTCCTGTGATACTGAACACAGCTCCAGGAAAACAATTCCCCAACGATATTGTTAGAGAGTTCCCTGCAAGAAGATTGTCTGACAAGGACTTTTCAATCCGATAAAGACTATGAAGGGGCTCTTTACAATTTCCTGATTAAATGATATGTCTCACAAAGTTACCGATGCTGGTGAATCAGCTTCTAACTCTGGAATAGTGAATGCCTCATTCTGCTTACTCAGGCTGGTGGCGGGGCGGCTGTTGCAGGAGTCTGGTTGCTTTGGGGGATGCAGATGGAGCGTGGTGATGGGAGACGGGGCGAGGACAGTAGCGGCAGAAGGAAGGGAAGGCTCAAGGCTCTGCAATCGCATCATCTGGGGCTGGGTCCCCGCTCGCTCTCACACTGCTTAGGGAGGGGGTCCCAGATCACTGCGAAAGGACATCGCCCACATTAGCGGGCTGAGAGAGAAACAAGATCCTTGCTACTTAAGTGATGGCATATGGCAGTTCAGTAAGAAGTTGCTGGCTTAATTGCAAGAAGAAAATAACGGTTGGTAAGGGAGGCCTCCTGCCGCGTTACTGATCGAGGAGCGCCGGTGTGGCCAAGCCTGATTCTTGGAGGGGTCGTGCCTGTGAGTATCCAGGTAGCGTCAGCTGGAGCAGTGACCGCTCCATTCCTCAGGAAAATGCCAGGAGTATCCAGCTGCCCTAACAAGGTATATAGTGTAAGTCTAAGAAATAAGTATGAATGTTCCCGGTCACGTTTTTGCTTTTGTTAAATAGTGTCATGTACCCAGCAGCTTCTGGTTCTGTATAAATAAATTCTGGCAGCCTCAACATTACGTTGACTTTGACCCTTGGGTGGTATGAACCAAAGGTAAAGCATGTGAGTTAAAAAACTTGGGAGCTTTTAGAACAATGTTCAGAGAAGCATCTTCCACTGCAAAACAGAGGAGTTATAAATAATTTAAAGCTGATGCTTTTACTTAACTGTGCCTCTTTCCTTACAAAGAAACTCTTGGAGTTTTAGGCATAAAAATAAACATTCTGAGGCAAATGGGAATGCCACCTGATGTAAAATAAGTTAAAGCGTAGAGGACAGGGTTATAATTTTCCTTAAATTGAAATTTATATGATGAGACAACATTTATAAAATCTCTTTCCAATTCCCATGCTGATAACTAAAGACGTAACATCATACACTGCAGAGAATTAACAACGAACTATTCTCTGTTTTATAGACCATGAGAAAAATTTGGGCAAGCTTGAAAAGTTATACCCCAGGGACAACATTCAAGCCAGGGCTGTTCATGCTATGTGCATGTACATAATGCCATCAGAAGCTGCCAGTTTCCCCCCAAAAGCAAATGAGCCTCTGGTACATTAGACAGTGGACAGAACTCTAGATATGACAGTCATTATGTTACTCTACTTTTAAGGTATTGGATCATATTGCAGTGCATTATATTTCATCTGTTAATCTCAAAGCACCTTGAGAATGGCTCGATGTGTCGGGAGAGGCTTTCTTGGTACTTCAGATCTGAATCATTGACTGGATTACAGAAGACAAAGGCAATTAATCATCTCCTTTCTCTTATCACCTGAGCTTTTTGGTTTATCTGGATAACATATCTTGAAGCTTTGATTATTTGTGTACCCTTTCAAAAATTTCTACATTTGTATTTCTGCAAATAAATTTCAAATGTCAAATACATCAGCGTACAGAAGGAAGAGCTCAAAGAAGCAATCCAGCATCATTACTTATTGGGAAGAAAATGAAGGGAAAACTCCTTTAAGATGAGAAAGAAGGAAAATATCAGGAGCTAATTTGTGGGCACTCCTCCAAAGGGTCATGGGAGGCAATGGAAGGAATGAAACTGGTGATGGAAATCAGCAACACAGACAAACATCCCAAAAAATGCAATCTTCAAAAAAGCAGCAGGCAATCGGGCAGGGGTGCTGTGAGAATCCACAAACCTCATGTCAGCGCAAACCTATGGCAACCGCCAGCTCCACTCCCCGTCACACCCATGCAGCACCCCTGCCTCCAAGGAACTGTGCTCATGGGGTCAGAAACTTCAACTAACACCAAATGCTCACCTCAAAAAAGAAAAGCCCAGCACCCAAGGCTTTCCACAGCTTCAGGCTGTGCCGCAGTGACCCGCTGCAGTCATCCATGTGCGAGGTTCCACACTTTGGTGAGAGCCTGCGAAGACCGAATTTGTTTAGACTGAGACAGATGATGCTGACAAAATAACTCTCGGGTATAAAAAAATGGGGGAACTGACAACCGAACATATACAAATCTAATAATTAAATAAGACTGTTGCTGCTAATTGCTAAAATCACTCTTTGTTATAGTTTTGGAAATAGTTCTTATTATTGCTGCATTAGCAAAGGGACCAAAGACATTTAAAATAGCAATGCTGCTGACTATCATAAGGCAAAGTGAAGCATGCTGTTAGATTGCATGCTAAAAATACGCACATGTACTAATTTTTTATATAAACACAGTGGCATGTTGGAATTAAGATGGCCTTTATGTAAAAATACTGTGTGGAATAACTTCTGTTCTTGATTTTGTCTGTTGCACAACCAGACTCAAAACCTCTGCATTTCCTCCCCACCACTGGAATTGTGATAGGACCCAGAATTTCAGCTACCCTGGCTTTTCTGTTTCAATCCTGGTAACCTTAAGTTGTGGTATTACACGAAGTACAGAAACCATTTCTCCCTCTGCCTTATTTTGGTTGTGCTGGGACACCTTCTGCCCTGTAATTGATAGTTTAAAAATAAATCTAGTTTTGGCCTTTTCAAACATAAAAATATTTTCTTGAGAAGAAAGTGCATGTTTCTTTTACAGAGAAGGTAAATATTAGTGCCTTTTGTGAAACAAATAGGTTCAAAGTAGTAGAGAGGTAAATATTTTTCCTCACGTTAACTCCGTATGTCAATTTTCTAGCCAGGCCTGTATCAGCATTAAAGCTTTTCTTTCCATCTCTTACACCAGGCAAAGGCCCACCTTCCCCAAGCTCTAGTGCTAGTTTTGAGCTAAAATTTCTTCATGTGACCTAGCTGCATGGTCCTCATTAAAGCCTTCAGGCACCATGTGGATAAAAAAATTTGGAAGAGCCTCCCGAGACCCTGAGCATCCATCCCCTTGGTGCAGCAGGTCAGTGCATCGCTGGAGTGCACGGCTCTACCAACAGTGGGAAATGAGGCGGAAAGGGGGGGCTTCACTATAAAAACCAGAAGTATTTAAACAATATTTTTCTTACTATGCTTAGTATGATGAGAATGTAATAAAAAAACACAAAGGATAAACCTCGTTAGGTAACACTTGCTTTGATGGTAGTTCATCTGCTGGGCGGAGGGAGGATGCCTGAAGCTGTTCTGAGCACGGCACTGCCCAGCCATGCTGCTCAGGATGCCAGGGTGCAGCCGGGGCGCAGCCGGGGCGAGGGTTCGCCTCTGGTTTGTGGCACTGCAAGATCATGATGCTGCTTGAGGGATAATCCCGCCGGTGCTTTTCTGTGCCGGGTTAAGAGCTCTCACCAGGCACCCAGGGGCATTTGTGCCCTTGTGCAGTGAGCAGGATCAGCTTGCTGTTTGCTGATGTGGCTGAAAGTTGGCTCTGCAGCGACAACTGTGCGGTCTGCTCGAGCCAGCGCGGGGCAGGAGGCAAGAACATGTGGCTTGTAGAGAGAAGCCACAAGCCCTCTTCTCAGCTGGGCTCAGTTTCACTTTGGCTCAAGTGAATCCACGGAGCCCATAGACAGGTCTCACTGTCAGGCCACTGAGAGCAGGATCCTGGCTTAGGGGATCTGTGTTCCCCTCCAAAGGATTTATTTTGCAGGTACGAAGCAGTACAACCAGCCTTCTAATCTAGGTGCCCAAGGCTGGGAGATGCGGCATGCTGCAGCCTCCGGAGGCCTCGGGGGTGTCGAGGGAACGCAGAGCTCAGCACAGGTCTTGACAGCGTACAAGCACCACATGGGAAGAGGTATGCACACATGCATGCACGCTCCATCTCTGTTTCGGTTTCCTCTGATAAGCCACTGAAGTCTGTAGGGTGCACGCCTGGGTGACTCTAAAGAAATCTGTGTGTTTACCATGTTTTACTACAACTGGCGGTCAGGTCACGGCCACGCGTGTGTTCGAAAATGTCCGACAATTAGCTTTTTATCTGCCTGTCTTCTGGGGGCGAGTTTTGTTCACCTGCTTTGGAAGGAGCAAACAACGGAGAGAAAAACCAACAGCCAGAACACAGAATTACCCAGCCACTTGGTAAACACAACACTTCGGTGCCTCCCAATTAAGGAATGATGGACCTGCGAGCAAATGGGAAAGCGGGATGTGCTGTGGATTGACGGGCGCTCGGTCCCGCGGCTCCACAGCCTCCGCTGACTGACTGGAGGCCCGACGGCAGCCCGGGCCAGCGAAGGCCGGCAGCCCTTCTCCTCACGGGACGCTTCTGCACGGGGTTGTGACGACGGCGGAGAGTTGCGTCTGTTGCAAAATCCCTCAGAAAAATTAAAATTTAGGGGCTGTGTTTATCGGCTAGAGATACCAGCAGGCAAACCCACAGCACCTGGGCCCCGCCAACCTGCGCCACGGCCTGCGCATGCGCGGCGCACCCCCCACCCCCGGCGAAGGGGCGGGAGACTCTCCCGGCACCCCCCCCCCCATGCGATTGGCGGCGCGTCCCCCTTCTTCCCGCCCCTTCGGGGAGCCACCTCCCTTGCCATTGGCCCCGCGGGTCGGCGGCGCCTCGCGGTTGGCTCCGGCGGCGCTGCGGGCCGGCGGCGCTGTGGGCGGGGCGGCCCGCCGTTCGCCGTGAGGTGCGGGAGGGCCCCGGCCGCCGCCGTCGCCGCCGCTGCCGCCGCCGCTTCCGGGTCCGTGGTGAAGCCGCCGCGGAGGACGATGGCGTAAGTGCGGAGGGGCGGCGGCGGGCGGGGTCGTACTCCCGTTCCCACCGGGTTGGGCCCGGTGCGGGTCCGCCGCGGGCTGGTTGAGGAGGGATCGGGCCCCGCCGCCGGCCCTGGGCCTGTCGGGCCCCGCCGCCGCCGGCGGCCTCCGTGAGGGAAAAAGCGCCCGGGCGCCGGGCGGCTCTGAGGGGCGGCAGCCGCCCCCGCCCCAGGAGGAGCTGGGGCCGGCGAGGGCCTTCGCCGTGCCGGGGGAGGGGGCCGGGGGGCCGGGCCGCGCTTCCTACGCGCCCGCCGGTGCTGAGGCGGGGGCGATCGTCCTGTGCCGCCTCGCCCCCCCCCCCCACTCTCCCTCACAACCGGGCGTTGTGTTAGCGGTACCGGCGTGTCCCCCCTTTCCTCCGCCGGCCCCGTCCGCTTTCCGTGGAAGCGGTGTGAGAGGAAACCCCTCCGGTTTCACAGGTTCCTGGTTTTTTTTTTGTTGTTTTTGGTTTTGTTTTTTTGGTTTTTTTTTTTCCCGTTGCGTATGTCTTTTGTAGGTTAACGGCGTGCAGAAAGGGTGTCAGGTCGGAGGACGGGAGTTCAGGCGCTTCCAGTTTTGTTTGGCCGGCGAGGAAAGTTTCGCTCTTCCTTTCCCTGGCCGGTGAAAGACGGATCTCTGCCAGCGCCCGCGGTCCTTAGAGGGTTTAACACACACTCACGCTCATCTGACACAAAACGCTTTTTGACGTGTCCAAAGCTGTAACGATAACATGCTTGCGCTTCACATTGTCAATAAAAAAAATCTGATGTAATTTATTGATATAACATGCTCAGACACGTTAATACGGTGGAGGTGTATTTTGAAGATTAGCGTATAGCCGGTATCCCAGTCATAATCTACGTCTGGATTTGTTTCCCGTCTTAAGGCACATCTCCACAGCATCCTTCACGAAACTTTGGGAAAACTTCCAAAGTTGGTAGTTTGCTGCAACAGATGTATCTATCTATAGATAATTTTATCAGGTTTAATATGAAAAAAGACCACGATCGTTGCCATGGGAGTTCTTGTGTTGTGTAATTTGATTAGTTAATTCTACTTTTCTGGCTTTTTTTTTAATTGTAGCTGTGCAGGTTTTTTTCCATTTTTTGTGTGTAAAACGTGATGACCAGATAAACAATCGGGCCAGAAATTTTGGCAACTGAGAAGAAAAACTGAAGTGTAGGAGGGAGTAGTCCTGTTGATTGTGAAAGTATGTTAATAGGTTATTCAGATAGTCATTGGTAAAAGCAGTATTTAAGGTCTGATTAGGCAGTTGGCTCCAAATGGATGTTCAGGGATGTTCACTTAGGATCATGGGCTGAATTTGCACAATTTGACAGTGTTCATGAACAGGTTAATGCATGAGTAGATTTTGCTCATGGTACATCGTCTTGGGTGATTGGGTGGAGGTACACGCACGTCTGGGACTTCTCTAGAGAGAGCTCTCATCCTTGTGTGTGGCATGCTGAAGTAACTCACCCCTTTTGGGTATGCCTTTCGAAAACTTTGGCATGTGAAATATGCATCAGCTGCTCTCTGGTAATTGCTCTTTTGCATAATTTTGTCCTGTGGGGAATAGGCAAAGTTTACTGCTCTTCATTAGCAGTGTTGCAGAGTTATCCTGTGTTTATGGTGGTGTTGAGACGTACTACCTTCTCCTAGTAACTTTTTATCTTCTTACATAACTTCTTAGAGCACTTGTTGCTGTGCCAAAATCTTTGGGTTGACTGTAGACTGGGACAGATGCTAATGAAGACCTATATGTAGTTCACTTAAGGATGATGATGAATCAGTCACAAGACTGATTTTTAGTTTGATTTATGGCACATTTCCCCTTTTCTCCAAACCGTGATGGTGTGTCAGAGGAGAAAGTTAGAGGAAGTAGTTTTGGAAAAATTCATATGTAAGATGTAGAAGACTCAATTTCATAGAGTATTTCAGAGGTACAATGCTGTAGTTCAAATTAAAAAAAAAAAACAAAAACGAGAGGGGGAATAAAAAAGTCATTGCCTTGTTGAGACTAGCCCCAAAAAAGAATATATATATATATATATATTTTTTTTTTTTTTTTTTTAAATAGAGGAGTGTGCATAAGGGAAGTTTTTTTTTTTCTTTTTTTTTTTTTTCTACTGTTATGAGCCTTTAGGTTCTGTTGTTTGGGTTTTTTTTTGGTTTTGTCCTTTTTCTTCTTCTACAGCATCAAAAGCTGGCAATGTAAGCAGGAAAGCAACCCTCTCTCCTGAACATGTCTGGGAGGCAAGGTTAAACAACATATTTTTATTTTTTAAAAATCAAAATGAAATGAAAAATCATCCAAAGTTCAGTTAGGCATTCCTAGGTTAGCAATTGAGTGATGCAAGGAGTACTGTATGTTGATTGCCATAGCAAGAGTTTGTCTTTGATTTCTTCTGTATTAAAACATGTCTTGTAGTACTAAAAGTAAATAAACAAAAATATGTCACTTCTGCGGTTTTGGACACCGGATCAGTAGATACTAGATTTTTCTTCTGTTTTCTCTCGCTGCTCTCAGAAGAGTGTTAAATTTTGTTTTAAATTTTTTTTACTGTAGATGCTTCTCTGGTGGTTTCAATTTCTCGGTTAGGTAAAATAAATCTCATCAGGTAGGCTACTGTAAGAATGATTTTTATCTTACAGTTCCTTTGAATATACTTTAATTTTCATTTAGTTATTTTTTAAGTAAATGTGTTATTTACTAACGTAAGCTACTGTAGTGCAAATGTTTTTTTAACTAAGGCTGTTCACACACTGGTTTAACTAGGTGTGACTCTCTTCTGTGCTCTGTTTTTGGTTCAGCTGTTTCCGCTGGAGGTGGTAGCAAGATTTCATTAGTATAATTAAAGCATTAGTTTAATTTGTTTACAGTTTACCGCTATTGTTACTTCAAGCAGTAGCAGAGGGGGAAGAAAATAGGCCTGAATCTTAGTTATTAGAAAAAGAGCTGCTGGTGTTTAATTCAGTGTAAGGTATGAAGCCAATGCAACATGTCAGATGGCAGAATTGCTGTGCGGCTGCTGTCACTTAGCTTATTTTTTGTGTACATGTGATTTTTGAGAACAACTTTCCTTTTCTTCCTTCCTCTTTCCCCTGTTTGTTGATTAAAGAATAGCTGAGCTTCCTAAGCTGTGCTGGGACGGGTTTGAAGTCTTCGGACCTAACTGGAGTGTTTTGGGAAAGGTGCCAAGGTTGGCAGCTTTTTGTTTTGTGAAATGTGCCTAATGTGCATCTGGGTGCTGACAATGTCATGATACCTTCAGAGGAAAATTCAGTTGAGTTGTGTTTATGTTTGAGAGACTCCTTTCTAATATCATTTAATTATCTAAAGCTCTGATTTCATAGCAGCTGTTGCTGGAGACCCTTTGAATGAAAGTGATGGAGTTGGTGGGATGCAAAAATGCCATTTCTTTCCTTTTCTCTAAGGAACCGCTGTGGGTATGGCTCCTTTACTGGAGATGTGAAGCATCCAGGTGTATTATCTTTGTTCATTTATTGAGACCAGGGGAATTTCCCTCCTGTTGTTTAATGTATCATTTTGGGTGTAGTTGTGATTCCACTGTCTTGTAATTGCTGTAGAGGTTGGGAGTTGAGTATCCTCAGAATGGTAGTTAACCTCTAATAACATCAGTTAACATATATTTGATCAATGCTTGATTTCTGTGAAAATCTGAGGAATATGTCTGACTAATTTCAGCTCCTGGTTTATTCCCCGCCATGAATTCTAGTAGTAATAAGGGAATTGGCAGCATCCGTTATTTCCCCACCTGCTTCATAACGGTATTAAAAGTGTTTCTTCTCAATATCATGAAATGCTAGTTTTTTTCCACACCTTTGGATACCAGTTTTATTCAGCTGTTTCTACAAGGTGTGCCAGGAAAAGAGTGTTACAAAGGATGTGATAAATAGACATTTCTTCTTCTTTCTCCTTTTCTTATGCAGCTCAAGACCCCTATTACCCTAATGCTCTTGGGCACTGAATAAAATATGTTGCCTTCATCCTCAGCTATAGGTACAGGACAGACCTTTTTCAGGTGGGTTGTTGCTCCCTAGGCTGCAGCTGTCTGCCAAGCAACTGCACTCTGGTGACCAAGAGCCTGATGACCGGGCTTATGGTTTTTTGTCTGTCAACTCTTTTCATACAGGCATGCTTTCTGTAAATTTTTAATGGCTTTGTTCCAGCAGTGTTTTTTTTTCTCAGTGTTAATCTGTCAGGCTGAGGTTAAAACTAGTTTACCTATTTGGTGTGATTGAAATGTATTTATAAAGATTTGAAGCAGCTGCTTTTGAGTATTTGGTGCTTTAGGGATAGCATATTTGCTGTGAAAATTGGATCGAATTTGGTATACTAGAAGCAGGCTGGAAATGAAGCGCATCCCCCAGGATTATAACATCCCTTGCATCTTTTTAGTACTGAGGAAAACAGATCAATGTGTGACACAAGTAATTAAAATTCATTTTTTTTAAGTTTAAGTGTGTGTTTCCACTGTAAAGAAAGCCTGTCTGATCAGGAGGAGCAAATGTACAGCAATATCGAACCCTCGCATCTTCAAGCCAGTCCACTGTCTGCTTTGAACAGGCCCAAGTGCTCTAAACATGCACAACCTGAAAAGCAGGCCCCAAGTATTCCAGTTTGGGCATCATAAATAAAGGATTTGGCCTTTATCTCTCCTTACTTCAGATATCTCATTTGCAGAAAGAAGACTACATAACCCCTTAAAGGACTGCTGTTAAGATAAATACAAGTATTGGGATTCTGTCACTTCAGTGCCACAGAATCCTCCTCTTCTCCTGTCCTCCTCCCAGGAGAAAGCTAATATGTTTTGTATGTATTAACATGGTATGTGGTAAATGAGAGCCAAGAGTGACATACTGAAGAGTAAAGATGTGCTTAACAAAAAAAAAAAGAAAAAAAAAAATTGGGGGGAAAGGCAGGTAAACCAAAACACTTGCCATGGTTTTGGACTATTCCAGCATGTTAACTGAGCTTATTGTCACAAAACAGTGGAGACCTTGAGAAAATACTATAAACAAGCGCAGAGAGGTAAATGTGAAGTTCTGGGTTTCTCTTCCTCTTTGATGGATTTTCTTTCTTGTATTAGCAGGGTTGGTTAAGACTCGGTTTCCCACCCAGGCTTAGGTCTCATCCTTCCAAGAGTAGTCCCTTAAGATTTGGAATGTATACTGTTACTTTAGAAGAATACAATAGCAGTATGAATGTAAATTACAGACTCCTCAACCTATGGGTCAGTGTCGGAGTGCAACAGTTAATGTTTTGTCTGCTTGCAAAGTCATTTTGCACACAGGAATAAATGCAACAGAGGGTGGCTTGAGTGCAGGCAGCTGAGAGGTATGCATGATTTAAATCTATGGGTACAATATATAGGACATGGAAGATGAAGGCAATTAGGTGCAGAACGGCCAACAGAAAGAAATGCTGGTTACTGAAAGCAGCTAATATCTGTCCTGAAAAGACGGCATCTCTTCCTCATAACAAACATGATGATCCAGATCTTGCCTCTCCATTCTCTGTGCTGTATAAATGCACAAGGGCATTATAAACAGTGGGTACTACTTAAGTCTCTGCATGCATCCCCCTTCTATTACACTAATTCATATGGCCAAAATTGCTTCATAATTTAAGTGGATTAAGCACCTGGTTCATCTGAGATGCATACCGAGAGCCCACATCTAGTGCAGGTGTTGCTGCTGCCTGTTTCTGAGTGGTTAAACTTTCATTGCCATCATCCTCTTCCTCAGGTGATTTGATCAAGGCTGAAGGGTGCCCTGACAAAAAAAAATAAAAATCAGTGGGGCAGCATGTTTAAGGATCAGCTGTGGAGCTCCAAAATGGTGTATTGACATATGATGACTGATTGGGGATTCCTGAGTTTATTTGCATGCAAATAGCAAATGTATTCCAGAAAACTTCCAAGGATATCCAATTTCTGGTTCTGGGTAGCGATGACAAAAAATGATGAACACTGTCTTTGTTTAAGCAACTGAGTATCAGGATCCCATGAGTTGCAGTCTCTGAGTTGTCTTGCTGCAGTCCTATTTGGAGCATAATGATATTTAATGTCCTGTCTCAGTATCACGTAACATTGGGTGATAATTTCTTAGGAAAAAGTGCCAGGTTGCTTTCTTGAGAGATTAAATAGTGTTTGTGTTTGTTATGGTGGTAGGCACTCCTCACCAATTGACAGCACTTCCACCGTGGTCTTGATCACAAAAGAGTGACCGTGTTGCCTGTTTGTAAGAAAGGGAAAAAACCAAGTTCTTTCTTCCTTTTTGCTGAAACTGTTGATTTTGGTTTCTCTGGTTACCCTGTCATTCACGGGTTAAAGGCTCTTGGAGGCTGCCTGCAGAGGCATCATCTGCTTCATAATACAAGTTGACATGTGGGGTTTTTATTAAGGTACTGCAAATGTCTTGAAGCAAATGACACTGCCATTATGTGATTTAATTTGCTGTTGTAACGTCCCTTTTAAAACAAAGGCTTATTTTTTAAGGTGTGTGTATGTGTGTGTGATGCTTATTATTCCTCTTTGTAGGGGAGCTAAGTTAGTAGCTTCTTTATCATCACTACTGGAAGCATTGTCTGGTGTTTTGGTGTTCGGGGTTTTTTTCTTTGGTTGTTTCTGTTTATTGCTTTCATGTTCTTTCCTCCCTATTCTGTTCCTTCTTACAGAAGAGGTAGCAAACAGATTGTTAGCACTTATTCTTGGGACTCTACTCGTGTTTTAGTTCAAAACATAGGCTCTTAAGTCAAGGTACTGTATTTACCCAAATGTAGGGGAGAAACAAGTGCATTAAAGGCAGGTTTTTTCAACTTTTTTCACATTTTGTTTTCAAGTTACAATAGTGAGAGGCAGTATGGATATCACAGGAAAAACTGGATAAATTGTTAGTTTATTGCCAGCACTTCTAAATACTGACTATTCCGAAGATGTTTTGCTGCTCAAAAACTAAGGTCTTACCAGTGTTATTTAGTTTTATGTTCTAGAGCTCTTGATGGAGAGCATCAGAGACTTCATAAAGAAAGGAAATAAAGTCTACTAAGTTTTTTTGAGGTTGAATATTGACAGGAGGACAGGCTGCCAGGAGCTGGAAGGTGTTTAAAAAAAGGAGGAAAAAAAAAAAAAAAAAAAGGCAGAATTAATGCTTATATGCCTATCTTCATGTAAGAAGGCTTGACAGATAACATCCAAGGGAGAAGACTTCAAATGAAACTAATGCAAGTAAAATATTGCTATGTAATTACAGATGTTATGGAGTTGAGCTACTCCCTGTTAATCACACTTAATTAATATAACCCAGTTGCAAAGTGATTTGTGGGTGGTTTGAGTAAGTGTGTAAGATCAGAAGGACTGTTTTTCTGCTCTCTATAACAGAGATACTATGATAGTCACTTTTTATAAGATGATGCAAATCCATCCTTAAGCAGAAGAATTAATGGACACAGTGGATTAGGAGGTTATGGGAATTTTCCATAACTCCTGAAAGTGTCTGCTTCGGCCTTTCCTTCCACAGGGGCAGGGGGTTCAGTCTCATGTTGTTTCATATTCCTTTTTTGAATGTTAGAAGGCTTAATACAGACTCATTTTTACTTGCATGTTCAGTTACCTTTGACTTACTGCTATGGTACAACAGTTTTATAAATTTATTTGCTATTGTATGCTGTATAGTGCATTCAGGGTACTAAATTTGGAGAGCGTATTCTCGCATTCTGTAATCCGTTTTAGGGAGGCACATGCCTGGAAACTCTGTTTGTTTCAGCAGAGAGGAGTGGAAGTGTTTCTGGAGCTCTAGAGTAGAAGAAAAGGTAGCTGAGAATCATGAAGATGTTATTGAAGACATAAAACCAGTAAATTCATATTTGTGTGAAACAGACTGTTAGAGGTTATTTAACAGGGTGCATACTCAATTTTCTCCAAACTGTACTGTGCTTGTTATTAATTTTGCTTTGTTTTTGTTTTTTTTTTTTTTTCCTTCAGTTCTATAGGTGCTGGTGCAAAAACAGTTTAGCAATGGATCAAAGAAAAAATGATAGTTTTGTCCCAAGTATCACACAGTTGGAAGACTTCCTAACAGAACATGACTCCAATGTTGTTTGGCTGTTAGTAGGTAAGGTGAATCTATTCTGTTTTGGTTAAAAGTTTTCTTGTGTGTGTACTTTTAAACATGCTTCTCTAAATGTTGGCATACCAATATCAAATTTCTTACCAAATTACATCACAACGTTGAAAACAGTTTTTTATTTGTCATACAGCTGCTTAGTGAAGTATGGCAATGCTGCTTAAGTAATTAGGAAAGAAAAAGTACAGAACTGTTTCCAATACTAATTGTGCTGCAACACTTGGGAGGTAAGTCCAGTGTGCAAAGGACGATGCTCTGCAATTGCAACTCTGCTAAATAAGACCTCAGTGAGAACTTCTCTCCATGAAATAAGTTTTTTCTAACACCAGAGTAAGCTGGTGATTAATTGTAATACCATAACAAAGGATTAGCATTGTAGCACATGACAGGCAGATACAGTAGCTTCGTTATACCAATATGTACCTATCTGCCATTTAATATGGTATAGTTTGAAAAGTGATATAAAGACTGTTGTGTTTAATGACATAACTTCTAGACTAAATGGTGTGCCACAATAAGTCTTTAAGCCAAACTATTGTGTACTCGGTTATGGGCTGCTTTTGTAAATGTGCCTGATTTAGGTATGCTCATTTTTTTATAATTCTAGTGCTATTGTTTATATTTGGGTAGGTACTTCTTTTATTTTCTGAGCCAATGAACATGTGGATCAGGGACAGCAAAATAAAAACTAAGTTGTATTCAGGTCTGGATGAGAGTGCTAGAAGTGTGTGCTGAATTTGGACTTTTCCAAAGGTAGAGAACGCCTGCTTTTCAGCCTTGATTCTTGGACCTGGAATGAGGGGCAGCACAGGAAAAATAACTTTGTTTTGACTTCTGGGACGGTAAAGCATGGCTATTGACATATTGGAATTATTTTTCAGTACGCCAAACTGAATGAAAAGGACATAGGCAAATTAGCTGAGGGTGCTTTCTGAATATTATTCTTTCATGTTTTACTATGTTGACATGGAAAGCTTGTACTCAACATAAAATTCTAAGTGTAATCAAGATGAAAATAATGGAATGACCATGCTGATAGTTGCTCATGGTAAAATGTGGAACAGATGCAGAACAGATCTGAAAAATTTGTCTCTGGAAGCTTTGACTTGAGAATTAGAGATGTTTGGGTCTTTCATGAAAGAATAAAAGTGTCAAATTGCAGCCTGCAGAATTTTCTTTTTCTGTTTTTCCCTCTCTGCGCTGGATTCCTAGAGCAAACTACTAGTAATTCTACTTGGAAAGTATGTAGGAGGATATAAGCAATTCAATTTAACAGCTATAATTTAAACCAAAAGCTTTGCTTAGCTTTCTTATTATCTTGAATCTATTAAACTTACAAATTTCTGTTTCATAGAAGGGTGGATGGAACTTCAAGAAAAAATATAGTCCATCCCCTTTTTCTACAAGCAGAATGACCTATATAGAATTATGCAGTTTTGGGGAGCTGCTGATCCCTTAAATTGTAAGAAACCACCTGCTATTCCAGAAACAATGACACAAACAACAGAAAAAGCTGGGTAGCCTCCTGTTGTTATGAGGTTTGGATAGAAACGTATTCAAGTAATATTTATTAACTGACCCAGTTTCAACCAGCCTTTCCTCCTTTGCTTTCATCTGCTGACCTATGGCATCCTGTTATAAGAGAACAAAAAATTATGTCAATAGTTTCTTCTCCTGAATCCTGGAACAGCTAACTATTGATCGCCGTAAAAGAGGTGATGAATTAAAAATCACATGCAGTAAAACTTTCCAAATGTAATTTCCAAACTGTAGTTTCAGTGAAGAGGCTTTTAAAATCAAGAATATAATAGTGAGATGAATAGAGTTTATGGGATCTGTCACTTAATAACAGAGACTAAATTTGCTGAGGGGAAAGAAAAGGCTACAATTTGTGGCAGAGGTGAGACTAGTGGTAAAGGCAGTGGATTAGGACCGTAATGCCTGGAAACTGCACTAGTTTGCTGATTTTTCTCAGTATATCTCACCTTAAGAGGGTACCTTCTTGGCTTTAGGTATGTAGAAGTTAAGTGTCTAGTTGAACTTTAATCTCAAATTAAGTTTTATTACTGGAATGAGACCCTCTGAGCGTGAGTCATTCCACCTTTCTCCCTACATTGATAGAGGACCAGCAGCGAGTAGCTTACTCATCCAGAAGCGAGGGGAGGTAAATGCTGTCCTTGCAGTATGCCTTCACTGAAAACCAAGAGCAGTTTCTTTCCTGGGGTATAGCTTTAACCCTCCCTGCCTTGTTCCTGTGTAATCACCCACACAGATTTGATTTGTTTTACATGTCAGGCAGCTTACCCGCCCAAGTGTATGAGCTACTTGAATTTTGGCCACACTGGATCCATTTTCCAGTAACGAAGAGACAAAGTCTTGCAAGTCTGTCTCTTCTACCTTCTCCTCATCTTTCAACAAAGCACAGGTGTTGTTACAAACCAGTGGAGCATCCCACTGCAAAAAAATTAAGGGGCAGTAAAAGGACAGGTTGTGTTTGTAACTTTTTTGTGGTTTTTTTTACTTTCTGCAGAGTGAAGGCGTCATACCTGTATGCCTTTCTGCACTTCAGATTTCCTGTAAAAGGCACAATAAATCTGAGCTTTTCAGTATAAAGTGTATACATAACGGAAAAACTTCTGTTACAAAGTTCAGTTAGTATAATGAGTAGAGTTACTGCAAATACAAAAATTGCTTTCTTTTCTACTCTGCTTTGGATGAAACAGAGTGGTAATTATCCGTAAAATGAGTTAGAACTAGTCCGTTTCCTGGCAGTCCCATTCCTTTTGGGTTTGTCCTTCTGGAAGCTTTCAGAACCCTTGTAGTTAGAAATAGGTTACTAGCTCTTAATCAACTAAAGTAAAAATTACTTTGGGGATTAGCAGACCTAATTTTTTTTTTTTTTAAAAACATGTTTCTCATTGGATTGCTATTTCCTTTTTTTCCACTATCAAATTCCATGCTTGAACTGTTAACAGATTTCTGCTAACCCAGGGACTGGTACATTTCTCTCAGGATACAGCAACTTAGGAAATGGTTTCAGATGTGATAATGTTGTTTCCTGTGCCAAGATATGAAAGACTAGAAATCTATTTTACAGTTCATGGTGTGGAGAAGGCAGGAGGAGGAATGTAGTATGACTTCTGTGGTGGTTTTTGGTTTTTTTTAGGGTGTTTTGAAATAAATGACCATGTGGGATAATCCATGTTATTATTTGATCTATGAAATTTAACTACTTGGATGATAAGGGATGTAATGACATATGTGGTGCCTTTTTGCAGGTCCTCTGGAGGACAGGTTTTTTAATATTGAGGAATGGAAAAGCAGTGGAGAATCTATATTTTTCTGAACTTCTCCTTTCCCCTTTTCCCCGCCTCCCATGTCTTCACATCCTTCTCATACCATCTCTCTGAAAATAGTCATTAAAGTGTCCCATCAGTTTCAAATTTTTTTGGAGAGTAGGAAGAACATTCTTGTGCTTTATAGTCTTAATAGGTAAGGCTTTTATCTAGGTCAGCATACTTTAAAAAGTAATTGAATTCATTTTAATCTTTCAACAGCTACAATATTGTCTTGTGGATGGATTATCTACCTAACTTATTATAATTCCCGGAATATTGGACTCATTTTAACATTGGTTCTTAACAGATTATATAAACATGGCTACATCCATATTGGTAAGTTATGATTACTGTAATGCCGCTGTTTATCTACTGCTTTTTATTATACCTCAATTTGCTAAAAACTCAAAGTAAAATCAAAGTGTTCCTTTGTTAGAGTAATTTGAAAATTACAAGCATGGATTTAATTTAAGAAGAAAAAAATTCAATATCATGCTTTAGGGCAGGATTCTTGGTGTAGGTAGAAAAACACCCCCTTTTTCATTGAAGTCTCATTATTTTATATTAAAGTTCACTTGACAGTTTTTTTAACTTTGAGTCAAGTTTACTTTTTTTTGTTTGGTCTCTATACTTTGTGTCCTTAAAATCTGTGCATTTTCCATTACCCCTTTTTCAAAGCCCTGTAATCGTAATGGTTAGTGTCCTAAAAGGAGAAGATTGACCTCAGTCCCCCATGGGACCTGCCTGATCCGCTTTTGAATTTGCCTCATAATTTGGTGTTAAGAGGTGCAACCTCCCACTCCCCCACACCTTTGAGGCTGGTTATACAGCATCTGAACTGTGGGTTGCAACCACTGGAGTGGGCTCAGAGAGGCACAGTGGAGCCTCAAGCCTCAACTCCCTGTTATGGCAGTGTCCTTGCTTTCTAAAGAAACTGTCAGAACAACTAATCATGTTAATCCATACTGGGACTGTGATATGTAGAATTTATACTGTCTAGAACATTTGCATCAAAATCCATTAACTTTTTTTTTTATATTTTAAAACATTTTTGAATAAAACAGGTCAGTACAAATCACTTGGGCACTCACCCACATTACAAAAATATCTGGTGCTGAGTCACAGAGGGCTGTATCCCACAACCTCACTCTGACTGCACTTTTAATTTTCTGTCAGTTATTCTTCCATGTCTTCCTCTATCTGCTTCCCAGAATGACAATGACTTTAGTTCTGGACTCTTTCTGCAACTATTGATCATAAATGTAGTGAAACCTTAAAAAAACCCACCCACCCATACCCGCCTGCCAAAGAGACCCCTGCAATAATTTGTTTATGTCCACAAGAATTTAAGAACTGTAATCCAAACCATCTTCAAATCCAAATTTTTGAACAGCAATGTAGATGAAATACTTATTGGCTGCTACACTTGATCTATGGGCTTTTATTAAAATTTCTCTGTGAAATTGCTATTAAGTAAAGACAGCTGGACATAGCTGACCAAATATATGGTGTTCTTTATAAACTTAATCAGTAAGAAGAACATAACATTAATTAAATCCCATGATTTACAGCTTGGCTTGAATCAATTAGTGGTGGGGTTTTGGGGTTTTTTTTTGTTTTTAAATCAGGGTATACTTAACTTTCGGTGGGTGAGGTGAAAAGCCTTAGGAAAAATATGAGCTATTGCATTACCTGCTGGTCTTTTCATGCTTATTAATCCTTCCTGCTGTAAACACAATTTGTCATAATAATTGGACTGAAAACTTTATAGCCATTTAAAATTTGAAAAATTATTTTGTCAGAAATCTTTATTTCTCTAACTATGGTCTTGTATACAATGGCTTGATACTACAAATGTTCAAAATAGCTTTCCTAACTCTTTTCACAGGCTTTGCAAGGCACCTGAATGTTCCTGAGTGACTAGTGTGTCTCAGGGGATTGCTTGTATTCTTAAGTGGTGCCAAATCCAGCACTTTTTAAAGTTTTGTACTTTTTGTCTTGTATGTTCTGAATCTCTGACTTCCCTTCTCCTCTGAAAGTCAGTGTGTTTTCAAAGGGGAAGCTCAAGATACTCAGTAAACCCATTTCAGATAATTGAATACTATGTTCTTCCTCTTCAGAAACTAAAGCATCAACAACTTTAGGCTGATGTCTGATAAACACTGTTTTGTGCACTAGG
Organism: Aquila chrysaetos chrysaetos; assembly: GCF_900496995.4. Taxonomy (NCBI): domain Eukaryota; kingdom Metazoa; phylum Chordata; class Aves; order Accipitriformes; family Accipitridae; genus Aquila; species Aquila chrysaetos. The sequence continues at coordinate 78,222,900 of NC_044004.1, read as the reverse complement.
TTCCTTTTCATTCTCTGTGCTGTCTGGAAAAGTCATGGTTCGCGAAATCTATTTTATCACAGAAGACATGTCTATCAGGTACAGATTTCCAAGGGGGTGGCTCTTCTAAATAGCGATTTCACATACAGTGAATGTATATGTCTAAATAACACATATCAAAATACCATCTTACTAATGAGCAATAAATATAAATGTTAAAAATAAACTGATTCTTTTGATGGTAGTATTTAGACATTCTTAGATACTTGTTAGCTCATTTGCTGGTTGAGTGTTATCAGTTGGAAGTGAGTACTGGACAAGGTTCTAGTTGTCCTCAATATTTGAGAAAGAAAATTCTTTAGAGTTTGAAGGAGAACTATTTTTTCATTAATGTCTTTCACTCCTTCATGCTCCCACTCTTAAGTCTGGCAGATTCATTTTGGCTGAGTAGTTTGCATTTATCTACTGGAATTGAGAATAATTTTTCATGAATGACCCACTAGTGAATAGTTTGTAATTTTGTTTCTTACTGTTAAATTTTGAAAGCCTTGAGAAGGCAATGGCTATGGGGTTGTATACAAGTTCCGCTAATGCAGTAATTGTATAATATTATACTGTATGCTTTATGCTGTAATGCTTCATGCTTTAATATTGCTTGTACACTACTGCAACTGGAGATCTCTGCACTGCCTAAGGCAACATGTCATGCAGCTGCATGTAGGATTTTGGATTATCACTCTCAACTTCTGTTTTACCTGATTTATTTGATGTAGAATTCAAGATGGATTTATCATATTTCGCTGGTGGAAGATGTACAACCCTAAGCAGAAACAGCATGGTAAGTTTCTCAAAAAGGTTTCAAAGTTTAAGTTTACAGGTAGCCTACAGAAAAATACTTTCTTTGCACAATCGCATGAGTGTAATTGATTTGTTAATATGTACCTGAAGTACATTGAATCATCAGAAGGTATGGGTTCTTTTAACTGGTTGATCTGTGTTAGTAGACTAGAACACCACAATGAAATAAATACAGGATTCATTAGCAGGGACTTGAACCCTTCTTAAGAAAAACCATTAACCTTAATAGTAGCCTTCATTATCTGTAGTCTAAGCATAATTGACCCTGTATTGAAGTTTGTAACTATAATAAATGGAGACTTCTTATGTTCTGGAAGTGATTTTAGTTTCAGGTTTTAGCATTGTGCTGTCAGTATTTTAGCAAAAGTGTTACGGTAGGGGATGTTCTTTAGTATTTGATAACCCTGTGTCTTGATGGCATCTGTGGTCATAGAAGTTTTTCCTTATCTCTGGCTGAAGAAGGACGATTAACACCAGATGCAAGAGATTAATTGTATCTGTGAGAAAACATAAGTAGCCTGGTGATGTGTGCTTAGTCATTTATAGGATTAGAATCTGGTTGAATGAGTCTCAGGTCCTGCCTCTCTTGATTTTTGAAGAGTCACAGCTCCGTTACTGATTCAAGGAGGTCCAGAAATGGCAACTGTGCACAGTTGAGGAGGGCACTGATTGAGAGCGTCATCGAACTTTGGAGGGCTTTTTTTTCCCCATCTCCCCTTTGGAAGTGGCCTCTGATGGTGTGAAGCCTCTTAGACTTGTCAGCAAGCTTGTACAGCTGTTGCTTTGTCAGTACCAACTCAACAGTGGTAGGAGTACTGCATACACATTATGCAGGTAAATAGGAGACGCTGTTCAATAAGGTGATACGAGTTGGGAGGAGTTGCTCACTTCTTTTTATTGAGGCATTACTAAGCCTCTAAGGTGATAGGACACGATTCAAGTTCTTTATACCGTAAGATGACTAATTCAAAAAGTGGAAGCTAGTCGTAGAGTTAATTAGATTTTTCCGACCACAGGTTATTGTCCAACAGGTTTTCATAGAATTTTCTTCATCTGCTAGTTAAAACATATTTCTCTAGTGGCTTACAGAATGAAAAAATGAGTTGAACTTAATGTAATAAAAATAGTTGTGTATGTCTTTATGGTGGTATTTTTGCTTGGCAGTATTGCAAGGCTTTAACCATTTCTGCTGGCATTTAAGACTGCACAATTAGTGGACAAATAATCCAAGTAACCAAGGAGGTCAGAGGTGTATAGGTCTGACAACAAAGTAATGTGAATAAAATACTCTCTTAAAGAATTACTCTTTTTCCTAGGAAAAATAACCTTGCTCACTTCACGTTTTGATTATTTAGCAGAGATGCTTTCACTTTCTACCTTAAAGGAAAAATAAAATCTTCAGTGATTCTTAGCCTATTGTAGTATATTCTTCCTGATACTTTTTAATCTTCTTGATTGCAACAGAAATACCTGTACCTGACCAAATGGTGAAGGCTGCTGGTAACTTGCATCTTAAAGATTTATGTTTTGTTCAAGGATTAATCCCTTGCAGCTGTCACACAGAATGATTGGAAAACCTGTTGTAGCTAGATATTACTGGTGCATAGCTTTGTTTCAGATCCTTTTTAATAAAACAAAAAACCAAAATAGCGCTGAGACTTTCCCATAGAAAAACACATAGGCTGAATCAGGGCTATTAACAATTTAAAGATCCCACCAGATTTTTATGAAAACACAAGCCTTAAATATTTTAATATTTTTGCTTGGAAAAAACACATCTTATGAAGACTTACATATAAGCAATAGCAATTAGTTTGAGTTTTTTATTTATTTTAATTAGTTTTGGTTTTTTATTTTTAAGTTCTGTAACTGAAGTGCAGAGTGCTCCTAACAATAATGTGAAACGCAACAGGAATGGGATTTTGCTTCTCATAGTGCTGATAAACTTAAAGTCCTGTCAGTGTAGAAATAATGTAACCTCATTTGATTTTTTTTTTCTGAGAGATATTAGAGTATTAGAGGAGGTTTTTTTGTGCACAAAGGGGAGGCTAGTGAAGGATCCTGAAATACTTGGAGACCTTAACAAGGGAACTCCCTTTCAGGTAATTTCAGGTGTCCAGGGACACCTTAAATTTCCTAAAAGCTATCTTTGTCTGTTCAAATGCGTATGAAGCTTGTATCTGTCTCCATCTCCTGAAGGAATGTGCTGAAGGTAGTGCAGACTCCATTCCTTACCGATCTTGTGGGAGGAGAACAACTAGAAATACATTCATATATTCAGAGGTTTTAGAACCAGTAAAGGCTTCAGCATTAATCCAACCCAGTCATACAAGTTGTAAAGTTTTCCCTGGAAGTGCAATAAGTGACCTTTTAAAAAGATTGAGTGTTGATGAGTACTTGACATGTTCAATAATTTATACCAAAGTAAAATTGTCTTTAATGCTAGGAATTACATATTCAATCTTGATATAACTTCAGCTTCCAGGTTGTTGCTCCTGACAGTAATAAAAATCCACTATTGTTCCACCTGTGCATTCAACATGTTCGCGTTATTGGGAATATTCTTCCCTGATAACTGCTTTCTAATCACATGGCTTCTCAGCCTTCTTCCTGAGGAGCTGAAGAATGTGGCAGTGTCTGCCAGTCACTGCTGACCTGCTGCGATCCACTGACTTTGCAAGTCTTATGAGGATACACAAAGAAATAAAAACTGAGCGAGGAGCAGGATCTGAGGTTTGTCAGAGAACAGTGAAGGTTATTAGGAAAAAGAGGGCAAACTCGGAGAACAGTTTCCTTTTTTCTGGTGTATGTGCTTTGCAAAATGCTTTATGGTATACTCTTCATATTGAACTTCTGGTAGTCAATATGTGTTTATGATCAAAGGGTAGATTACAGTAAGGGATGCTAAGAAGCATTACTATTAAACCTTTGTGTCAGAAAAAGGAAAAATAAAAACGCTTTGCATTCTGTTTTTTTTTTTCCCCACGCTTTCTAAAGCTAAGAGAATGATTTTGTTACCATTCTTCTGAGAAGAGGAAAAACTAATCTACCAAAATTGATGCATTGTCTACCTGCCCACTGGAATCTAAAGTAATGTTGCTGTAAGACTTGGGTTGCACTGTAATTTGTGGATGCTTCTCATACAGACTTAATCACAGTTCCTTGCATAAGAGAAGGTTTGAACCACAAAAAGTTTGGATAATGATTATTGATAACCTGTAGTGAAGTTGCACTTCCTGCTGTGGTTTCTTAAAAGTTCCTCAGTTTGACCTAGCAAGTGCAATCTGTTTTTCATCACGGCACTATGTTTGTACTAGGCGTGTCATACCAATGCTGAAAGAACTTCATAAAAAAATTCAAGCATGTGGGTTGTCTTCCTGTCTGGAGTGTTAAGTTAAACCATACTGGGACTTGAGAGTTGGTTTTGTACATACTTGAGAAATTGAAGTGGTTTAGAAACAAAAGTTGGAGGGTTATGTTGTGAATAGGGCACACCCAGATGTCTTGACTTAGGTGCCACAGCAGATTATTAATTTTCATATTGTAAAACTATATAGTGTAGTTTGTGTGGTGTTTTTTGAAGGGGGAATACTGTTTTGAGAACCAGTTCCTCTACTTTTTATTGTCAGGAGTGACTTGTTTCATGTTCCCATTAGGTTTTATTTAGTGGGTATATTTATGTTGAATTGTTTGGGTAGGTGTGATACAAACATTTGAATAATAAATAAATAATACATCTTGGATAAACTCTGTAGGAAGCAAATGTCAAAACCATGGCTACATTAGTAACCTTGATTCCAACAAATGTTGATAAAACTTCAGTATTTTGCTGTCAATCTGGTACTTAATTCTACATGACCTGTATATATGCTGCTTTGAATCGTTTAACTATATGACATTCAGATGTCCTTGTCTCTTTCCTTGCCTTTTTTTTTTCTTTTCCAAAAGTGTCTTAGGCAACCAAATTGATGTGTAGAGGTCAAATCTTATTTTTGTTATTAGGAAAAAGAGATAGTTGTCTCTTTAAATCCCCTTTAAAGAAATGAATTACTACATATAATTTCATTTAGTTAATGAAGTCAAATGCTTGCCTCCAGGAATTGAAAAATTACATTTATTTGTGTTCTTGATGATACTGAGATCTCTCAGGTGAACAATTGTGTATCCCAATCTTTGTCCATGTCATCCTTTCCCTATATCTTACTGATGCAAATTAGCATTACCAACAAACAGATTTGATAGTGCTTTTATGAAAACAGGAAGGAACTGAAACTGGCTCATTAACTTTTCTATGTCTCCTGTTCAAGAAAACTGTGATGTCAATGCTTTCTGGAGACTTATTATACATTTACTTTTTTTATAATGATATGGAAATTTCTGGTAATTTAGGTGTGAGGGTTAAAAGGTGGGTTGCTGTTGTTGGGACAGAGCGTCATATAGATGCATAACATGGGGGGACAGATGAGTTTGTTGGCAAAGAGGGCGCATTTAATAAAGCAGGTGTCTCTAAACTTTACCTCTTGGGCAGCTGCATTTCTTTTCTTGACCCTGACCGCAACAGCAGCGGTGTTTGCTCTGACTTCTTCATTTCTAGTCTGTGGGAAATGTTGCCTTCAGTTTGTAGCCCCTGAGTTACCGATTGGGGACTGCTGTAATAACCGTTGATGCTTCAGCTTCCTAAAGTCTGCTTGACTTAGAAAGACCAGATCAGGTTTTAGAGCAGCTCAGGTCTCTTGAGTGAATGAGTAACGGGCACTCTTTCAACTGGGTAATTAGGGAGAAATTGTGCGAGCTTTTTCCTCACATTAACTACATAATTAGGTCATACTATCTAAGGCAAAAGTATGTCAAAGTATGTCACAAACAGCTGTGTATGTGATCAGTAGATGTTAAACTAGTTTTTAAGTATCAGAAAGTCAAGCTGCTATTACAGTTAAAATTTTAAATTTGTGAAAATGTTGACTGATTGTGCAAAACGAGTATGCTTCTTGTTAGTTCTGCGTATTAATGTTTTCTGTCTCTCTGTAAAAGAAAGCTTTTTCCCAGTTCAGGCCTGCTGTACCACAGAGCTTGGCTAGAAAACCATTTGGGTTTTGAGATTGACTTGATCTCAAGCACTGATACCTGTGCTAAAAAGCAGAAGTTGGTGCCGAGGCTTCTGTGCTGTGCATCGAGAGAGATTTTTATTTGTTTGTTTTTATATGTGAGACTGAATAAACCTTATTTACCCTTTTGTGCAGCTCCTACCTGGATTTAGTTTTGGATTGTGACCTAAGGGTGAAATGATTTTCTGGTTTTATATTTTGTATGCAACTGTCCTATTTGCCAAGTTTTATTGATTTGCTTGGAAAGGTGCAATTATTTTGTGGAGTTTTTTACTGCTTTTTAATATGTACTTCCACAGCTGTTCACTACCATGTAGATTGTTTTTGCAAAATATGCATATTTGAAAAACTGTAAATATTGCAAGGGAATGTTGGGATAGAATTAGAAACTCTATTCCTACTATTTTTTTAGATCCAAAGGCAGAAACACGACTGTATATTATGGTGAATGACTTTGAATTTCATGTGTACAACCGTTCTGAGCTTTACGGACAACTTCAAGAACTGTTTGGCTTGGATCCCACAATAATTCCAGCAAAGAAAGATGATGAAAAAGCCCAAGTAAACGGGAGGCAGAGAACACATACCAATCTTGAAAGGTAAATTATTATTCGTTTTGCTATTTTGTTGATGCTTTGTTCTGCAAAGTGCTGAACTAATTGGGTAATGTTTTGTTAACGTACGCTCTGGAGGCCAAATGGTTGAAGCACAGCTGAGAGAGAAATTGCACTGACAAGCCTGACAGTCTAAATCTTTTTCCTTTCCTCAGAATTTCTACCATAATAATTAAAAAACACAACCAAACAAACCAAACACTCCTTGTTTAATGATCAGAGACAGGTTGAAAAATCTACTTGAAGCACAGTGTGGAAAGGGAGCATGTGTTGAAGAGGATTATGCTTGTAGAATAATGGTATTGCTCAGTAGAAGTAATAGCTGCTCAAGAAATTGAATAGACAAAATGTGAGGATCTGTATGGTGTTGGGAGGACTTACTGGTTTTTGAGCTTTATACTCAGGCTGATTTCACAAGTTGTCTTTTTAGGGGTGTGTGTTTGTGTATAGCTACACAAACCTTCTTTTCTTATTTTATTCCTCTTTTTGGGGTACCCCAGAAAACATGATGCGGGTCTATAAGGAGCTTTTCTATGTGGCTTATGTGTGGTGGAGTCAGATGTTCAATAATAAGCCTCTCTTTGGGTAGAATCACACCAGACTGATTTATTGGCAGGAGCAGAGAAGATCTAATGAGACTTGAGTCCTTCCACTGCTGCTGGCAAGGCCAGTACGTGTTACTAAATTATGTAGTGGGCAGCTGCAGGATGCTGTGGCAGTCCTGAGTTTGAGTAAGGGCTGTGCCTCCGAGCCAGTCTCTTTATGTTTTCATCTTACACCCTTATTGACAGGTACAGGAAGGACTTCTGCCTTTGGGGAGGATATGTCTTGGGAAATGGAAAATCCCACACCTAAATAGGAATATTTAGAACTGACCAAGTTCCCCTGAGGAAGATTTATTGAACTATTGCTTTGTGTTAAACGTGGCATGCTTGTTTTCTACCTGTGTCAGCTCAGTATACCAGCATCCAAGGCATAGCTGCATATGCTTCCTGCTGTTCTTCCAGACTCTCGAGGAGTCTGCAGTAGACTGCTAGCAGGTCCCTTACAGGAGACACCCCTGTGGGAAGGAGTGTCTCCTGAGAGCTGTGCACTGAAGATCCCTAGAAGAAAAGGTTGGTTAATTCTTCTGTGGAAAAGACAAAATAATAAACCCCATTTTTTCCCCATAGCGTTAAAGTAAAAACAGAATCTCAAGACCCTTCTTCTTCATGGAGATCACTTATTCCAGTCATTAAGGTCAATGTGAGCACGGTAAGTGAAAAGACCCTGATAATGAAAATATTTAGCAGTATATGCTTAAAAAAATCAGGCTTGCCATTCATTTTTCTTATACATTCTTTCTGAGTTTTTGTTCTCCTTCATGCTTTAAAAAAGTTTTAAAATGACACCACCAGCACTCCCCTGACATGTTCACAAATCCTGCTGGTGCTGATGGAAACATGGTTATGTTCTCTGTTCTGGGAAATGCTTGTGTCTTAGGCTTGTAATGATTTCAAGAATATCACCGAGCAATTAAGCTAGGTAATGGGTGCTGTACAATGTGTGGTGTGTTGGGTTTTTGGGAGGTGTTTGGGGTTTTTTTTTCTTCTTTTTTTCTTTTCTTCCCTGCGTCTTTTATAGGGATATTTGGACACGTTCCGTAAAAGTTGATGATGTTTCCCCCAAAAAACCAGGAGAACTGTTATTGAGGTGATAGGAGGTGGAGATAGAACATTGAGAGTTTAATGTACAAGGTAGTAGTTTTAGATATGCGCAGATTATGGCCAGGATTTTTGTGCACGGTCTTTATTTGCATATGGCTGGTTAAACTGCATTATTATAGGTAAATATACACATACATATGAAAGAGCAGTGTATAACAAGTAATTGGGTTTTCTTTTCGATTTAGGGTCGCTTGGCATTTGGGAATCATTATCAGCCACAAACCCTTTGTATTAACTTCGATGATGCTTTTTTGACATATACCACAAAACCACCTTCGAGCCACCTTGATCAGTTTATGCACATTGTGAAAGGAAAATTGGAAAATGTTAGAGTCATGCTGGTTCCAAGTCCAAGATATGTTGGTCTTCAGAATGATGAGTAAGTTTTGGGATTTTTTGTTTCCATATTATTTTTTTTTTTTTTTTTTTAAGAAAATGAAGAAAAGAATGTTGGTTGTGTTTCTGTGACTTTATTTTTCTTAGTGTGTTTAGACAGTTGGCATTTTTACCACTTCAGAGATTTTAAATGTTGGATCTTTGAAACTGTTTTATTAACGGAGAAATGTGCTGGTTTTCTATCTCATCGTAGATTTTTTTTTTTTTTGGTGTGTTCTGCTTTATGATTAATATCCTGCATTCAACTTCTATTTTCCTTCCCTCAGGTACTATAGCTGTGTGCAGGCTTTGACAGCACTAGATTTCTAGGATAAATGCAAGGTTTAAGGTTGTTGACTTCACATATGGTTTGGAAAGTATTTAAAAAAAATGGGCAAAAGCGGTGCACTCTTGCTGTAGTAGAAATCATGTTATCTTCTGAAAACAGATTGCTGATCCTTTTACCTCTGTGTATTCCGCATAAGCAGGGTTATGCAGCTTTAACAAATGGAATGGTAGTAAGTCAAACAAAAGAAAGGGTGCTTGCATGAAATGATTTGACACTAGGATTCTTGTTTTATTACAGTTTAGCCAACGAGACATTTATGTGCATACTATATTAACATTCTTGATTGCTATGGTGTGAACAACATAGCCAGAATTTTCTGCGTTACCTTATTTAATGCTTACAATGTTATATATTCAACAGATAATTTGGACAAAACTGCTAAATTTCAAAATTTTTCATGCGAGTTATTTGCTCAACAGAAAAAAAATAATGCATGCTTACCTTGGACAATTGTGTGTATGAGTTTATGTAAAATGATTATGCCTATTTTATATCTCCTAAGCCACAATATCCAGAGAATGAATTATGATGTTTGGAAATAAACTGTACATCATTTGACTGTGCCTCAATTGGCTTTGTATCAGCCAAATACTGCTGTCTGTAATACGCCTTTATATGTTTTCAAATAACATTCTGTGGATGTGTACAGAAACTTACTCTTCCAACATGACGACAAAGGAAATTTCTCCAATTAATATTGAAAACAAACAAGATTAAAACAAAATAGGATTAAGATACTCAAACTATTAGCTCTTTCTCCTGCTTCCGCTAAGTATTTTCTTTTTATGCTGTTACCATCCCTACAGCTCCTGATGGCTGAAGGGTGGCATGTATGCAGAAAACGTGCCCTAATTTATTGGGTAGATTCAACAAATGACCCAGTTCACTGGAAACTGGGAGTGTTTGAATCTTTAGAGCCTGCCCTCTTACACTTCTTTGGCTTAAAAATTAAGCTGAGTGTCTTAACTTTCAGAAATTCCTGCAGGCAATGCACATATAGAAAACTGCTAAGTGGCTCGATGAAATTTGTAACAGACTGACTAATCAATACAAACATCAAAAACCCACCTTGAAAACTGTCATATTGTATTAAACAGACATTTCAATGTCTCCATCACTTTTTGCAAATAAATCCTCCAAAACCCAAGGAAAAAAAAATGCGCTAGGAAAAGCAGATCAAAGCAGAACAAGTTTGGAGAGCAGTTAAGTCAGCAGGCTCAAAGTGGAGGTTTAGGATAGATATTAGGAAATTCCTTTTAACAATGATACTAATCTCATTATCATTTATTGCCATTACCTAATTTGGTTTTGCAAATGGGCTGTGGTGGGCTTTGTAGGGTTCTGCCACCTCCATCAGCTTAGTCCAGCAAGGTTTAACTATTCCTGCTGAGGGTGGGTTAGGCGGCCTCATTAGGTACCTTCCACTCCCATTTTCTGCGGAGGTAGTTTCATGTGCACTTTAAGCTGAGAATACAACTAAAAGAAGCAGTACTGTTGTCTTTTTTGCATGGCTGTGCAGTGAACACTGATCATGGAATTCATCCCTATTAAGAAAAATATATGTTGGTCTTCAATCTAAATTGGTTCTGCTACTGGGTTCACCACCTGTCAGTTATCACCTAACCTATGACCATCCTAGGACTAGCATAAGAAAAGATAACTGCTTTTCTTGTCTGCTGTGTTTGCTATGGCCTGTGATGCTTTGATAATGTAAAACTATAAGCTGCTTCAGTCATCTACTATATATTTTCATATTCTTCTGAAAAAGGGAATCAAAAAACTAGTGACAAGACATGATGATACAGAACTTTCCTCTTTGTGGAAAAAAAGCACGCTGAACGCGCAAAAAGTTTTATACAAGTGTAGTGAGTTCAGAGAGATCGGAACAAGAACACGAAAGATAATTACTTAATGGAATATGCAGACATGATAAAGATGTACACTAAAAGAATTGGAGGAAAAGGACTGAGGAAGATGTTTAGCTACTATGTGGGGTTTTGGTGTTTTTTTTTTCTCCCCCTCCGCTTCCATTAAACCTTATACCTTTCCTTCAGAAAGTGGAGAATGGCAAAGGTGATGAGGATGAAACGGCAGTGGGTGTTTGACAGGAGGATTTGGCCATTCTATCAGCTCCTAATGTTTTCCTGTAGATATTTCTTTCTTTCCTACAGCTAAATGACAGTTTCTGTTAGGCCATGGTGTTAAGTCAAATTGTCCATCTTGCTCTATTTGCATGTCATGGGGGAGGCCAATTCAGTTTTGGACAGAAAAAAGAAATAATTGGAAAATTGGGAGTGAATAGAAAGTATTTCATCTTTCACTGCTGTCGTTACTCTCAAAGTAAAATTGATTTTAAGGTTTCTGCTCTGTTGCTTCTGAAGAACTTCTGGCAGTACCTGGGATCTACACCTGCTGTTTTCCATATTTTCCAAGCTTTCCTGCATTTGAGCTGTGGTAAAATGGGCAATGTGCTTCTAACAGGTCACACTCTTAGACTGTGTACTTCTGTCATTGGAATGTTCTTTTTTTGTTAAGAGATGACAATTTATAAAAGTGGCTGAAAAGTGGCAAAAAAGTCTTTTGCAGTAAAAATAGAATTTTCACAGTATACTATTGTTACTACTATAAAATGTAACATTATGTAAATTAACATGTGGTAATGGTGTAAGAAAGGGATTGTAATATACCAGTATAATAGTGTTAGGAGAAGTGTTTCGTGTATTAGTTTCATCACTTAGATCCTTTTATATTGAGGGAAATGTTATTAAGGAAGAACAGCCTTTTTTTTTTTTTCTTTTTTTTTTTTTAAACTAATGGTCTAATTACTGAAGATGTCTTGTCCCTTTGGTTTAGGGTGCTATTTTAGTAAGAAAACTATTAGCAGGTGAAAGAATAATATAGGACAAGGAGAAAGGAACTCTTGATGGAAAGAAACATTGAAAGTAAAACTTTGCTAGTTGGTTGTGGTTTATAATACCTGAGAAGTGTCTTTGTGGAGAGGAACCTGGTATCTTCATGCCTGAGTTATATAAAGTAACTTAAAAGTTGAGTTAATAATAACAATAATAATAACGTAATGATCAAGTATTTTTTGCAAATCAGGGTAGACATAGCCTTGCAATATGACAGCTGCCTTTTTGTTAGGGAACTTGAGACCAGATAGATTTGAATATTCACAGCGTTTCTTTTCAGAAGCTCATTTAGTCTGAGGTAGCAGATAGACCAGAAATCACAGCATTACAGGGAGGGAAAGACAGGAGCTGAAGTTATAACCTGCACTTCAAGTTTGGCTTACAAACAGCTGCATTTGGACAGACTGATGTGGCCCAGGCACTTCTGTCTATTCTGTCCGCCCTTCTGGTAATGTGACAAGACCGATGCCTGGTAGATAAGGTAGCCTGTGGCTCTTGCAGGCAGCCTGCAGTCAGGCTGCTGGCAAGACCTGTATAGACACGTGGCGCTGGTGTCTTGGGATCCTGTCAAACTGGAGTCTTGTCCACAAAATCTTCCTGGTCAGGTACCGCATACACTGTATCTCCACTGTTGGCTTGCTTGATACAGATAGCAGTTTTATTGATGTTTCCATCATTAAATATGTACTACTTAGAAGCTACAAGTGAGCCTGACCTATGTAATCTCTTCCATTATGCTTAATATGTTGCATTTAAAATTACTTGAATTCATAAAGATTAATCTCAGTGCATTGCTTTTTAATTCTTATCTTTGCACTCTTTTCCATTACAGACCACCGAGGCTGATGGGTGAAGGCTTTGTTGTAATGCAGTCCAATGATGTTGATATCTATTACTATATGGATGAACCAGGTATCTTCTGTTAAATACAAGCATAAAATTTTAAGGGATTTGAAGGCTATTGGTTTATTTAATTGTCTGGACTTGCTAGACAATTTCTTTTTTTTTTAATGCTGAAAAATCTCTATGCTGAAAGAGTTAGTGTAATGCTTTGGAGCCAATAAAAGCATTCCTAGGTACGCTATGAGCACTTAGAATTTCATAAGTTTTTTTTTTTTCTGCAAATGAAAAAAATTTCCACTGAAACAAATGGGATTGAGTTCACGTGTTTCATATGTAGAAGGGAGTGAAATTTTGAGCTGCATTCTTTTCAATGGTTGTTGTCAACTCCTAGACTGTTTCATGTAAGAGCCCTGGGGAATTCCATAGATGAAATAACTGTACCTGTAGAATTAATGTTTTTATCAGCAAGTAGTTTTACATAGATGTAGGTACTCTGTCAGCAGTGCCTTCTGCAAGTCTATATGCAACATGGAAGCAATTAATCTTGATATTTATTCTTGAAACAAACTATGTTTTAAGCTGTAAACTTAAATGATGTAGGTTTCCAAAAGTACTTCAGGAGTGGGGACAATTTATAGTCAATACCTACTGGGGTTTTTAGATGTTTATTTGATGCATTGATTTTTGAATATTGCAGGGTCTGCCTTTTTCACTTTAAATCCAGTGCCTTGTATTACCACTTTGTTGTGCTGGATTTTTTTTTGGTTTGCAAGAGCTTTTGCTCTGACTCCACTTAAAAGTATTGCCTGAATCTTGAACAAGGGTAACGTGTTCAATAATAATGTATACTGGTGTAGGGTAGGTGGCAATTTTGGATCATTGCTGAATGACTGCTTGAATTTTTACTAGTAACTCTGGGTCTCCTGTAGCAAGTCTTCCTTATTATTTGCTTGCTTTATCTGTAGAAAGGATTTTTAACTTAATCTTCTTTGTTTCAAAACTTGATTTGTAAGTAGGATTTGGAGCTGAATGTGCATGTATGAAAGCCTGTATTGGTAAAAAGCATACTTAAGAGATAAAGCTGCTGTGTATGTCAGCATTTCACTGACATCAGTGAGCAGCGCTTCAGAAAATCCCAAGGATTTTTAGTTACGTTCTTGCCCTTCCACTGAGAGTCTGCATTGAATTGTGGCTTGGTATTTACGTACTGTAGTCGTCTCAAATAAAACTGACATCAGGACACTTTAATTGTCTTGTGCTTAGCAAACATTTTTCATGCTAATTTGAAGCTGCTTCCTTTAATAATTTGTTTATTATATTATGTAATATAGGTCTTGTACCAGAGGAGACGGAGGAAAGTAATGACGGAGAAGCAAACAATGAAGACAGTAAATTACAGGACCTGCCGCCATGTTGGGGTTTGGACATTGTTTGTGGCAAAGGAACAGACTTCAACTATGGACCTTGGGCTGATAGGCAGAGGTATTACAATGATTTACATCTTTAGTTTTTATCTTTAATATCTATTTTTATTGAGAAAACATTCTAAAGTTTCCAGTATGTGATTGCTCAGACTTCTAATTTGTGTGGGGTAGACTAGGCAGTCTAAAAGAAGAGTCCTGCCACAGTGGTTTAAGATTAGTGAATTCATTGTTTATCTTGTTGGCCCTCCAAAGTTAGGATCAGTCAGTGAATTTTTATTATTAAACTAATAAATTACGTTCCTATTTATTGTGAACAAAGTAGTTTTACTATTTATCAAGTGTTACATACATAACAACCTTTTAATTGGTTACCTTTAGACTTGTCAAGCTCCTATTAGCTCGTGGATGGGAATACACTGCATATTGATGAGAAAATTTTGTGGAAGTACAAATCTGGCTATGAAAATAATGAGGAAGGAATCATTTATCCCTGCTTAGGAGAATCAACTGCTTGATGCGGTCTCCAAAGTTTTTATTATCTACATACTTTAGTGACAAAATATTAGGCCAGAGCTCTACTACTATTCTTTACTTAGCCCTCGATGTTTTGCCCATGAGTATTTCTGGGGGAGTCACTGGGATTGTTTAGAGAGTAAAGGACTGTTAAGTAAAAGTGACATAATCAGTGCTTTCCCTCTTTTCCTCTATTAATTACAGATTGATACTTCTCTTGGCCTCCATTAATTCTCCTGTGAAACTATTATGAAACTGTCTCTTAGGAGCGTGAGGATGACAGACCAAAGAGTAGTCATTAGATACGCCAGCGTCTTAGAGAATTTAGAGAAAATGCCAATTTCTAGAACAGTGCTTTGGTAGGAACATGAAGTCAGTGAATCATTAATGATATTTTTAATACTACCAGGAAAGCTTGCTCTATGATGGTATGCTTTTTATAATTTTAACTGGCTGGGCAGAAGGCAGTTTGGTGCCTATGCAGAGTGCGTAGAGTTGATAGATACATACCTGGGAACACTTTCGCATTGTGCCATGGATAGAAGATAGGATTTTGAAAAGTGCCTGAATATTTTATAAACACAGATCTGTAGGAGTTCTGTGGACTTTGTACTCTCAATTCATATAAGCACTTCTACAAATACTGATCTTTAATACATCATGCAATAAAATCTTGGATTTCCCCAGGATTTTGACAGTGGGTGCTGTGTGGTGTTTGTGGGGGGTGTGTTGTTGGTTTTTTGGCTTGTTTGTTATGGCTTTTTTAAGCTGCTGTAGTGGTCAGGTGCTGGGTGCAGGAAACTGCTGCCCCCCTTAAAGACTTATTTCTAGCCCCTTGAGACCTATATAAGCTATGCTGTCTGTGCCATTGCTGTGGCTTTCCTTTCATGTAGCAGGCTTAGATGTAAGTCTGCAGAAATGTAGGCTTCATTTCACTCCCGTTCTGAGGTCCTAAAGTTTTGTATTTTGTTTGTTTCTGGGCATTACATCAATTATTTATGCACAAACCAAAGCATAAACAGATTACTTCCTACTATGTTTTTGTAGCAGATTTGTAAACCAAGGATTGGGAATAAGAAGAAAAACATAGCTTGTTTGCCATCTGAATTAAAATATTTTTGTTTTAAATCATTTATGGTCTGTCCATTTATGGCTTTTATCCAAAAGTCACTTCTTGTCATTGAAACTTTTGGAGATTTCAGTAATGAGTTAGAAGGCTCCAGTGATGAAGACTTTAAACAAATATTCTTTCTTATCACATGCAGTGGTTGTCTAAAGACTCAGCTAACTGGAAAATAATTAAATGAACCAAATAAATGCATAAACATGTATAAATATATATATATTTCTTCTGTGAATAAAAACAACTCTTTTTTTATCCCCCCCCGCCAGGGATTGCTTGTGGAAGTTTTTCTTCCCACCAGACTACCAAGTTATGAAAGTCTCAGAAATTGCTCAGCCTGGGAAACCAAGACAGATTCTTGCTTTTGAACTGCGGATGAATATTATTGCAGATGCCACCATTGATTTGCTTTTTACAAAAAACAGGGTAAATATGAAAATTTATCTAGAAAATAACTTGTCTACTGTGATTACACTGTGCTTTTTGTTTGTGCGTATTTTTACTTGTCTCAGGTGTTTATTAAAGAACTATGGTTTTAAAAGCTAGGCAATTTTTGGTTTAGTTTTCCATAAGTATGAGCAAACTCTTCCAAGAGAAATATTGGCTGAGAGGCATTAATATTTGTTGGCTTATTTTAAGTTTCTTTTAAGCCTTAAAGCTACATCTTAAGCTATGCTAGCTTGTACAGTCTTGGGAATTCATGATCTGGACATTTCCTGTGCAATCTTCCATTACAATGAAGCTCACCATGATGAAAAGATAATTTTTTCTGATATTGGATGAATATCTAATATTACTGGAGAGATGGCAGTGGGAGGAACAAAAGATGTATATGTGTAGGGGTTTGGATTTTTCTTTCCCCTGTTGCTGCTCTTATAAATGGGATATAGCATTACTTCATTGTACACCTGTTTTCTTCTTTTTTAGTGACTGAAAGGGTTAGAAAGTGTAGTGTTAGAAATGTATATTCACCTGGCCTCTCAGGCCTTGCTGTTTTGCTATCTTTTGCTGTTTCTATTAATGGACCTAAGTCAGCATTTGTTAAGCCT
Organism: Aquila chrysaetos chrysaetos; assembly: GCF_900496995.4. NCBI lineage: Eukaryota > Metazoa > Chordata > Aves > Accipitriformes > Accipitridae > Aquila > Aquila chrysaetos. The sequence continues at coordinate 78,206,050 of NC_044004.1, read as the reverse complement.
AAAAATGTTATTTGGTATCACTGCACATAGATAGTTCATTAGTAATTTTTCTGAAGGCAAGAAAGACTTCAGTCATTGGGTGCCTTAATCCATGTGTGGATAATGATAGCCAGAAGCATAAAGTACACTGGTTGATGTGGTGAGCCTAGAAATAATGTTTGGACTTTTTTCCTTTCTTGCAATACAGGAAACCAATGCTGTACATGTAAATGTTGGTGCAGGATCATATTTGGAAATAAATATTCCCATGACAGTAGGTGAAAATGGTGAGTCAAGGCTAAGCTTAATTTCTTTTCCTAATGTTTTTCCTGAACAGTTATCTTCATTCCTTTGTGTGTGAATGTCTCGTAGTGTTTTTCCTTTGTGTCTATGAGATGTATATTCCTATGTAAAGGAACAAAAAGTATATCCTTGCAAGATATTAAAGCATGTACGTATCTAAATAGTTAAGTTACCTGCATGTTTGGGTTAGGAAACACAAATTCTTTAACTACTAGACAGTCTGTCATTTAACTCTGTGTGTATTGAAGCAGATTACGGATACATTGTCAACTCGAAGAAGGAAGACTTCTTCAGTAGCATTTAGTGTAGTAGCTGAATGATGCTGAAAAATGCATTATGAAAACTATTTTAACAGTAGTTTGTTTAAACAAAGCAAACACCAAAATCCAAGGTGAAATGGAGATAAATGTAAAGTTATGGGTATGTTCCTTGCATTTACTCATCTTGTTGGCTGGTTTGAAGCCCTTTGCTAAATTGTTTGTTCTCATGATTCTTTCTGGCATATTTATTATTCTGCAACTTAAACCAAGATCTCCAGAACCTGAGCATTTCCAGACCCAGCAATAAGACTTTTGTCATTCTACATGAAGGCAGAACATGTTAAGCTCTTCGTTGACAAACAGTAGAGGACAGAATTATTATAGCACTAATTTCCATCATGATATTTCTTGATTGTTAGTGAACTGCTGAAATCACTGGTGAAAATTATTTAAATATTGTGTAACTATTATATCTGTATGATTGTGTGTTATATCTTTTGTTTGCTAGGCTATTCACCTACAATTAAAGGGCAGCTTCTACATGTTGATGCCACCAGCAGTATGCAGTACCGGACTCTTTTAGAAGCTGAAATGCTAGCTGTAAGTTTGCATTAATAAGCACAAAGCTTCAGTTTCTAGAGGACTTTTAATAAAGAACATATTTATTTGTCTGTAGAGCAGTTCTTTAGGTTCTTAATACAGAAATATGCCTTTTGAATGGGTTTTGCAAGACCTTGATATGTAAGGAACTTATGTATACACACATAACTATGCACATGTGTAACTTTCAGTGATTTACATAATTTATATGCCAAGTTATATGTGTTTTGAAAGCAGTGGAGGGATTGGAGTACCATTTACAAATATTGCCTCATTTACTATTTGTCATCTGTTCATAAGGCTTTACCTTAGTAAATGATTACACTTGCTAGCTGTGCTACAGAATGTGTGCACATAAGTACTTAAAAGTACTACAGAGTGCTTAAACTACTTGAGACAGATTTAATACTGCATTGTTCTTTTGTTTGCCTAGTATTTCACTTCTGCAATGCTGTATTTCTGTAGGTTACCTTTCTCACTGGTTTTTAAGTGACCGTATTAGAGTGATGTTTTTAGTGTTTAAATTTGAGCATCATATCAATGGTTGAAGAATATTCTGAGGGATTTAATCTTCAGTTTATTATGAGAAGTGATGCTTTTAATGAAAACTTTTGTTCATAAATTGCTTGGTATGTCTACTGCAAGATGTATCAGAAGCTTGTAGTATACCTTTCCAAATAAATGAATACACTAACACTCGTGGTATACCTTTCCAAATAAATGAATACACTAACACTTGACCTTCAAGCACAGAAAGAGAGATTAAATTATTAAGGAACTGGAGAGGCCTTCTGTTCATCCCAGCAGGAAAACAGTTTTAATTATTCAGCAGAGTACATACGTGAAAACTGCTGAGCTACAGGGTCAAGCATTGTCATCTTTTCAAGTAATTCTGATGTTTTAATGTCTTGTTCACAGTTTCATATTAATGCCAGCTATCCCCGGATATGGAACATGCCACAGACATGGCAATGCGAACTTGAGGTTTATAAAGCAACCTATCATTTTATCTTTGCTCAGAAAAGCTTCTTTACAGGTAACTTCTTTGCTAAGTAAGTTACATATCAAATGAAATATTCTTTCTTTAGTATTTCTTTTCAAATTTTGCAAAGGTGTACAAGGTGAGGTACTCTGATTTCACTTAGTTAGGATAACAAATTGTTTCTGAGGACAAAGTTCTTGCCTGTAAGCATCTAAGTACATGATATTCTTATATTTGAGTAGAGATACCAAATAATTTAATTTTCTAACATCTAAACTAAATTTGATCTTCAGTTATGTTAAGTGATCTTAAATTTCAGATGAATTTATTTCTATCAGAGCTATTGATTTGTTTAATATTTGTCACCTAGGATGTTGATTTCTCTGATCTCTCTCTCTCTTTGGCTGACTGATTTTCAGCTACTTAGGCTTTAGGTCATGTCCCTGTGGCTGACAGTTGATGAGAGAAAGTAATTTGCTCCTTAGGATTTTGGCTGTGAGGAGGAATACACGTGCACAAAGCAGTACAATGTGATACAGCATCACCACACTGTTGCTGAATGTTCCAGCTGCAGTAATGGAAAGAATATAGCCCCATCAATGTGGCACTGCCTGGGCTAATCAGCCCTGCTGGGAGGAAGGATTAATTAGTGCAGGCATAATGCCATGCTAATAAAGTTATCCTCCTAGTGAGGCTGGAGCCATTATCTGTATAGTGTTGCAGTACACAGCATAGTCTACCAGTCTTTTCAGAGCAAACATGAACTTTTACAACAACACTGTTTTGCTCCATTAGAAAATACTACTAATGTACACATTCAAAGTATCAGAGTGGAAAACCAAAGGAAGGCAGTTGGTAGTCCAGTGCTTTTAGTTCAATATGTAGCTTTGCTACTGAACAAAACTAAACCAGTAAACTTAATTAAATTAAACCTATGGCTTTCCAACTCAAAAAGCAGGTGAGAAGTAGGAGGTGGATTCGTAGCAAGTATTTGTGAAATATCTGCCTGAGAAGGGGATACTGTGTATTGTTCTTATTTTCCTTTTTCTGTAAAGGAGCAAACAGTTAATATTTACAGTTTATGAAAAGCCAAAAACTTAAACCAAGAAATCTCTCACTTGATTGCTACTAACTTGTTTTTTATTACTTTATGTGGGTTTAGATTTGATCCAAGACTGGTCCAGTGATAGTGCCCCTGATATTTTTTCATTTGTTCCTTATATGTGGAACTTCAAAGTCATGTTTCATCAATTTGAAATGATTTGGGCAGCAAACCAACACAACTGGATTGACTGTTCCACCAAACAACAAGAAAATGGTGAGGTCACTTTTTTTATTTGGAAGAAGAGCACATACTACAAAAATATGTATAAAACATAGAGTATATATATATAGAGAGAGAGTACAAGAATTATAAAATTTTTACTAGAAAAATGTGTGTTCAGTGATAACTACCCATTTTGCTACTGTTGATGTGCATAAACCATCCTAAAACTGTTGTAAGTTCTAACTTACTTCTTACAAATGCATACTTTTCTGGAGGAGAGTGCAGTTCTAGATCACGTTTTAGCATTCATTTTTCAAGACCCTTTGAATCTTTGATTTAGTACAACAGTTTGCAGAGAGCAACCATGAGGTCTTGACATATATTCAGTACGCTAACTGAAAACATTCATGTGGGAATAAGTTTTTTAAATAATGTTAGAAAAAATACCATTTGAACTCCACATAACTAGAAATGTCTGTTTCCTGTTCATTTCAGAATAGGAGATAATGCTGCTAATTCTAGACAAAACTAAGAGTTACATTTCAGAAAGCCAAAACTTTGTTTAATGTGCAATTTGGCTTATATGTATTTCAGTGATCTACACTGTACTAGAATCTTATAATTTCAATGTGGAAAGAGGATGGTTGATTAAAAATCATGAAGTTGTGTTCCAGTTAAAAATAAGGCTCGTTACTTCATCAGGAGCCTGACGAACTTTCAATGTGTGTTTTCTTGTCCAAAAACTGGTGTGTGAAGCAATAAAGGAAGTCATAAGATGTTAGTTACAGTTGTTTTTATTGTCTGCTTGCAATTTCATAGTGCTAAGTACAGTGTCTTTCTAGAAAAGACAAGCTGTAGGGAGTAAATACTTTCAGAATACTTTAGTACGATGTGCTCTAAATACGCAGTAGTTAAAATGGCAATTTCTTACGTCATGAGTTCTTGAATACCTTTTCATTATTTTTGGCTGTATGTGTGATAATTTGTTGAAGAACAAAATAGGGAGTAATTTTGACAAATTTTTGTTTGTTTTTCCTCTTCTCTCCTAGTTTATCTAGCAGCTTGTGGAGAGACATTGAACATTGTTTTCTCTCTGCCTTTCACTGACTTTGTTCCAACCACATGCAATACTAGATTCTCTTTAAGGGTAAGTTCTTTCCCCCCTTGCCCCTTTTGTCTTCTAAATGTGAGATAGTTTCCCTACCTTCTTCAGTCAGGAAATTTTAATAAACTCTGTCCGGAAAGAAAAGTACTCTCTTTCACTTCGGGTTCGTAGACTTTTTCTTTAAGTAACCTAGAGGTAAATGGTTTCTGTTGCTTACATGAAGCATCCAGTCATAGGTTGTTTTAATTTATATATACGTATATGTACTCAAATAAAAATATATTTTAAAAGTAGATAGACATGTATGCTTCATACATACATATATACACACATTTAGTATGTATATTTACTACATATACTTAGACCATGTGTGTCTATGTATGTATTTTACCACTTGGAAGTCTGTTCCCATTTATTTAGAAAATGTGAAAATCTAATGTATGTTCAAAGATAAAAATCAAATACTGGAATGGGTACCCCCAAACCATTTTGGAAAGCCATCTTCCAGATTTTTAAGAGTTTCTGCAGAGTAAGTAATGATGATAAAGTGTTTTTAACAGACGCAGCTAATTCTTTGAAAGACTGTACTTCTTGTCTTCCCTAAAATAGAAGCAATCTACAGCTACTAAAAATAAAAAACTAGTTGATGGTGATGTTGGTAATTTTGTATAATTTGATAGCAAAGAAAGCAATGTTTTATCTAATTTTTTTAAAAAAACCTGTGGTTTAGTTGAGATGTAGGGTAGCCTTGTGCCAGTCACTTAACTTTTGCAGTATGGCTTGAACAACAGAAGAACAGGAATCATTAAAAGCCATGCCCCTGTGTTTTACACATTGCTGTGGTGTGTTGTTATGTGCAAGTTACTGGACTTTTAACTGTTCAGAACTACAGAGCCCTTGGGGTTGCCCTAGAAATTGTTGGGAGCTGTGGTCAGCAGTCACATGTGAAAATTGAGATTTCTTGCCTCATTTTGCCTGTAAAGTGAAGATGATGGCACATACAAACATGCCAATAGCATCAACGTAATTTAACTTTTCTGTTACTAATGTTTGATTTTAGGGAGAAGATGTTGATCTTCATTTGTATCTACCAGACTGTCATCCCAGTAAATATTCCCTTTTTATGTTGATGAAAGATTGTCAGCCTAATAAAATAAGTCCTGAATCTTGTATTTCTGCCGAATGTCAAAGTGGTCAGAAAACGGGAAAACCCAAATGGAGGAACATTACTCAAGAAGAGTGAGTTTTATTGTGATATATATTTATGTCTTTATATTGGCTCTTCATGTTTACTTATTTGTTTGTGATGAAAGCAACCTCATATGTTCATGGAAGATATTTAATGAAACTATTGTACTTCAAATAAAAAAGCGTGATGTTTCTTTTTGAAAGGGCTGGATGGGTTGAATGCTGGACAGTCCCGAGTGTTGTGTTTACAATTGACTACTCATGGCACCCAATTTATCCTCAGAAGGCAGATGAGCAGTTGAAACAATCCTGTAAGTGTCACTACCTTTTTCTTGTTAGCATGTTTCATTTCAGGATCTGCTGGGACTTTGTTGGATCCAACTGCTTAAATTTGCAGAAATTAATTTTGAACTGAAGTACTATTACATATCATATGGGAGAATGCTAATCTTTAGAATGCACCAGGTTTGATTTAAAAACTGACAGCATCGCGTGATGTAAAATTTCAGAACGTGTCCCAGTTCCCTGTGTAAAAAGAGGATACTGTCTGTATTTCACTTCTTGTTCTTAACAAGGTGGATCTCTTAAATGGGTTGTTGCATAACATAAAATATCACTTGGTATATTAAATGTGAAGTACAACATTTTTGTCAGTATCATGTTCCTTAGCCTTTCTAAGCCTTTTCCCTTTGAATGTTGTAATGTTGTCTTATGATTTAGATGTTTAGGTACACTACATATGAGATATAATAACATTGTCTTACCTTTATGGATATGAAATTCTGAGAATTCATTGTAGCTAGCACTGTTGAAGTGAACCATGGCCATCAGATACGAGTGTTAGACTGGTCAGTCTAACACTAATTTCTAAATAAGAATTTTTAAATTTTAAATGTCTAAACAATATTTCTAAATAAGAAATATTCTGTAAGTATGTGCTTGCAAAAAAAAGTTATAACTTACTTTTATCTCTGCGTTTAAGTATTTTATTTTAAATGCAGAGGGAGGTATTCAGGAAGTTATGGGATTACATAAACGTCTTTCAGGCTGAGATGCTAGAAGCAGAACTAAGGAAGGAGAGGTATTAGAAGAATAATGAGGGCTAATTTGAATGGGCCTCAATCAGCAGGTGTTAGAAGACATGCTGGATAGCGGTTTTAAGTTTTGAGTTCCAACAATTTAAATCTAAAAGACTCAAATTTTGGAGGACGAAGCAGAATAAGATTCATTTTGCAGGTGTTCATTAACTGCTCTTGTGAGACTGTTAGCTTGTGTCAAATATGCATACTTTGAATTTGAAAACATTTACTTGTAATAGTAGCAATTGAACCTGCATTTGAAAGTTTGTACATACACAGGTAATTTTTTTCTGCAGCTTCCTTCAATGAATAATCCAGCACAGTCCAGCTCACTTCTAATCTGTGATGCTGATGGAATGTGTTTGTTACAGTAGCAACATCTGTACTTTATTTTGAGTCAATCCATAGAACTCTTTAAGTCTCTGAGAAACAAGTATGTTGTATTACAAGAGATGCAGATTCCAAAAAAGTGGTCATCTCACTGCGGCATTTAGCTAATTTGTAACACATAAAGTAATGCGAGCACTGAGCAAGCATTGTAGACAATAATGGTAAGTTAAAGCCTTGAAGGTTTTCTGGCTACAGGTGTGTATTCACTGTAGTTCTGTATGTGCTGGTTCTTCCAGTTGAACTGGCATCTGAAATCTTACTCCATCTGGAGCATCACTTCTATATGGTTTTCCCACAGAGTTCTTTACTTCCCAGCAATTGCTTTACATCTCCAAAGCACTTCCAGTTATTTACTTCTTTCTCGTCGCCTTTCCTCACCTAAAAAAGACAAAGCGCTTTCTTCTCCCTAATTCCAAATAAAAAGGAGGGATAGGAAATAAGATTTGAATTTCCAAACTGTTTTGTGACTAGAGTAATTGAGTTGTTTGAGAGGAAATTTTGGCCCACAGAGCTACCAGTTCAGAATAGGTTTTTAGTATAACTTTTGCTATTTTCCTTTTTATTCACTTTTGTTTATTCTGCAGTAGATGTGTGGTTGTGGGAAATCTGTGACACTGAAATGAAAGCATGTCTTTGTTTAACTTGAAAAGCAAGATAAATAAATTGAATTTTTTTTCAGAACTTGAAGGATTGTTTTTCTCTTGCATAATTAACATTGACTAAAATATTCTATATTTTCCTGTCTTCCCATAGTTACTAGATGTGAGAAACCAGTTCTGTAGCATAGACATGTTAACATAATTATACAATCCAAACTGGAAAGCTGCAAACAGTTGTATATTTAATACACATTCATATCTGCAGAATTTTGTCCATCAGAAGCCTTGTAATCAAGCCAAACTTGTAATCAAAATCTGTTTTATTCTTTATTTTGCTCCAAAGTGTCAGAAATGGAAGAAACAATGTTATCTGTGCTAAGGCCATCGCAGAAAACAGCCGACAGTGTGATTTCATCTCCCACGGCTTCAACCCGCCTTCCCCTTGACCCCTCAGAGCTGCCCCCAGATAAGCTCCACGTGGAACTGGAACTCTCCCCAGATTCCCAGATAACCCTGTATGGACCCCTGCTCAAAGCCTTTCTGTCCATAAAGGTAGGCATAGGAACACAACTCCTGAAATATATGGATGGCTACATGTTGAAAAGTGAAATAATTCATTTGAAATGGAAAATTATAATTCCGCAGAATATGTGAATTTAGATGAAAACTTTCTGTAAGTACTAGTCTGGAATTACTTCATTTGGTGATATGGGATAGCTGAGATGAATTCACTTGGCACAGGCTTATGAGAAGACTTCCAACATATGTATGTAGTCCCATATCAGCATAGTTTTCCTTTCAAGGAACAGTATACGCTCTGGACCTCACGTGCAGAAAATGTCATCTTTGACTTCTGCAGTAGTAAAAATAAAATAAAATTTAAAAAAATTGTGATTAGGGCTAGAGCTTATATTAACAGGCACTTTTATGGAAAGATGTATCAGAACCCATGCTTTCAGTGCGTTTTAAGTTCTGCAGAGTGTCCTAGTTGTTTGTTTGGTTTTGTTTTAATTAGATTCTGTGAAATTTCAGGAGTTAGGATCGTGGAGGGGAAGGACATGAGAATAAGTTTAATTTTAAAAGCTACTTCAATATTGAAGAATTTCTCATCCTTTTCTTGATGTTAATATGCTTTAAAATGTTTGTTAGTGTTGCTTATGTTGTGTCCTCTTCCGTTACTGATCTTCAGGGAGGCTAGAAACAGTTTTAATTTCTTCCCACCTCCTTCACCCTGCCTTGTGACAAAAGCAGAGGTGATTGAACATGTTGCTTCTATTTGACTAACAATGAAATGCTTGGGTTTTGGTTGGGTTTTGTGGTTGGTTGGTGTTTTTGGTGGGTGTTTTTTTTTGTTTGTTTGTTTTTTAAAGGTCTGTTTTAGCCTATGCAGATCTAGGCTAAGGTAATGCTTCTGGAGGCTTTCATTTTGGGTCAGGGAGTGAGGAATTTTGAGACAGGTGATCACTATCAGGACTCATACTGAAACAGTCATTTTTATGAATTTATATAAGGTATTGCATGTAAGCAATGAGTAGCAGAAAATACTCCATTTTTGTAGAGTATAGGACTTGCAAATATACTCATTATTTTTTCATGTTGCCACTAAAGTAAATAGGATTAAAATTAGGCCAGCACTGCATCTTGAGGTTTTCATTTCTTCTGATACAGAGGAAATGTGCCCATGTTTGAATTGTTTTTTGAGCTCCTCTTTTAGAGCCCATAAATACATGAGATGGTTCTGTGTTTCTAAGCGAAGCAGTGCTGCTTTGGTGCTCTTTGCCTCTGGAAGTATATGTAAACAGTGCTGTGTTAGATCCCTTGATTCTATGATGATTTAATTTTTTTAGGTGCAGATTTCTCAGATTAAATCTAGCTTTTTTTTTAATCTTCTAAATCTCAAGAGAAAATTTAGATTAATAGCTCGTTTTTGAAAATGCGCATTTATTGTTCTTTTTAGTATTTTTGTGACTGTGTTTACAACTTGTCCAGCTGTGCTGGCAGCGTCTCTTAATAGATTTTGGGGGTGTTGGGTGTTATGCTTTTCCTCATTTGTGGTTGAATTGTTTTTTTCAGTTTGTTTTCATTGATCTTTTTTAATACGTGCAGGAGAGATTCCTGGACATGCATTGTTCATGCAGTTTTGTTAAGCCTTCTTATTCTTGGGAGGTAGTTTTTTGGCGTAGCACGCTGTTTCTTGCTGAAGGGCTTACTGGCTGGCAATGAATGATTTATAGGTCCTTGTATCCCCAGCAGAAGGTACCAGGAGTAAGTTACTGGAGTTCTTAGCACCCTCTGCTGGGTCTGCCTTATAAAAAATATTTCAAGGTCTGTATTGTAACGTCAACTTTTATCTTTTCCCTTTGCTAAAAAGCAAAGCAGATTAGCTTTGGTTAACTTCTGAGGGTTTTTTGGTTTGGCCACAGAGCAGTGCTTAATTCATGTGCGTTAACACCAAAAATACTTCAGTACAAGATGGTAAAATTACATGTCCAGAGGAGTCATTATTTCAAGGCTGATAATGAGCCTGCCTTTTCTGCAGACCTTTTTCAAGGACATGGGTACTTTGCAGTTGCTTGCTTGCTTTCTGTTGTACACTTCCTCTTTGCTTGCTTGCGCTGCAGACTTGTGCTTGCAAATGAACAGAGAAGTTTTGAAAAGCAAATGAGGCACAGAAAAGGGAAGGAGGGGAGCAAGAAACATCATAAGATTCAAATCTGTTTCAGTTTAATCTTCAGTCTAGCACTTATATGTCTGCATCTCGCAAATCACCAGTGGAGTTTGTAAGTTGGAACATTTCTGTCAACGTGAGAGGCCGAGGGACTGAATTACTTTCTAAGAACAAATGAGGGAGGAAAGTTTGTGTCTGTGTTGTAACTTTGGTCAGAAAGGATTTTGCTCCACCGAATGCTTAGTCCCCAACTCTTCCCACGTACTGAATTAACAAGACAATATAACCTGCATAATTCAGAAAATTCTTCTTGAGAGTCTAGCCTTTTATTTTTAAGACGGGGAGGAGGTGACAAAGTGACAACTTATCAGAAATCTGATTCTGATGCACTTAATAAATAAAACGCAGGAAGTTGATTTTATTTGTTTTTAATTGGTGATGGATTTTCTGTTTCCCAAAAGAATTTGGCAAAGTTACTTTGGTCTTAGATAATTGAGAGGGTTTGACTTAGAAACAAGGTGGGGTTTAGACCCAAGGGGAGAAGCATTTATGAACTAATATTTTAGAAGCATGTTTAAGACTTTGAAATATGTTGATAACAAGTTTCAGAAGGTTGGATGAGAGTGACTTCCTGCAGGATGTTTTGCATTTTCTCTCAAAGTTATCTGTCTTTAAAAGCACAAAACCTGTTTAGAATGTCAGTAGTAGTACTTCAGAATAGTTATGTGTATTGCGTGCATCTAGAATACTGGTACTTTGAGAACTACTGAGAGCCCCTTCTTTTCTTGCAAAGCACATGGCCTAAATTTGCTCACTTAAGGTATCTGTTTTTCGTAAAATAAAAGTATATATGTTTCTTTAGCTATATGTTGTAGCTATACCTCTTATTTTAGGGAGGGCTAACATGCAGAAAAAGGTTGGATTTGTATTTCATTATATTGCGTATATGTTTTTAATGTGTTTTCCATATGGTCGTAACAATTCCTTTTCCTAGGAAAATTATTTTGGAGAAGATGACATGTACACTGATTTTGAAGAAGTTATTTCAAGCCCTGTTTTGTCACTGTCAACATCTTCAAGCTCTGGATGGACAGCTGTTGGAGTGGAAAATGACAAAAAAGAAAATGAAAGTTCAGTCAAGCCAGTTCACCCTCTTACTTTACGCCCATGGGATATCACTGTGCTTGTTAATTTGTACAAAGTGCACGGGCGATTACCAGTGGTAAGTACTTTAGAATCTTAAAATATTTTGCTTCGTCTAATTTTTTTCCCCTAGTTTCATAATCTGGAGTTAAATTTAACTCCCTGGAACATTAACTTAGGGTGGTGCTTACCAAAGTGTGTGTATAGTCTCTACTAAAATTGTGGCTATCTAAACCGATTTGAGACGTGATTTATTTTGCTTATCTGGGAGGCAGAACTGGATAACTTTTTATGTGATTTTTATTCAATGAACTTGATTTTGTGTGATAATATTTTTGATTGACCATTATGATTTCTCTGCTAATTAGCAAAACTGTCTTCTAATGGTGCATTCTGCTCTGTGCAGCTGCATTCTGAGGGATCCCCAGGAATTAAAATAAGACTCCAAATACAAAATTGGGTTCACTCAAAGGGGTTTGAATTGCTGTTGATGTAATTGTTGAAAGGGTTTTGAAATTGCACAGGCTTCTTTTTGAGTATCCACTTGGAGGAAAATTAGCATACTTCCTGCTCACAGGTTTGCTTCTAATCTTATGATTTCAACCATGTTGTGTATTTTCAGTTTCTGAAACACATGTGTTTAATTTTTATTCTAGCATTGCAGTCCAGATGGTCCAGAGTGCCCTACAGCTTTCTTGGAAAGGTTGTGTTTTGAGATGAAGAAAGGATTTAGAGAAACAATGCTTCAACTTGTACTGTCTCCAGTGAATTTGTTTCTGAATGACAACTATCAGGTAGTAGGGTGTTTTTTATGTGTTTGCGTATGTGTGTTTGTATAGTGGAAGTTGTGGTGATTTTAAAATTGAATTAATTTTTATTAGGAACTTTTCTATTGTACACTTATGAAGTTTATTAAGGCTTATGAATCATAAGAGGTATTAAAGAAAAATCCAGTGCGTTTTTTTTTTTTAAATCTTTATTTCTGTCCAGTTTGCATTTTAGTGAAATGTGCAAAAGAAAAGATTGTATTTTCTTAATTTTGCTTAAAATCTTTCTGGAGAAGGTCATTTAGGAAACTGAGAGTAATAGGCAGGCTGGTCTTAGGACCAAACCATTGGGTGATCTCTGGTTTGTGCGTGGGGATTTTTTGTTTGGTTTGTGTGGTAGTTGTGGTTTTTTGTGGTGGGTTGTTTTTTGTTTTTTGTTTTTTTGAAAGGGTTTGGTTTTAAAAGATACTGTAAATACTGCCACATGTAAATTTTGTTCAGTGGCTGGATATGTTTCACTTTTCTAAGCATATAGTTTTAAAACTACACATGTGTTACTAAATTGAATAACTGCATCTGAGACTAAATCACACAGCTGCATCTGTATCTTGTGGTCAAGATATTGTTATGACCTACAGTCTTCCTCTGGAGGAGGAGTCATGAGGCATACTTCAGAAAGTACTTAATGAGACAAAGTTTAGTGTTGTTTGTGTATGCTACTTTGATTTTAGTAAACTTGCAAAAATTGCCCATGTGGATGAATTTAGCTCAGTGAGGAGTTCAGGCTGGAATTTGTTAATGCAAGAAGTTATCCTGATTCAGTGCAGGTTAGTGAATAGTTGGAGTTCTTATTTTGTTTATGCACGTATTAGTTGCATTAAAAGCACTATGATGCTTAGACTTTGCCTTAGAGATTATATTGTTTTCAATGCCTGTGTCCTGAAATACGTTGCTGCCAATGGCCTGTATGAAATAAAATTTCAATTATTTTTATCTTATGCACATTCCAGAGTTTGAAAACTGGAATACTGTATACAGATGATGATGTATGTCACCCTATTTTTTTACTCTTATGTCTGTAAGCTACTGAAAGGAGTTGGTTGATGCTTGTTTAGTCTTTCCAAATTTGCATCCGGTATGCCACAAGCACAAAAGTACCTTAAGTATAACCACTGACTGTAAACTAATAGATAAAGGAATTGGAAGAAATAATGAACTTCCTTGATGGCAAAAATTTAAATTGCATCTTAGGAGGTTCCGTGTTAGCCCTCATATTTTTGAGATGTTATTCTGTTGACCTCTGATTAGTAAAGAAGAAATCCCCGATGAGAATGTAGAACCTAAACATCTTGGTTTTTTGGTTGCAACACTGCAGTTGTCTTTAGCAGCAATCTGAAGAAAGCGATGGTGTGAAGTCGCAGGAATTGCAGATGAATAATCTATATGGGATTAATAGAGCTGTCTTTTTAGAGAGCTGGGGAAATTGGACGTACTGACAGCATGGTGGCAGGCAAAAAGTCCATTTTTCTTATAGGTTTTGTCAGCAGCTAAGTATCTGGATTGCATGGCTAATTTTTCAATTGAATGAAGTTGTCAGAAGGTGCAGTTGAAGCTGATGACATTTACAGCTTGAACATACAAACCTTTATGTAATGAAAAATTGCATCCTATGAATTTCCAGTTATGTTATCAAGTCTGCTGGAAGGTTTTTGTATGAAGGTTTATTTTTTGTGGTCGTTTGGTTTTTTGTTGGTTTTTTGTTTATCCTATGAGGAATTCAAGCATTTGAATAGCTGCTTATTTAAGAACACAATCTATTTTGTGCACTGAGACCCTTAAATGTTGTTCAGACCTGTAACTTAATTATTGTATTGTAATTCATATGTACAAGGAAGCAGAAATGGGGTTGCAGGCAAAACCTTAATTTTTTTGGACTTTTTTTTTTTTTATGATTTAATTTCAGAGCCCTGAGATTACTGCATGACTTTTTTTCCAGTATTTTTACTGTTTAGACTTGGTAATGCTGTGGTTACATATTTTGCCTTAGGTTTTATATGTTCTTTTTGGTTGGATTTATTTTAATACAGAAACATTAATTCAGACAAATAAGACTTCTGCCTGGGAATGTCTGTTGTTTGAAATGATAAACATGCAGGGTGACATGTTTTTAAAAACACTGTGAAGAAAGTTTTGATCAGTTATGTGTGTTACTATTACCTAGTGTTAAACTCTGTAGTAATTCTTGCCATTTAACATTGGAAATGTTAATATTTGGGGTTTTAAAAAAAATTACCCTTTATTCATATTACGTATCTCCAAAACGCAGTTTGATACTTCGCAGTTCAACCTTAAAGTGAGAAGTTCGTAGTACTAGTGTATATAGAACAGGAATCATCTCTCTGCCTAGCTGGGCAAGTATTGTTGCTTCATGTTTCTCATTCGTATTGTTTTGAAATAGTTTCTGAGTCAAGACATAGGTTGCCAGTGATATCAAAAGAGTAGGGCATGTTTCTTCTTCATTAAGCAACTCCAGAGGATTTGCTGACAGGGGAAAACAAACCAGGCAAGATAACAAGTTGAAAAAACTGAACGAAAGAGAAGTTTTGCTGTTTACTTTACTGGGTTTAATCCACAGCTTATCTCCATGCAGTCACAAGCTTGTAGTGTATGCCTGTGCTGTTTTTATCTTTTCAATTTGTTCTCTGGCTGGTGGAGTGATATTCTTTTGAAAAGTATTCATCTGTATTTTCATATCTGCAAACAAGTAGCTTTGCTTTAGGTAGCCGAGAAATACTTTGATGAAAAGTGCAACTTGGAGGACAGCCCCTGATGTTTGTTGTTTGGGGTTTTAAATTTACTTTTAATTTTTTTTCTATAATGTGTCAGCTTTCTCATAGTAGCAAACCTTCATAAGTCATGGTTTTTAACATCTTGATCACTTCCATTGTTCAAATGCTTTTCAATTCCTTTGTTTATATTTTATTGCAGTAATCTTTAACACATGGTGTCTAGATGTCACTGTGTGGAGTTCACCATGGGAAGGTTGTTGATGATGGTTGCTAAAAACTAAAACAAACTTGGGTTAGAAAAACTTCCCCCTCCTCTGTGAGGGTTGCATATATGTTGTTGGGTGGGTAATGCTGAGAAGTCTTGAGACTGTCTAGCTGTACAGAAGTCAACAGGATTTAAGAGGTGAAGATGAATGCATAATGAAATATCTCTGGCTACACAGTTTTTGCACTTTCTATTGATGTATTCTTTGCAAATATTAACTTTAACTTACTTGTCCTTAACAGCGACCTGCAGCAGATGAAGTTCTTCGAGAGGGTCACATCAGCCTGTCAGGTCTGCAGTTACGTGCTCACGCAATGTTTTCAGCGGAAGGTCTGCCTCTTGGAAGTGATACTTTGGAATATGCATGGCTGATAGACGTACAGGCTGGCAGTCTTACAGCCAAAGTTACAGCACCACAGGTACGGTCTAGAAACTATTAGCTTTGAAGTATTACGTTTCTTCTTTCTTGTAAAACTGGCGTAGCCTGGATTTTTGGAAAGCATGTGATCTCGGCTTAATTTGGGTGCATCTGTGCCTTAAGTAACCTTAATTTTATAGTTTGAAAATCTAATCATTTCTGTAAATGGATAGGAGATGCTAAATGAGCTGAATCTGATATTCGTCTTCAATCTAGGTGTAACAGGGTGGCTAGTGTTATACGAGAATTTGAAAGGATGATGGTAACAGAGCACGAACAAATCGGTAGTGAATACTGTTGTCACTACATGTATGTTACATCTGTGTATGTTAATGTTCTTTAATACTGATTAGAAAGGCAACCACAGTATCTGCATGCACTTTTAAGTGGTTTAATCACAGAGTAAATAATACTTCTCTGTAAATAGAACAGGTGTTTTGGGATGCTTTCAGCCACAAACTAGGTAATGTGATGAAGAGGAGAAAGGAAAATCTGTTCAAAGTGTTTAAGTATGACACGACTTAGTTGTCTGTGACTTCCTCTGAGGTTACTTTTATTTTGTGATGCTGACTTCTGGAGATGCGGGTTTGTTACCCCTGCTGGTTAACTCTCCGGGAAGGACAAAAGAAGTATTCAGTTGTGATTGCAGCAGTCTGAAAGGCAATTTGACCCTTGGATGTAAGGTTCTTGGAGATATGTTGGCATTTGCATGAAGGGATGCGGCCAGCAATAAGGATATCAAGTTGAGCATCTGGCAAGAATTTAGCTTACAGATAAAGTTCTGGCTTTCCATAGAAAGCTATGGACAAAGCCACGTTTTAAAGTAGGAGACAAATGAGATAATTTGTGGGAGTGTAGTATGGGCAGGCCTCAGCAGGAAAGTGGCTGGTAGCTCAGTCATGCTGCTCACTGCATAAATTCTGATGCTTGGTCCTACTGGAACATAGTTTGCTTTCACAGTATTGGATTCTCTTAGGTCAGTCTTAGCACTAACTCCTCCTAGTTTTGCCATTTGTTACTTTTATTTTTCCACATATAATAATGGCTCCAAGTATACAATAGGCAGATCGCTTCGATTTATTTCTGGTGTGGGCTGCCAGGTCTTTAAAAAAGGTTGCTTTGTCAGTGTATTCTGAGACATGAGGCAAGTACATAAATTCTGTTTAGTAGTTACTGTTTGGGTTGTTTATGTGGGGTTTTTTATTATTATTTTTTTAAGACTTCTACATCCTCTTACTCCTCTAAAAATTGGCATTATTTTCTAGGATTAAACACATATTTCATTAGGAGACACCTGCAGCAAATAAAGTCGGAAAAAGGCATACAAGCAATTTCAGTAAACCTAATGAATAGACTCCAGATATATTTTCATGCTACATATACAGACTTTTGTGGCAGTATTTCCCCAAATGCTACCACTGATTTGGATAAGCTTTAGTATTTACTCCACTGCTCTACACTTCAAAATTGAACTTGGTTGATTCGAAGTACTCTAAGGTTAGAGAACGTTTCTAAATGCTTGATGCAGCTGAAGGATTTTCTTCCCTTACAACGCCGTTCTCGATTGTATGTTTCATGCAGGATTTTTATTTTCTTTTTTGTTGTCAGTACTGCTATGGAGCAGAACTTGAATTTGCTGTTTCAGGGTCACTGGCTTTTTTCCTCCCATAGTGTGATGTATTGCAAGAATTTGTGAAGGGACAACACTAAAGGGAGGAGGAGAGATTTCGTGCAGGACAGTCATAGGTATATTAAATTCCATTTAAACTACTGCTGATTTTAAGTGCCCTTTTCTTTGGCTAGCCAAAGAAAACCCATTACCCTCGCATAATACAGACAGACAATCATGAATCATTTCCTTTATGAATGAGCTAACTATACAAAAAGACTTAAATCAACAACAGGCTAATTACTAGGTCTAGCGAGATTCAGCAATGTTCTGGTTAGCCAGTTTCCTCCTATGCTTTCTAAATGTAACTCTGTTACTTATATACAAGGAAGTCTGACATTTAAATTATGAATGGTAATAGAGTATTTTGAAGTAATTTTTTTGAGGTAAAAGGAGGGGAGCTCTGTCTTTACAATAAGTTCTCAATTGACTGTAATAGCAAAAGCTGTTTCCTTATATTAAGAAATAATTTGGGAAATTGTTTAATGTCACAGTGTTTTCCATGAAAAACTATAGAGACTTGCATGTTGTGGTGCATGCAAAAATAAAAATCAATCTTGAATAACAGGAAATAGACTAAGTGGAAGTAAGGTAGTGCAGCCAGGATGTTATCGTGGGGTCTTTTGTTTGTTTTTGCTCCTGCTCATCTCCCAACCTTTGGTGATGTTCTTTCAGTACTCTGTCGAATACCAAAAGTTCATTTTGCATACTTATTATTAGGCAATGTGTTGTCACTTGCTTACAGCTTGCATGTCTTCTGGAATGGGGACAGACCTTTGTATTTCATGTGGTATGCCGGGAGTTTGAACTGGAAAGGCCAAAATCTGTAATAATATGCCAGCATGGAATTGATCGTCGGTTTTGTGACTCTAAGGTAACCTTTCATCCATCTTAATTGTTTGCTATATTTGCACAAGTTCTTTGGAACAGTTTAGAAATCCAGCTTAAAAGTTATAAAGACACATGGAGTTTATAGTCAGATTGGATGTTCCCTTTGATAAAGTATAGTTAATTTTGCTTTAGAAAGAAAAGCCGTTCTCTCTGGATTTTTCTGTGGATATGCACAGTGTTTTTGTGCTCTTTTAATTGTTTTGAGAAACGGTATCCACAGAAGTCATGCCTAGTTTCCCACCTCTACCGTGACAGTTAAGAGCCAAAGGTCATACTCTAGTGTCCCTTAAGAGACAAAGGTCATACTACCTCTTGTGCTCCTGGCACATTTCCATGGTACTTTTTCATCCCCTATCCTCTGTTGCTGAAACAGTGCTTTGCTGGGAGACTTAAGCTGACAGCTTATAGGCTCCATGCACCTTTTTCTTAAAAAAAATTTTTTTTAAACATTGGACTCTTACTTAACCATCATGTTGCTGTGGGTTCTGCTTTTGGTGCTTGTCTCTTAGAATCCATGTGCACAGTCATTTGAAGACCAAAGGAGGCTTGCCATATATTAAGTGTGAATCCTGGATTTCATCTCTTTTCATCTCTTGACAAAAACTGGAACAAAACAAGGAGGATGTCATGTTCTCTATTAGGAGATGAGACTTGATTTGCCTTTTGCTGGTGGAAGCCAGGAGAGCCAACTGGGTCCCCTGATACTGCTGGACAGCAGAATTAAACATGCACTAGTGAAAATGAACCTCAGCACAGAAACGCCCTATCTCACGCTCATGTTGATAGTGTAGAATAAGTAACTTTTTATTGCTCTAGTTTTAGGCCTCTGTTAAGCAGAACAGAAATAAAAGGATAAGCAGAAGTTAAACTAAAACTCCTAATGTACGTTTAAATCTTTTTTCTTTTTTTTCTCCTTTTTCTTCAGATGAACTGTGTCCCTGGGCCATGCCCAACATCTGATGACTTAAAGTACACTATGACACGCTTAGCCATGGATGGAGCAGATCTGTATGTGGTAGAACATGGCTGTGCCACCAATATAAAGGTAAAAATATTTCTCTTAACAGCAATTAAAATACTTCTTTGTCAACAGAGTTCTTGGTATTTTTCTGATAGAATAGCTACCTGAATTTATCTCTTGCTTACATGCAATGGACTAAGCAAACCTTCTGAAAATTCAAGTGATAAAAGGTTGGCTTGAACTGAGCCAGGAGTCGGTCGATTTGGCTTCTCCTTAGTAATTCCATTAATGATCTTGGAAAATGGTAAGGAGGAGTGGATGTCTGCCAAAATACACGTGGAAGCTGCAGGTTTGGTGTAAAAAAATTAAGAAAACACTGGGCAATATAAATCTCAGTGTCTGTATCTGAGAGCTAATAAGAACTTGTGCTGTAAGCTAGTAACTCAGCAACTGGAAATGATTGATATGGATTGCACACAAGTCAATGCTTGATAACTCATGATCGTTTTATGTGGTACAGCTGTTTGAATTAAGATTTGTCTTTGGTAGAGATGGGAGAAGTGTTAGTGCCACTGCCTGACTGCTCTAGAATACTGCATGGTGTATCCTCTGTTCCAAAAAGAATGTGCAGAGAAGAGCTGATATTCTCTCCATTATCCTATCATACAAGAGAAAACTGGAATAATTTACTCAATGTAGCAAAAAATAAGTTAAGAGACAGTTAAATTATGGTAACAACAGAAAAGGAGAAAAGTGCTATGCTGGTATAAGTGACTAGTAGTTGTGCTGTCCATTAATAAATTTGGTTTTAAAAGGTAGAGTTAACATGTAAGGTTTTGGGGACAGCTTCACAGTATGAGCAAGAATCTAACTGAAAGGAAAGTGGTAATTGTTTTAGACATTTTTTAAGGACATGTTATCTTGTCATTTGAATGGCTTGCTACCTTGTGGCAGTAAAAAAACTGCATTTGAGTCTCCAAATTCTTTTGAGTCCTATATTAAAAAGCACCATCACAAATATTAACTGTGTTTGGAGGCATAAATATGAATGGCAGTATTTTCAAAGGCATCTTAACCTAGAACCACTGTAGAAAATTATATCCTGAATGTGCTTCATTCAAATTTAAAAAAAAGGTTTCCAGTGCTCTTTTATAGTCTGTGACAGAGATGGGAAGTAATAATTTAATATTAAGCCTGTGGGTAGCTCTTCAATGGCCAGGTTCTTTTTCAGCTTTCCTTCTTTTCTCTGTGAAAAGTTTGAAAACTCGATCTGAAATTTCAGGTACTTCATGGTGGCTTTTTGGAGAGGACTCAAGCTGTGCCGGGAACTTGGTCCAATGTCTTCAGATTATTTGAAGTTTGAAGACTTAAGTATGTGTGGCAGGGCTATGTCTTTTTTTTATTAGTGTACACCAGTGTCGGGGAGGATCGATACTGTGTGGGCAGGTGGCTTAGTTGTACAGTGACCAGTTTCCACAGCTAAGTGCGGGGGTAAAGCAAGAACTTCTGGTTCATCTTTGGAGAGGATTGGCTCGTGCTGGTACTGTGCTTTTCATAGGAGAGCAGCAGCCTCCTGTTTGGTTCAACAAAATCCTGGAGTTACGCCAACACAAGAAATGGAGTGTGATCTTGGAAGTGCTACTGTAAGACAATTCATATGGATCTCAGTTAAGGTTTAGGATCTGGAATTTCCTGAGATTTTCAGTGTTTAACATGGCTGTCTCACTGAGGTATTTATTAGTTGTAGAGTTAATACAGCTTTGTATTCGAAGTATATAATCAATGTTTTAGACTAAGGACACAGAATGATATATGTCATGTCAAATCATATATCTGATTTTGAAACTTTCAGATTTCTTGATTTTTAGATGGCAGTGAAGAATTTAATAATGATTTAATTTTTTAAAGGTTCGTTACAACATCTGTCCAAAGTTGAGCTTTTTTTTTTTTGATCCCTTTACAAAAGGAGACTCCTAAGTAAAGATTTTATTTTTGTTACTTAAAAACTGGCTGAAACTAATTTCTAAGCTTGCCTTCTTTTGTGAGTGTGCACGTGCTTGCATATAAAACTGGTTCTCTGTCTGTTTTGGAGACAATAGTTTATCGAGATCTTTCTGGAATGTAGTAGGTGGTGTGTTAACTGGTTCAAGGCTACCCTTTCTTTATTTCACTCATGTCTAATCAGAGTTCATGTTTTAAATCATGTTTTCAGATGGGTGCTATACGTATTGCAAACTGCAACCTCCACAACCAGTCTGTTGGAGAAGGTGTAAGTGCTGCTATTCAAGACTTTCAACTGCGACAGTATGTTGAGCAGGTGAACAATTGCAGAACTGGTCTTCAGCCAATATTAAGGAGGGCATATTGGCTGGAAGCTGGCTCTGTCAACTTGGGGCTCATCACTGCTGACATTGCTTTAGCTGCCGATCATCCTTCTAAACATGAAGTGCAGAGACATTTCTTAGAAACACATGATAACCGAACTAAGAGGTAAGAGATACAATTGAAGGAGATGCATTTGAGTTTTCTGGGGTGTGTAAGTTAATACATTCATCTAAAGATGGAACATTTTTTGCTTTTGAGGTTTTTTTGTTTACATAGATTACAGAATCGTGTAATTTTTTTTCAAGTATGTTGAATGCTTAGCTATGGGGTTGGTGGTTTGAATGTGCTTGGGCTATACAAAATCATATGATTTTTGGCAAAACTTGCTTTTCCCTCTGCCTTCCCTTATCCCCCAAAATGAAGATGAGGGAGAGGAGGGAATCAAATTTGTTCTCAAGCTGAACTGAAAACAGGCCTTAAAGAGTCCTGAGCAAGCTGATGAGCAGCTGTGAACAAGATGCCTGGTGTAACTGTGATTTGTGTCTCCCCAAAGAGCAGTTGCCTCTGGCATAAGCAGCATACACCAGTGTGGAGTGTGTTTGCAGTGCTTGCCTCCATGCGGAGAGAAAGGGTTGTTACCATTAACACATATTGTGGCAGGTGGATGTAATCTATGCCTCAGCACGGTTGCTTGAGCACTGCATATACATTTGTGATTTGCTCCTTTCTGGAGCTAATCCTTTATTTTATGTCTGACATCTGTGTTTCAGATACAAATCTTACTAACTCATTTCATGCCAGGTGAAATAGGAGCTCACATACAAGAGGGTGATATCTTTTAATCTTGTTTTTACTGAATTTAAATGTACTAAGGCTGATGTGGTCGTGTTTTTGTTTTGTTTTCTGCCTTTGGATAGGTTGTGGTTTTTGTGGCCTGATGATAATTTGAGGAACAAGAGAAGTAAGAACAAGTGTGGCTGTCTTGGTGGTTGTCGATTCTTCGGTGGCACGTTAACAGGACTAGATTTCTTCAAACTTGAGGAACTGACACCTTCAAGCAGCTCTGCTTTCTCAAGTACAAGTGCAGAATCTGATATGTTTTATGGGCAGTCTTTACTGCAGCCAGGAGAATGGATAATTACTAAGGAGATTCCTAAAATTTTAGACGGTGAGAATGCATTGTACTGTAATTTTACTCTATTTTTCCCAAAAGTATAATTTCTTAACTACATGTTAATATTTATAGTCTTTCCTGTTCTGATTAATGAGTAGTACTTGTTGTGCCCTTGTGCAAGAGGTCTTGTAGTGGCATGGGCCGTTCTAAGAGCTTGAAAGTAGTGAGTAAGCTTTCATATGCTAAATTTTTATATTAACGTGCAACTCCTTTCTGAGTAAAAAGAAATTTTTGACTTGCATGTGTTCTACTTATATGGAAAGCAGTCTACCAAGACAACCTGATGTTTTGCTGCTATGATTTTATTCATTTTTGTTAGTACAACATGCTACTATGTGTATGCATTTTAAAACAAGGGCTTTTATTTAATAAGGGGTTGGTTTTTTTCAGTGGGTAGGGAAGACACCATTGCAGTTGTGTTATCAGATGTTCAATTTCTCTTTTCTGTTTCTGATCCTAGGTAAAGGAAATGGTGTAAAACGAAAAGATTGGGATTGCAGATCTGTGGGTATAGAAATAGAAAGAAAAGCACAACATCTAAGTCTACAAGTGCCATTGCGCTCCCACAGCTCCTCGTCATCTTCGGAGGAAACGAGCAGTTCTAGTGCTGCACTGCCCTTGCTTGCAGGTGAGAAGGACAGCCCATCATCAACTACTGAGGATCACTTGGGACAGAAGGAGTTCTTGTCTGGTGCAAAAAGGGAAGATGGTCATGGAAGGTTAGTACTCTCTATCCAGGTAGAAATATAATTCGACTCTTGAACATGTTGTGACAGAAAAAACCCTTATATTTAGCAATTTATAAAGTGTTGGTTGTTCCCTAATGCTACTGCTGAAATGTGTATCCTGGTTTGAATGCAAATTTGGATCCCTCATAGGGGATGATTACCTGATCTGGGTAGAAAATCCAGCATGTAAGGCAACAGCACTTGCCGTTCATGTTTGTTTTTACATCCTCTGTATGTAGACAAGTGGACTACTAAGTGGCAGAATTTAGGATGTAATCAGCGTTATGAAAATAATTGCTATGATGATAGAAAGTCATGGAATCACTGAAGCGTTTGACAACTTCTGTAATGTAAAAAGAGAAGCATTATATAATAAAATAAGCAAATGAACCTTTAATGTTTGTTTCCAGTGTTCCAGCTGAGGGTGCAGAGGGCAGCCCTGCATCCCCTGGCAACCAGGAAAGGCCTGTTGGTCAGTCTCCCCTGAGGTCTCCACTGAAACGGCAAGCATCCGTCTGCTCCACCCGGCTCGGGAGCACCAAGAGCCTCACGGCAGCTTTCTATGGAGACAAGCAGCCTGTTCCAGTTGGTGTGCAGTTCAGCAGCGACGTGTCTCGCAGTGATGAGAATGTCTTGGACTCCCCAAAGCAGAGGAGGAGCTTTGGTTCTTTTCCATATACTCCATCTGCAGATTCAAACTCATTTCACCAGTATCGCTCAATGGATTCCAGTATGTCAATGGCTGATAGCGAAGCTTATTTTTCTGCAGCAGAAGAGTTTGAGCCAATAAGTAGTGATGAAGGTCCAGGAACCTATCCAGGGAGGAAGAAGAGAAAAAAGCAAGCTCAGAAAATTGAATATAGTAGAGGGTCTATTTATCACAGTGTAGAAGGGCCCTTAACAAGCACGATCCATGGAGAAATTAGTCAAGATGTTAAAACATTGCCAATTAAGACTCATCCTTCACAGGCTTCGTTTGTTTCGGCTCTGGGAGAAGATGAGCATGTTGAGAACATGTATGTCATGGAATCTGAGAAGACTGTTGAAAGCGAGCAAATAACTTCCCAGCAGCCTGTAATGGCATGTTACCAAAATTATCTTACACAGTTCCAGGTGATCAACTGGTCAGTAAAGCATCCAACTAACAAAAGAACTTCAAAATCCTCATTACATCGCCCTTTAGACCTTGATACGCCAACGAGTGAAGAAAGTTCGTCATCTTTTGAACAACTTTCTGTCCCAACGTTTAAGGTATGGAAGATGGAGGAAGAAGGAGTAGAGAAGGGATAAGAATTCAAAAGAAGTTAAAATTGCTTAGTACACTTGTTGTGTAAATAAAGCTATGAGAAACTTAGGACTTCTTTGCTTTTGGTTAAGGAATACCTTGGATTTCTAACTTCAGATCATGGGCTGTGTGGCTGGGAGGTTGTGGAAAAGAAAAGACGGAGTTAGAATTCTGTGGATAAGATGTGTGTTCTGAATTGTCATTATTGCACTTAAAAATGCTGCCTGTTGAATGATATGCAACTGAAGGATATTTATGTGAGTTTTGTTTAAAATATATATTACACAGAAGTTCAGTAGCAGTACATTTAATACTTATAATCGAGGCTGTAAATGCTTTATTTCAAAGTAAAATTGAAACTCAGATTTAGTGAATGATTTTTGTAAAATAATGGAAATTACTTGGTAGAAAATAGGTGCCTAAGCTCTGGAATTTAATTTGTTATCACTTCGCAGCAAAAGCTTTGTGTGCATGCAAGCCTTTCGTAAATTATTATTTGAAGTCTTTTTTTTATTGAAGAAATTAGTCACTATCTATATAAAAACTTCATAATCTAATCTCTCAAGTCATTTAAGAAAAATAAACCTAGGAGTTTCTCTATACTGTATTGGGAGAATCTGCACATGAGGGATTCTTTTAAGAAAAGAACTGTAAGGAGAATCTTTATTTGAAGATTCCTTGGGTATTTTTTTCATATATAGAAAGAATGTAATAAATATTTTTGCACTTTTGTCTTAGATTGTTAAACAGGGTCTCACAGCTAATTCATTACTGGACAGAGGCATGCAGCTTACAGGATCAACATCTAAGTAAGTTAAATACTGCATAACATTATTAGCATATTTTTTTAAAAGTAGTATTTTCCTCATACTCTTGCTAAATATTTTTTGGCTCTTGCTAGCCCTTCCAAAATTTGATTTGTAGTGGTAGTTTTCAGCACAGATCGATTTTAGAACAGAGTATTCTATTACAAAATGTTTGGGTTTGGCTTGGGAAAGCATTAAATGATTTCACTCATGTTTTCAAGATTACGAATTGCAACTTAATTTAAATGAATTTGGAAGGTGCTTATGGCGCTTATGGCAAGTGTCCATTGCGTTGCCAAAAGCTGAACTTGAATCTAGGGAAGGGCCTTGCCCTGGGATTATGTTTGTGTGCTTTCTAAGCTGTGCAGTAGAAGAAACCTGCCATTATATGTGTTCTTTTAAGAATTACAATGATACCAGGACACTTTTGTATTTCTTTTACAAACCTACATTATTAATATGTACTTGACTTGTTTAGTACACCTTATACTCCTTTGGAAAAGAAGTCTGCAGAAAATACAGATGATGAAACAATAACTGAAGAATGGACGTTGGATCACCCTGTCTTCCAGACACGGACAACGGCAATAGTGGAAGTAAAAGGAACTGTAGATGTAGTTCTGACTCCTCTTGTAGCAGAGGCACTGGATAGGTAATTAATTCTACTTTTACTACTGCAGTGTTAATTGATTATGTCTAAAATTTTCTAAAATCAAAGCTGTTTTGTTCAGCAAAGCTTTAGATAAAAGGATTGAATGATGTGACTGATGGAACAGTAGGGCCTTGTACCCAGTGAATGTAACTCTGCATTTCCCATGAAGAAGCCAGAACAATGTTATGCTGACCTGGGAAGTGCCCTTTATGTCTGTCAGTGCTTAATTTTTTTTCTTTTCTCTGTAGTGTTAATTAAACATTATTGATGGCATGCCACGTGAAACTGCAAGTTTAAATGGTCTGTTGTGGGCTTGTTTCCTCTCACAGGTATATAGAAGCAATGGTGCATTGTGCTAGCTCTCGACACCCAGCAGCAATTGTTGATGATCTGCACTGCAAAGTTCTTCGAGATGCTGTACAGAACAGCAAAACAAGCTTCTCAGAAAATGTAAGAAAGGGAACAAGAAAAATGCACAAAGATTTGAAAGAATATTGTTTTCTGTATTTTACATAGAAAAAGTTTTACTTCAATTCAGTGTTTTGAGGTATAATAGCTAAATGCTGTATTAATTTGGAATACATATTTATTTTTATCTCGTGCCTAATATACGTGCATTTTTCTAATCAGCTGTTATATACTGTCTTTCAGTTACCAGAAATCTCTCTTACAGGACCGAAGTGAAGTTTTTCTAATTTGGACGGTCTAGTCAGTAGCTGCAGTAATTTGCATGAGATCATACGTTCTGTTCTTAGAAATTACTATAACTTATGTTCTTATGTATTATATTCATATCAGCAAAATACATTATTTATTATATTACAGTAGTTAGGGAGATAGTCTCTGTGAGGTAGAGGAAAGTTCAAAGTAAGCTGTGAAAGTGCATGTGGCTTTTTTGCAGTTCATCTGATACCTTAAAAAACTAATTTAGCTTGAAAAGAATTGTATGGTAGTTCTACAGGATTAGGAGTTCTTTCTGTCCAAGTTAATGACCACATCTATATTTTATGATTTCTTAGACTTCACAGTGTAATGGACACTAGTAACATACTTCATAATAAGTTGTTCTATATAACTTGTATATGCAGAACTCAAACTTTCAGCTGAAATCTGGTCATTAGAAAGTTTATTGCAGAACAGCATTGCTACCCTTATGGATTTAGACCTACCGTATCTGTAAGCGCTACAGTCCTTGTTCTAGAAATCATGGTATTGTGCTTTAAATAAAGTCAGAATCTCTTGCTGCTTCAGTGCTGATAAACTGTCCTGTTACTCTTTAGCTTAGCAGCTCTGAGTTTCAGTGAGAATAAATTATTTTTTCCCCCCTCCAAGTTATCTTCGAAGCAGGATATTAGAGGAACAAAAATAGACACTACCACTACAGGAACAACAAACCAGGGACCAGCACAGACCAATCTCTCACTTAAGCAAGATAATGTGACAATTAAAGGTCTTCAGGCCAACGTTACCGTACCAAAGGTAAAAGCTTTTGGTTTAGCTTATTAGTAGACACATGCCTCAGAAATTACCCTTATTTTGCATCCCTACTAGTTCCCCAAAAGCTTAAGTAAACCTATGTATTTGTGCTACGTAACTAATGTTTTGAACAGGATAGACTGTTTTGGAGCTGCTCAGTTTTATTATGGTAGGTGTGCAAGTTAAATAACAACCGCTGTAGGGATAACTGGCTACCATGGCTTTAAATTATGTTTTTACATCTTCTAGGTGTGATGGTTTTATCTTTTATTTTTTCATTTTACTGAGAAGTGTGAGACAAGATTGTATCGGAAATTAGTGATGTATACTTAATGTATACATGTTTTTCTAAATTTCTTTACTCTTTGGGGGAATTCCACATATAGGTGAACCTGTGTTTACTACAAGCATCTGTTGATGAATCCCCAGGAGTGTCTTCTGGCAAAACCGTGACTCATGTTTCATTAGTAGCTTTGTGTTTTGATAGAATTGCTACGCAAGTTCGTATGAATAGGTAAGAATAGTACATATCACTATTTGTGGCTCTTTCTTGTTAAGTTAGTTCAAAGACTTACAATGATGCCAATTTTTTGCAGTTCTGAAGAGTATTTGAAAAAGTTGTCATGACTGAGTTAAGCAACGAAATGTTGTCTGTGTTTTATAAATTAACATCTAATATCTAATCAGAATTGCAGTTTCTTTAAGAAGTGGAGGAACCCTTCTGTAATGTTTTTGGAACTTTAGTTTTAACTCTTTCTTGCTTATGTCATGCAGGATAAAATTAAATTTTTCAGTACTTTTCTACCAAAGCATATGTATCTTCTATCTTACAAAGAATTTGTTGTAACACTGCTGTGCCAATGTCACTGGAAATTTTAAACAAAAATAATCAAATGAAATACGTCTATCTTAGATTTGCTTAATTGTTTTTTCTCCCTTATATTTAAAGGGGTATAGTTGAGGAAATGTCAAACAATGCAGAAACTGGGAGGAATTCTGTCACATTTGATCGTTACATCCAAACCAGTAAAATGCAGCCCCAGTCTTCTGGCTCACTGAGATCCAATGCTGGAGCAGAAAAAGGAAAAGAAATTGCTGCTAAATTGAACATCCATCGTGTTCATGGACAACTTAGAGGCCTTGATACAACAGGTAAGCCTTTTTTTTAATTGTGGAAATGTCAGTTTTCATAAAACCAATTGGTTATAGTTGGCCTTGAACTTGTATTTTGGTTGTGGTCTTTTTTTATCCACATAGATAAAAAGACACTTGAACATGGAGATTTTGCAGATACTCTAAAAAGAAGTTTAGGATAGTTACTCTGAATTATTTTCTGTTATTCTACTAAAGTGCTAGATTTAAATGTAGGCAGACTGAAAACTATCAAGACAAACTTCTAAGCAGTTTGCGTGGCAGATGAGTTGCATTGTAAATATTGACATACACTGGTAAAATTTACGGCCTGGGCTCCCTTCCTCCCAGTTGATCTCTTTTCAGCTACCGTTTTTTGTCACCTGGTGCAGGGAATGAATTATGCTTACTTGCTTTCTTACTGCTTTCTAACAATTTCAAGGGAGGTATAATGTGCCAGTTGTACTGGCAATTTCAGCATGACAAGCTGTAGATTTTTAACTATAGTGACTATAAAACTGAAAATGAGATCTACCCGATTGTCTTGCTTCTTGTTTGTGTTAAGGAAATTCCTTCAAGAGGCTATGAATTAAATTTAGCTGCTATAACCCCTTATCTGGGAAAAAATGACAACAGTAGAGGCAGTTTTTGTTAAAACTGATTCAATGTTGATGGAATCTATACCAGTTAGTGCCTTGTTTTTCTCTGTCCCATAAAGAATAGGAATCTTTAGGACATGAGGAAGTGCTCTGTGAAGCAAGTATGATTAAAAACCACACAATAAACGAAAAAACCAAAACCCCAAAACCACCACTGTGCAAAGATGAGTGAGCACATGAAATGGGAGGAGAACAAAAGCAGTAAGAGAACGTTAAAATGGTTAACTCCATTTTTACTTAGTTACAGGTAGAATCTTAGCAGTAGTATCCTGTGTTAGATATGCTGCAGACATTCCGGAAGGCCAAGTAATTTTTGAATTCTAACTAAGAAAACTCAATCTTCTATTTAAAAGGTTCGAGAAATGTCTTTCTAGGGATCTTAGCATTTCACGTATACTTCAAAAGTGATTGCGGTTATAAGTTGGAGGCAGAGAGTGAGGATTGGAAGGGATGTAAATTGACTCAGTGTAGTTCTTTTCCTCAGATATTTGACATTTAGCTCTGTGTGTGAGTTAATAGGTAATAGGTATGAAATTATTTAAAATGTTCCTTCAGAAATGTCACGAGAAGAAAGGATTTATATGTAAGCTACATCCTAACATCAAAGAAATCAAGGTGGCATAGTACCCTCCTGGATCTTAGACAGCAAAGACCATAACGAATTAAAAACTGCTTGAGTCTGTATTTTCTTAGGAATCAGTGAGACTTAGTGCTTTACATCCTCCTAACACAGATATAGACATGCTTCCTACCAAGAAGCAGTCTTTGAATTAAAATGAGAACTTTATTTCTAAATAATCCTTCAAGTATGCTATAGTTAATATCAAATGCATTTCTACTGAAACACACTATCCAAGAGCAGTGTCAGTGTCACTGCCATTTGTTGCTATTATACCTTAGGTATTTATTAGGAATGGGTTTTTTTGGTAAAGTAATTTCAGCCCAGTTGCCAGTTTCGGAGAAAAATCTGAAGAGCTTGTTTGTACAGATGTCTTTGGAACCATGACTACAAAAAGACAAAGGTGGCAGATGTGTTAGGATTGGGAATGCCTCGAAGCTTTAACTTTGTGTTGCTCTGTCCTTTTTTTTTCCGAAATTAAAAATTACCCCGCCCATATTAACATACCAGGAGCAAGGTTTTTCTTCCTCTTTCTGTGCTTCTTTTTTTCTTGCTTATGCTTCAATTTTTTTTTTCTTCCCCCCCCCCCCACCTGTTTGAGGAATACTAAAGGGATACCACTCCCAAAACACTGTGAACTTCAGAGAGCTTTTTGAAGATGTAAAGTTTTTTTCATTTTGTAATAAAGTGGTAAATATGTTTGTTTTCACAGATATTGGAACTTGTGCAATAACAGCTATTCCTTTTGGGAAATCAAAAGTTCTTTTTACTTTGGAAGAGTTGGATGAGTTTGCTTTTGTGGATGAAACAGAGCAACAAGCTGTTCCAGATGTAACTCGAATTGGTCCTAGTCAAGAGAAGTGGGGTTGGATAATGTTCGAGTGTGGAATTGAAAATTTAACTATAAAAGGTAAAGCTTATATAGGCTTTATATTATTTTGTTTTATGAAACTGCTAACAATTCTGTTATTAGGTCTTCTAGTTTAGCAATTATTTGATTAGAAATTGCTGAATATAGGTAATACTAAATAGTACAAGTCTGTTCTAAATAAATTATATTACATAGATTATACAATAAACGAACTGTTAGTAATCAATACCTCTTATAGTAGTGTATGAAATAATTTCATATAAACTGGTTTCAGCAGTTTCTGAACTTAAGGTAGAAATTGACACTTTCACTGATCACTTAAATCCTGACCTTGCAATCGTACACATAAGTAAGTGTCTGCACATAGGGCCAGAGTTTTGCTTTGGGAGGGGAAAGGTAGCTTTAAAAAGAAAAAAAAAAAACCCAGTATATATATGTATTTTCTGTCATCGAAGTTGTTATTTTCAGGGAATAGTGTTTAACAAAAACATCTTCATGTGAGTACTCTTCATCTACTTGGAACAAACTATCAGGAGCTCTACAACTAGCTGTTAAATTGTATAAAAACTGTAGTGATAAATCGTTCTGTAAAATGGTAATGCATCTCATTTAACCAAAATCGTATGTATTTCTCCTCCAGTGCAGATCTTTTCTATGGGAC
The DNA here is from genome assembly GCF_900496995.4 of Aquila chrysaetos chrysaetos. NCBI lineage: Eukaryota > Metazoa > Chordata > Aves > Accipitriformes > Accipitridae > Aquila > Aquila chrysaetos. The sequence goes on along the minus strand of NC_044004.1, from coordinate 78,174,340 downwards.
ATAACTTGTAGATATTTATGCATGGGAAACATTTACAGTGGTGGTATGTGTGCTTTTATAGGAGGAAGACAATCTGGAGCAGTATTGTATAATACGTTTGGAGTCATGGGTAAATCAAGAGATACAGAAAGAGGTGGATTGCTTGCATCAAATAACTCTTCAGATTCTCCAACTGGTAGTGGTTATAATACTGATGTGTCTGACGATAACCTTCCTTGTGATAGAATAAGTCCCTCTTCAGATATTAATGGAAATTCAGTTTCAGATGAGCAGGTATGTATATACTATGTAGAAATGACTGGTCTTTGGTTGGGTGGTTTGTTTTTTTTTTTAAAGTTATTAACATTTGTAATAAAAAATTGACAATTTAACAGTTGTCTTGTTGTGCCAACTGCATTCATGCTGTCTACATGTACGCTAAACTTTCAGCTCTCTGCAAGGTCTCTTGGGAGAGTTGGTGGACAGCATTAGTTTATTTTTCTTTACCTAAATGCATGTGAAACTATTTTTTATGAGCAGTGCACCGTATGGTATGTAGTGCCTTTCAGTGTAATCACTTTGTAAAACAATTTCACCTTTGACTTTGTGTTTCCTTTTTTAAGGATGAAGGCGTTGAATCTGATGATCTAAAAAAAGATATACCCTTGATGCCTCCTCCCCCTGACTCCTGCAGCATGAAGTTAACAATCAAAGAAATTTGGTTTAGTTTTGCAGCCCCTACCAATGTGCGCTCTCCAGCCCATGTATTTTCAAGGTATAACTTTACCTGGTTTAAAAAAAAAAAAAAAAAAAGATATTTTTGCTTTCTTAAATTGCACTTGTATTTGGTAGATTCTGAATGTAATTTCATTAATTTTTGAAGCTTCTCTGGAAATGAAAATTTTGGGTTTTGTATATATCACAGTAACGCTTGCTTCAATTTTTTATTGCTGTTATTTATATGGAAGTGTTGCTAGAAAATTTTTAGTTAGGGATGATTAAAAGAAGAAACATTAAAAAAAACAAACCTTGCAGTGAGACTGAAATGTATGAAGGAGAAAGGCAGGGGAAGGTATTTTTTCTGAGTAGGAGAGATGCTAGAGAAGAGAACCATTCAGTGCTTTTGGTATTCAGCCTGATGCTTAACCCATGATCTTACTGCCATTGCACTGTAAAGTTCAAGATAAATCTTTCTAAGATAGTTTTTCATATTGTGTTTGTAGAACAAGTCAAATATTCCTGTCTGTCAGTAGTTTAAGCTCAGTATAGAGCTGTAAATTAGAAAATATGCTTTGTGCTTTTCCTAATATTCTTGCCTCAGTCCTTCAGCAAAAGTCCTTTGTGACGTATTGTGTGACAGTTAATGTGGGATTCAGTCAGTGATAAGAATTTCGAACTGTATGATTTCGGTAGGGAATACAAATAGGAGGAGGAGGGAATAGTAGTAGCAAGAGTAGGTGGAATCACGCGTGTGTGAGCGAGTAAAACAAAACCTGCCTTAGGTACTGTTTGCCAATTTTCATTTTCTGGGCAGTAAGTCTGTGTTTGTTACTTTGCAACATTGTTCTGTCATATTCCACCTATTTGAATGTCATTCATAAGGGCATTAGAAAATCTTGCTAAGTGCTGCTGCTGAATGTGAATACCTAATGCTTTTTATTTTTCTCAATAGGCAGCTGAACCTGCTGAGTACTGCAACACCTGCAGTTGGTGCTTGGCTTGTTCCCATTGATCAAGTGAAATCGTCATTAAATAAACTAGAAACTGAAGGAACTCTGCGAATCTGTGCTGTTATGGGTTGCATTATGACAGAAGCTTTAGAGGTAAGTGACCCTTATGAAATCAATAGGCATATCAGAATACACAGAGCAGTGTAATGTGTAATAGGTAATATATGTTTGTTTGGGATTCTGGATATTTTCACTGACAAACTTACAGCACCTCTTATGAGCCTTTAATTCCATAATTGGTCACAAGAACTCACTACCTGTGCTTTTTGTACACAATCTGAATTTCAGTGGAAAAAATTCAGCTGTTACTAGTGAGGAAGTCTTGTGCTTCTTACAGGAGTGCATCTCCGTGTAAAACAACTGGAGATTCTGCCTCTTGAAAGGGAAGAGTAAGAAATATGGCTGTAGTGACTGGTATATTTTATGAAATATGAAAGCGTGTTGAATTATGAAATATACAAGGTATCTTTTGGGAGAAAATGTGAATTTCTGTGCTCCTGCAGCGTGTTGAATCGTGTTTATTGGACCTGCTTGTTAGAGGAGGGGAGGAAAGCATAGCGAGGGTGAAACGTTCTACCAAGAAACACAAAATAGACAAATTTTTTGTTGCAAGCTAGGATTGGTAGAGCTTTTATGACAAATTGGGTGTTCCTGTGAGTTGCTAAGGAGCTTTCTTGTGGGTAGGTGGTTTTCTGCTGTTCGTTTACTTAGCACCATCTAGTGGGAAGATTTTGAGGTGATACCCGTTGTTGAGGTCCCGTCTTGCATTTTAAGGTTGACGACCTTAGTGTCAGGCTAGTTTTCTGGTGTACTCAAAAGTCATCCTTCGCAGCAGTCTCTTATTGCTGCCTCCCTTCGTATTTCTTTTCCTACCCTTTTTCTAGCATTAAACCAAATTAGAAAAGTGCCCGTTTTTTCTTTAACTGGAAATAAACAGTTTCTTTGAAAATCTCAGCTAGCTGCGCATATATGACTATCGCTCCAGAAGTAACTTTACGAAGTCTGCGATTCGAATCCAGCCTTCTGTTTTATAGCTTGATATAAATAAATAAGCATCAAGTATGATTTTTCACATACACTATTTAAAATAAGGCAGGTATCAATGTGGCAAGTCTTTGTTGCAGAAGTTGAAAATGGGGCTAGAAGTTTGTGTTATCATAGGTAAAATCTTGTAGTTCATGCGCATGTTCTGTTTGCAAGTATGTTCATATGTGAAAAATTGTTACATTTTAATCTAGAATAAAAGTATGCACTTTCCTCTGAGAAGCAAGTACAACAGGCTTACGAAAGTGGCTCGCTTCTTGCAAGAAAATCCTTCTTGTTTACTGTGTAATATATTGCACCATTACCTTCACCAAGCAAATTACTCCATTATTGAGGATGCCACCATGGTGAGTTTCCCTGTAAAAATGGAAATAACTCAGTGTGTTAGTTTCAATTGTACCAGTTCTAATGTCTTAAATTAGGTAACAGTTTAAGGAAAGTTAACAAACACGAAAATGTAACCTAAATTCATATATATCCTTAAATTAATAAGTAGATGTGGCTTCTCTCATTTCATTTTCTTTCAGATCTGCTGGTTTTGTTGTGGTCTGTGTATATGCATAATTTTTATCAAGTTATTTTATAGTAAATACGTGAGAAATCATAAACCAGGAAGGCTTGTCTTTAAAATTGTTAATGGCTGTTTTCTCAGATATCATTTTTCTTAAAGATAACAGCAAAGTAGTAAAAATTTGCATCTGTAGTTTTACAATTGAATAAATCTCAATTATTAAGGCAAGTGCATGCATTGATTAGCTTATTCCAAACTGTCTTCTCAAGAACTAGTTTTAATGTCTTTTAGAAATACTTGGATAATGCAGACAGTTTAAGAAAAGAGCTAGAATTGTAGAAACTCTAAGGCTTAAGAATCTAATCTTTTTCTTGGTGGCTTAAGAATGTAAATCTCTGGATTGTAGTGGTAAATAATTGTTTGAACAAACATATCAGGCATAAGGAGGAGTGTTTTTCCTGATTTTGTGTCATTTTCATAATCCAATTCCACAGCTGTCAGATTTAAACACTACATTTTTCAACATACTCAGCTGAGAGCCCGGTGATCAGAAATAGCACAATTAGTGGCAGAAATAGCACTGTTTGATTTGTGGTCAGAATAAGAAACATTTTTTTTCTTTAGCACAATTCAGTGATATAATCAAAACAATTCTTATTTTTTACCTCAAATTTATGTTTTTAAAATACTGCTTACCAACAATGGAAAGCCCCTCATCTTTTAATCTCAGTTCTGTTTCTACAGTCAATCTAGTGCTATTGTGAATTTTAGTCCATAGTTCAGAGCCTTATAATTACTTACGTACTTTTAGTTTCATATTTAATAAACCTGTTTCCTGTTGTTTATTTTTGGCCCCTTGGGCTAGATCCTCAGGTCATGTAGTTGATTGTTTTCGCTATGTTCAATGAAGCTGTAATTTTTATCTGTTAGCACTATGGCTTCTTATATTCGAGTGGACCTTGTGTGGTGCCAGCATGTTTCTGTTGTAAGTCTCTTAAGCGCAAAGATTTAAGGGAGTTCTGACTTTCTTTTTTCCCCAGTTTACTTAAAAAAGCATATCACAGCATTTTAATTTTTGTTTTTTTTTAAGAGCGATGGCCTTCCTGCCTTAGTGACCTTAAAGAAAGGTCTAGTTGCCTTAGCAAGGCAATGGATGAAGTTCATTGTGGTGACCCCAGCCTTTAAAGGAGTCAGCTTACACAGACCGACTCAGCCAGTGAAATTGCAGACAAATGCCTGCCATGAGCATGAGGATGGACTTGGATTAGACAACGGAGGGGGTCTTCAGAGTGACACAAGTGCTGATGGAGCAGAGTTTGAATTTGATGCAGGTATTTTTGTGTTTTTCTGTCTCTATAAAAATTCACAGGGACAAGTAGCTCCTCTCGGAGCATTTGTATCTTCTTTAGTTTTAATGCTTGAATACATTATAGTCATCTTCCTTAGAATCATCAAGCTTCTTTTTTTAGATTCATCTTCATTTTGAAGCTGCTGCTGACAATTATAATTATAGTATTATAATAAGCATTACTGGTTTGGGGAAAAACAATCCAGGAGACCTCTCTTTCTTCACATGCTTTGTTTTCATATTTACTGCACAAAATATATCAACTTAATTCCAAGCTAGGAAATAATTAGGATTTTGTTGTGCAGCTTCTGACCTTAGTTAAGAATTGTAACGTGCAATTCTACGAACTCTCCCCGGAACAGCTTCAAACCTACCTTCTTATTTGTTCTTTGTGAAGACATATTTTCGTATCCCCCCCCCTCCCCCCCCCCCCCCCCCCCCCCATTTTTACTGCTTCGTATGTGGTAGACTTCTGTTGCCAGCTTACACATTGCCAAGTTCACGTAAGTTAGTGATTTAGCTTTGTACTTGGTACAGAGCTGACTTAACTAAGAACCACAGAAAGGAAGGCCATAAATAAATACATGTTGTTGCAGCACTCTTTTTTGCTGTCTTCAGTTGACTTAGTTATTTTGTGTTTGTAGCATCTATGTACAGTGCTACTGTTCTCAGGAATACAATGTTTATGTTTTCTCAAGTAAAAATTATGGAACATTGAGGGAAAAATAATTTTAAAAAATCAGGAGGAGAATCTGCTTTTAGATAAAAGCCAGGCAACAGTTATCAGCGTAAAGAGAGGAAACCCAAAGATGTTTGTGTGTGAAACTTGTATGTAATCATACAGTATGATGGAAATTTTTGCCCCCTCCTCTAAAATATCTCCTTTGGTTGAGCAGCAAGACGATAAGAACCAGTGAAGTATTTTAATTCCCCCCCCCTGTGTACATTATTCTATTTTTCACCAAGAATTTTGGAAGCAGCAATTTTGCTGCCTTGTATACGTTTACTTATAGATGGAATTTATGCCAGTGTAAGCATCTTAATTCAAAAAATGAACAGCCATGCCAGAGTCAGCAAAAGGAAGTGAAATTTGGCAACTTTCTTTTGGATCTGTAGCACAGAGCAACAGTTGTATGACATGAGAAGGACAAAGATTTGTACTTGGATTATTAAACAAAATCCAGTAGGCCCATGTCTGAGGTTTTCTTATTTGTCTTAAAATTCCCTAGACAGCTGTGTGTAGTTGCATGTCAGAATTTGGAAGCTCATGACTTCTTGTGAATAAATGTACCTAATAATAGATAATCTTGGTTCCCCATGTATGTATATATACACAAATGAGCAAAATTGTTTTCTTGGTTCCAGCTACCGTCAGTGAGCACACAATGCTCCTAGAAGGAACAGCTAATCGCCCTCCACCTGCTGGTGGCTCTTCTGGGCCTGTAACTGGTGCTGAGATCATGAGGAAATTATCCAAGACTCACACTCACAGTGATTCTGTTCTGAAAATAAAGGTAAGTTTCTAGCACCGTGCACGAGAGGAAAGTGATTTGTAGCTGGCCTGTTTAGAAGCAATTCTGTAGGCTGCAAATCAATAAATACTTGTCTAAAAAGTAACTATAACTAACTGTAACTGTAACACGTGGAAGGTATGCTCCTTGCCTTATAAAAGTGATGCTCGATCAGTTGGCCTATATTCTACATCTGTTTTTTATTGGTTTTCTTCCCAGTTAACTTGAGAGGCACACTTAAAAACTATATATATATGGGCATAATTTAAGGATGTGCATTAGCTTTTATGGCTTTTCATCTTTTATGGAAGCAGAAATGAGGATTTAATTATCATTATACAAAAATCTAAGATGGACAAAGCTTTTCTATAACTTGTAGTAAAACTAGTGTGGTTTTTTTATTCCACAAGCTGTTCAGAAAACTGCAAAAATCTGTTTTTATCTCTACTTTCTGAACAGAAAGAGTCTGTGACTGTTTGTGGGGTTTGGGGGTTGGGGTTTTTTTGGTTTGGTGTTGTTTTTTTTTTTTTTAAAGTAATTTTTTGTCTTCTGTACCTACGTCAGGCAGCTCGGTGGCTCGTACTGATTCCTTTTCAGCTGTGGTTTTTCACAGAATGATTGAGATTGAAAGGCACCTCTGTAGGTCATCTTCTCCAACCCCCCTGCTCAAGCAGGGCCGCTTAAAGCCAGTTGCCCAGGGTTATGTCCAGCTGGCTTTTGAATGTCTCCAAGGATGGAGACTCCGTAACCTGTGACGGTGCTCAGTCACCCTCAAAATAAAAAAGTGAGGAAATTCCTGTGTTTCAGTTTGTGCCCATTGCCTCTTGTCCTGTCGCTGGGCACCACTGAGAAGGGCTCCGTTGCCTTTGCCTTCTCCCTTCAGGTATTTACATACATTAATAGGATCCCCCCAAGCCTTCTCTTCCCTAGGCTGAACAGTCCCAGCTCTCTCAACCCTTCCTCATAGGAGAGATGCCCCAGTCCCTTAGTCATCTTAGTGGCCCTTCGTTGGACTCTTCGGTGTTTCTCTCTTGTACTGGGGAGCCCATAACTGGGCACAATACTCCAAGCGTGGCCTCACCAGCACCGAGTAAGGGAGTAGAATCACCTCCCGTGCCTTGCTGGCAGCTTACTGCCTAGTGCAGCCCGGGCTAGACAGCCCAGAAAGGGCACGTTGCTGCCTCACGTTCAACTTGGTGTCCACCAGGACCCCCAGGTCCTTTTCTACAAAGCTGTTTTCCAGCTGGTCGGAGCCCAGCATATACTGGTGTGTTTGTCCCCTCTAGTAGATAGTCACCCGTTACTACCATTTACTGCTCCCTCCTAGTGCTCTTGCATGGTTGAGGGTTAAATGGCCCAGATGCTTTGCTTGAAAGCGCTTCTGGCTCTTCTTCAATTTTGAGGGCCGAGAACCTATTTCTTAGTTTTAAGCCTTTAGGTGGACCAGGAGCCTTCCTCTTGGTGCCAGAAGCCCCCAGCTTCTGTTCTTCACCTTGTCCAGAGGCTGTACTTACCGTTATATTAGGGATAGAAGGGATTTGGTCTTCAGACGAAGGGCAAATGAAAATGAGCCTTATATTCGGTGGCATACACTGTTCCTTCTGCAAATTGCTTTAGGTGAATTCTACACATCTGCAGTTCCGTTTACTACTTTGGCTTTTTAAACTGTTTTTACACGTAAAATTATTTTAATACTTGAGAATTCAATAGCAACTTTATGCACAATGCGTGTATGGAGTATAACCTGCCCCAAATAAAGTGCTACTTGTCCAAAAGTTTGCAGGAATGAGAATTTTGTAGTTATTTTGTTCTGATCTCATATTCAGACCAAATGTTTTTACTTTTTTGCAGTTTACACAGTACTTCATTAGTTTCTTTGTTTTCTCCACAAGGGTATACATCCATATCATTCCTTAAGTTACACTAGTGGAGATACAGCTACGGATTCACCAGTGCATGTTGGCCGTTCTGGAATGGCAGTTAAAGAAAGTCCAAGAAAAGAGAGTCTGCTTAGCTATCTTACTGGGAGTTTTCCTAGTCTGCATAATCTTTTGGAAGGGACTCCTCAAAGAAGTACAACTGCAGTTAAAAGTAGTTCTTTAACAAGAACAGGTAAGATGTAGCATAAGTAAGCTAAAGGGAGGGGAAGGGAGGATTGATTTTATTTTAATGATTCAGAAAAGGTGCTGTATTTCAATGATGAGTTATCATTTCTGTTTAAGATTCCCCCCCCCCCCCCCCCCCCCAAAAAACAACCCCAAACCAACAGAAACAAAAACAAACCCCCCATAGTTTAACAGCAGTTCCTAGACACCGCTGCACCATATTTTCTGGAAGCAAACAGTGAGTACATCAGGTTGGGAAGAGAAATGACAACTAACAAAAAAAATACTTTCTTTTTACTTAGCCTTACTACTTTTTGAGTATAATGCACAGTTACTTAAGTGAGTATTTTTGAATGAATAAGGAAGCGATCATTCTGTATTTGTCTTTTTTTTCTTGACCTTGTAAGTAGCTCAAAAAGTGGACTAAAACTAATGTTCCAGTAATTTAGTTTGTGTATAATAATTTGCAGATTTTTAGTAATGGTCTTTTGAACAAATGTGTTTTATAGAAGTTTGAAATACATACATTGAAATTTTTGTCCGATATTATTGTTTAGAGTGCATTGTTATAATTTATATAAAGAAAAACAGAGAAGTTTGATACTGCGTTTTCTCTAAAACCTCTCTCCTTTGCTGTCAGGGCATGAAATACTATTCAGAAGAAAAGGTATTTCTGTTTCTTAATGACTCTTTTCCTCTAATGGTAGAGATGAACAAATGCAAAGACACTTGTAGTGCAACATCCATTAGTGTTATAGTATAACTTCTGCGGTAGAACCTGTAGCGCTGCTTGGCACATAATTTACTGGAATAAACCCTGAGGATTAGGCTTACTTTTATAGTAAATAGGTATTGTCAGTAAAATTATGCTGCATTCCTGGTTTTTGCTGCGTTTGATACAACAAATGCTAAAGCTTGTGATTTATCTGTATAGGAAATACTGTGGCCACAGACATGTTATCTGAACATCCTTTGCTCTCTGAACCATCTTCTGTGAGTTTCTATAACTGGATGTCAAATGCTGTGGGCAACAGAGGAAGTGTAGTACAAGAAAGTCCGGCCACCAAATCTGGACACAATAGTCTTCCAACAGGTATTGCTAATTACAGCTGAATTTAAGAGATTATTCTGGGTTGGCTGTTCCTTGCATGTGCTGTTTTTGTAATAAAGATTTTGTACATCGGAATTCTTGCTTTTTCTCAGTTCAATTTTGAGACTAAACATAAACATCTGTTTTGAGAGTAACATTCTTCTTCAGCAATGGGAAGTTATCCACTGGTGTAAGGGAATGGAGAAAAGAAAATACACATTACTGAAAGTCTTAAGTGTATTAAAGAAACATGTGTTACAACTTATTGCAGCTTATTTATTTTTCTTGTAAGCCTTTCATCATTCATAATCCTCAAATGTGTGTATCTTAATTTTCTTTTTCACTAACACTAAATTAGAATGTTTCTTCTATTAACAGTCTTTCAACTGTAATATATTAATCTTAGGCAATAATAAATTTTAATTTGTTTTTAATATTGCACAAATAGTCTGATCCTACAAAACATCTTTGTGCTGTACATATTGCTTAACTGGTGTGGCTCCTGTAAACTGGAATGTGTTTCCCTGCAGAAAGAATCATAGGGTAGAAGTATAGCTTTCATTTTTTGGGTTTTGTTTTTTTTTTTATCTCCAGAAAAAGCTGTGGTTTTTCCTACTGAAACCATGACAGTTTGTTCACAAACTCACTTTCCTGAAACTAAGACTTAGTGATTTTAACTCGGACACAGATCTATCCAAACCATTTTTCTGTGGAGGCGTGTAGTTGTGGCTCTCTGATAAGTACTTGAGTTTTGAAGAATCAGGATTAATTTATATTGGCAGAGCAACTCTGTGTCATGGAGGTTGAGTCCAGTCCATTCTCAAGATGCAGGCGATTTAGCATCACTCTGCCCTTGTGCTGCAAGTCTGATTGATTGTTCGTGAATAGACCAACTGCAGGGAAGTGGCTGTCCATAGTCATTTTTATGAAGAGTGTATTTGGCTAGAGACTAATCTATAGCGATCTAATTAGTGGATCTTGCATTGGGACTACCAAAACCCAGAAGCTTATAGCGCATAGAAAGCTAAAATCAAGTATCTGCAACTGTGGATAATCTTTCTTTTTGTTGATGGTATAGGCTACTCAGTATATAGCTCAATATAGCTACCTATTATTTCAGTTTAAAGAGGAGTTAAGTGCCCTATAGAATGCAATACAGACAAAAAGCCTTGTGAAGGAAGGCAAGAAGGAGGAGATATTTTTGTGCTTTCCAAATACGAGTTGGACTATCTCTGTTACCTGTTTCGGCAATATCAGACTGTTTCTTTATCCTGAATGCCACTTTTGTGAGGTTATAGACCTGACTAGGGCTCTGACTTTGTGTATGGCATGTGTTCCTTTCTATAGAGTCTTGCTGAACTAACAGAGTTGGTGGTGTTAAAATTTGCTGTGGTGTTAGTGTTCCATAGGTATTTATTTTTCAGGTGTGGCACCCAATCTTCCTACTATACCCTCCGCTTCAGACTTCAACACAGTTTTGTCTAGTGACCAGAACACCCTGGATGGCACACACTCACAGCACAGCACCAGTCAGGATGACATTGCAGGTGTAGAAGAGGGTAACCAGGGGTTTCCTGCTGTCCAGCTAGCAGATGCACAGGTAGGTGTGGTTTGCTGATGTATTTTGGAGTTCTGTAGGGAAAAACTAGTTATTACTTTAAAAAAAACCAAAACCACAACAACCTTACAACGATGAAAACGTTATCCTGGTTTTGTACACGTTTCTTGTGCATTTCTACGCAAAGATGAAAGGCTCAAGAAACCTCTGAGGTGTCCCGTAATAAACTTAAAACAATGGTCTATTAGACCATTGTTTTATAACTTTAAAGAACATATCGGAGCATTAATGAGATTAGCCTAGTTCTCCAGAGTACTTTCTACTGAGGGGAACATGCAGAAACTTTGCTCCCATAGCTAAGCATTCAGTGCTAGCTTGCTGTGTAATCAATCTTTTAACTCAAAAAGTCCACAAAGCTTCTCCTTTTTATCCCGCTTCTTTCTGTTTTACAGCACTGTCAATAAAACTTAAAAATGTTCTGTATTATGTAGCTGACATTGTAAATATTGTAGATCAACAAATGGCGGAGCAAGAATATAGGAATAATCTAGACAATAAATAGTGAATCAGTGGGTTTTGTTTTGTAGGTTGTTTTCAAACCTCTTCTAAGTTACACGGGAATTCAGTCTCAGGATGCAATGCCACTCTGCTACAGAATGTACTTTGGAGAGTACCTTTCATTCTCAGGAACTTTGGACTGCCTAAGAGCAGATATTGTTGATTCAGATACAGCAAAGGAAAGAAAAAGCAAGCGAGCTCGAAGGTATGTTGTGAGACATTTGAAAATATGTATATTGGTTAAGGAACAGAAACTAAGTTTTTCATGTGAAGACATAGAATTCCAAAGCACTTCCATAGAATAAGAAGCAGTCCTTTATTCTTTTAATCTTATATGTTTTATCTTCCTGTTAGAATTTTTTTTTTTTTTTTTTTTTAAATCTTCCTGTGGAATGGTTTGGAAATTTTAAGAATTTGAATCTTGGCTACTTTTGAAAATTGGAGACTGGGGAAGGGAGAGCTGGTGGGAATAATAGTGGGGGAGATTTGAGAGGCTCTTAAATGCTGTTTTGTAATTAATCCTGTACACGAGGTTGTTACTTCTTGGTGTAAATGCTGAATTTCCCCCTTGCTCCCCCTGCCTATTTTGGGCAAAGCTTTAGGTTGTGATGGAAATACTGCATGCCAAACTAAGTTTTCACAGAACTGAATGATTACTGTGTTAGTAGCATGCAGTATGAAAGTATAAAATATCATTTTTTATTTTTAGAACTATGGTAAGAAGGTGATATCCTAAGGGAAATAAAAGGTTGGATTCAGTAAATCAGCTGTACCATGGTGTAAAAAAGTATTTGACTCCCATTAAAAAAAAAAAAAAAAAGGTAGTAACTTGTACCTTTTCTTTCCTTAGGCAAGGAGCTGTCAATCTTCCTCCTCTTGAATTCAAACCAGCTTTGATGTTAGAAACTTTCAGTATTAGTGCTGTTGTAATGGAGAAATCCATGTGCACACCTCATAACTCCACCAATGCCCTTTCTTTTCATGACTTGAATAAACGCTATTATAATACTTTTCACTGTAATTTTACAATTTCTTGCCAGTCCATAAGCCAGCACGTAGATATGGCACTGGTTCGTCTCATTCATCAGTTCAGTACAATGATTGATGATATCAAAGCCACGCAGACGGACATCAAACTTAGCAGATACACAGCTGGATCAGCCTCTCCAACACCTACTTTTAAAACCCGCAAACACAGAGACTTCCGCTCTTCTGATTTCAGCCGAAGCTCTCGAGGAAGTCTTAATGGAGGTAACAGAGTGAACAATACAAAGAACAAACGAACAAACAATGAGAACAATAAAAAAGAGTCTCGAAACAAGAATTCCTTGGGGAGGTCAGAAAGAAGAACTTCTAAAGTGTCCAGGAAAGGTTCAAAAGATGTAGTTGACCACATGACTATTCATATGGATGACTCTGACTCTATTACCGTGTCGGAACAGAGTGAACCTTCTGCTGAGTGCTGGCAAAATATGTATAAACTATTGAACTTCTATTCACTTATTTCTGATCCAACTGGGATTTTAGAAAAGTCTTCTGAAACTTTTGGGCCAACAGGTAAACTAGTTCATGAATCCAAATAATTGACAGTGTGTGCTTTTGCTCAAGTGTATCCTTCTAAAGCTTGATCATAAGGTGGTTTTTGAAAGTTGCCCACCCCATCTAACTTGGATCAGAGGGGCAAGTGGTGAGGAGGGGGGGGAGCTTGTAAGGAGTTCACTGAGATGGTATAAAAAAAGAAACAAGTTCTTTTTCTGGCTTTATAGTATGCTTTGATTCTTTCAGTCCTAGACTTAGTCAGATATGTGTTAATTGATTGGTTTTAAATTCAGTCCCTTGATATTTTTGTGCAGCTCTGTTAATCTGGATTTGCGCTGGATGTGGGACTGTGTTAAAAGGTTAACTTTTCTGGTTAATTGTGTACAGAGTGGATTGAGTTTATTCCTCCCTAGGTGCTACTTTGTTTTCAAGTGGCTAATGGAAATGCTGTATATTATCATTCTGTGAAAATATGTAAGCACATGCATAAGCCATCCTGAGAGAGATAATTTCTGCCCTGGAAATGACGGAGTAAAAAAATAATCTGTGAACCTAGCTTTGAGAGAAGAAAAGGCGAAATACTGATTTTGGTGAAGTCCAGCAAAGTTTACAGGTGTTTGGGCCATAATTTCACCCAAAGCTCTGAGATCTGGGGTGATCATTGCTCTTTCTGTCTAATGTATTTTAGCACAGCAGAGTAAATTTGAGAGCTGACTTAGCATCATTCTTTTTGTTGGTGAACTTAGGTTGTTTATGCAGGGGATGGTACAGTTACTAGTTAGGCATGTTTTCTTTGGACTCCTTTTAACTAAAGAATGAAAAACTGAGAAAGTGTCAAATGAGAGCTTCTGTTAAACAGAGGGCAGTATCTTTCATGCACAGAATATCATACCCACAGCTATCATATCTGCACAAATGTAAATTTTCTTACATTGTTTTTATGCTCTGAGTGTTGAGAAGGAAAACTTGTTTATCCAAAATTAAATTATAAGAACCTTTGTCTGTGAAATGATCAAAAAAGAAACAGGACAATTGGAAACCGTCAGAGTATTTTTGTTGTATAACAATAAAATCACATAAATATGAATATTTATATGATGTACATAATAATATATCTATGAATAATAATGAAATCACATCACTCATTATTGTCCCCATTGTGTCTTGGATTTGGTTCAGTTGCAGTGTTGTTAGAGTGGAATAAGCAAGACACAGATAATTTGCCTGAAGAGTTCACTTGATGTGCAAGATACGTGATCCTTGGTTTCAAATACAAACCAGATATGCCAAGGATTTCTTGGAAAGTATCCTTAAATAACTCCTTTGTATTTTTGTAGGTGTTCGAAGCCCAACTGAACCTGCTTGTAGAGTGGTGTTTGAGAATGAACAGGATAATGGCAGAGACACACAGAGGAAGCGCAGCCTTGTGACTTCGGAGCCACAGCATGTGACTCTCATAGTCTTTGGAATAGGCATGGTGAACCGAACCCACCTGGAGGCAGACATTGGCGGTCTAACGATGGAATCTGAACTGAAGAGAATCCATGGCAGTTTCACCCTGAAAGAAAAAATGAAAGGTGGGATAAGCTAAAATGTACTCTGTAATTGAATTCAATGGCAGCTTTACATGTTTACGTGTGTGTGCGTACTATACCAATGCAGATGTACGTATGTGCATGTGTAATATGTTTTGTTTGTATGTTATACGTTATGTCTGTGTGTGGATAGTATAATAATGTTCAACAAGTTCTTTTAAAAACTCTTACTAGAATGCTGAAGGATTTTAAAAGGATGCAAGATATTCAGAAAATGCCATGAAGGCAATTCTTTTAGATAATAATCATGCCTTTCGTTTTCAAAAGCTGTCTTCTTGTCACAAGATAAATTTGATATTACTTAAGGTGACTACTAAAACTGTAATGTTTTAATTACTTTCCTGGTACTATATTTTTGAAAGCAGTAGGCATACCTGGAAGTATTTTACTGAATGAAATGCTGTTAAGTATCTTTTTTCTTAAAGATGTACTACATCAAAAGATGACTGAGACATGTGCCACTGCTCACATAGGAGGTGTCAATATCGTCCTGCTGGAGGGAATTACCCCAAATATCCAGTAAGTATGAAGCCTGACAATTTAAAATTGTTCAAGTGCATAGGAGTGGTATCAGTTGCATGACGGTAAAGGTATGTAGCTTAATATGGAGAAAGCATTGATGATATGTCTTTAGTTAGAATCCATGAAGTCGTAGAGTTTGGTGGTGACCGTGCAGCTGTTGCAGAATTGGGCTTGAGTTTGACTTGTAAAGCTAACTGCATACGCCCATTGACAGGAGGTTTTTCTATGAAAGGCGTGTCTAGGTAAGCTGAGAAGGAATATGGTGAATGTATTGGTAGATTTCAGTCTAGGGCACCCAGTCGGACAAGTCTGAGACATAGTTACCTGAATATGAATACTCCTGCTTCTTTCTATTTCTAGTAAAAGATATTAGTAAGTTCAGAACTGGTTGCAGGATCGCAGTGTAAATGGGTAAGTGACCTGACTGAAAAATCGTAGGTGACAGGTACTCTTGTAAAAAGAAAGAAATTACACGTTACGTAATCAGAGCTTTCTGCACTAATTTTATTGTGTATGGTGTACGCATAGAAACTTTATCACATGGTATGTATTTTTTCTCTTATGCTTCTAATTGCTTTTTGAAGCTTACAGGTTCCACTAGACCATACAAGATTTTTAGGGAGTATTTAACCTACTGATGCTGATTATTCCCATCTAAGATCTATATTGTTTCTTTAATAGTTATCTTTTTGAACTCCCATGATGCATGATTCTTTGTGTTATTTTTACAGTTCTAATATCCGTTCTCCACTCTCTCTATAATTGACACAACTTGGCAGGGGTGGGGGAGAGAATCACTTTTTGTGCATGAACATCTTGAATGACTTGCTCAGCATCCACATTGCTGGTTCTTTCTTTTTGCCAGGTTCACAAACTCAGAAAGGGCATGCATTATTTTTCTTTGTTTCTAGCTGAACTTTTTTCTGTTTAAGTTGCAAAACAGCAGTTGAACTACAACTCTTTGTAATGTAGATCACCCTCACGCAGTTTGAGCGTTAGCTGGGTAACCCTCAGTATGTGATCTGGTTTTAGAATATTA
The DNA here is from genome assembly GCF_900496995.4 of Aquila chrysaetos chrysaetos. Taxonomy (NCBI): domain Eukaryota; kingdom Metazoa; phylum Chordata; class Aves; order Accipitriformes; family Accipitridae; genus Aquila; species Aquila chrysaetos. The sequence continues at coordinate 78,158,211 of NC_044004.1, read as the reverse complement.
ACGTTGTAGAAAATGGTCTAAATAATGGGACTTGAGTCTCTCTCTTTTAATTCCTGTTTAGTTTGGAAGATGCTACATAGAACTTAAAACATATAGAATTTTATTAACATTCCTAGCTAAATTGCTTCCAATAAGTGTGTTACAGATGGATAAATAAAAGTTCTAATCTGACAGCCATGTAGTGTTTCTGAAGGCAACTGAGGTTCTTCATGTCTGTTTTACATCATAATCTTACTGAGCTTCCATATAAGGAGGGTAAAAAAGGAAAGGGGGGAAATTAGTGATAAACCTTTAACAACAACAGCAAACAACAAACCCTAACAAAACCAAAACCTTCAACTTGGTAAATTTGGAAGTGTCATATTGTGGGTTACAAGTAATTAACTGACTAATTTTGCATGAATGTTTATTCTTTATTTGCTTTGTTTTTGTTTTTCTTGCTTTCTCTTCAATCTTCATCTGTAGACTGGAGGATTTTCCTACATCTCCTACAAGCACAGCCAAACAAGAGTTTCTGTATGTCATATTATTACGTTTAATAGTCTTGCAATTAACTCTGTGTTGTGTAGCTAATGGCTGCATTCCTACTGTGTGTGATTGTGTAGGCAGATGTTGCTTGACTACGTTTTAGTTTAACATCTAATATTACCTAGATAAGCTTTTTTAATGTAGCCTGCTAAATATCTGTCAAAAAAAGCCCTTGTAAATGTTAACAATCTAGCTTTAGGGGCAGATATTACACTATACCGTCACTACTGTAATGCTAGAAGGGTTTCACTGGCTGTTAAGTTCTTTAGATCTGCTTCTACCCTTATTTTAATGAGACAATATAATGCTGACAAATGTAAAGGAGCAGGCAGGTTAGATTTGCTTTGAAGTTGGTAAGGAACTGCTGTGTTTGGAGTGATAGTACCTGTTGTGATTCCAGCCTGAATAGAACCATTCCTTTTGTCTTTCTTTACGTCTGTGCTGGGTTTAATTACTAGTTGGTTATGCTGACTGGGTTATGCTACCACAAAATGTTTTCCTTAAAACCGTGCCTGTGCATCTACTGCTAATGAAGGTGACCCTCTTCGTGTCCCCTAAATCCGTATGTGTGAATGTAGGTCTCTTCTCTCACAGAAGATGCAATGTTTTCTTTCTAGTTGCTTTCTTACTTCCTGATGCTAAAGTCCAGAGGGTCTTACTGGAGTAGTGGTCAAGGTGGGAAATGGTACACTGGCAACCTAGAAGCCCTGCTACACAGTGACCCTGCAGTACTCTGAGGAGAAAAGTTATATAGCCAAAAATTGTGAGGCTGCTCTTCTTTTTTTTTTTTTTTTTTTTTTTTTTTTTTTTTTTTTTTTCTTCCTCTCTTCCCCGCCCCCCCCCCCCCCCCCCCCAAAGCAGTAATCTGAGCATGGGTTCTTTTGCTGCTTTAGACCACCAGTGCATATCTTTTAGAAGGACTTAGTACAACTGCTGTTTGTTACAGCATCTTTGTATATTCAGTGTTGTGGTAATACAGGATTAACTTTAAAATGTTCTCCTTATAGATGGTAGCTCTGGAAGGAGAGGTGATGGGCTGTAAAACTGCAAGTGATGCAGAGAAAATATTCAGGTTTTTTGTTCCTTTTTGTCTGGTAGCAACATTAAACCAGCAAAAGAAAGTACTTTTTTTGTATAGTGCATCACTGAACAGTTGAATTCATGGCCATATGATGTGGTCAACAAAAGTTTAAATGATTAAAACGATTGGACAAATCCATGTAGGGTAGGTCTGGTGGTGAGTCATGAACACAATACAGCCTCTGACTCAAAAAGTAAACCCCTGGTGGCTGGAATTAAGGGAAGGATCACTTTATTTATGCCCAAAGTATCTGCTACTACCCGAATTTTCATCTCAGTGTAGTAGTTCTTGTGTGTGTTATGGGCCTCCTGCTGACTTTTTTTTCCCCCCACTTTTTTTAACATTCCTAAAAATCTGTTAGGTTGAGTAGTGGCCTTGTAGCCAGTTCTGTAGTGGGACAAAGACTTTTTTCACAAGTTTGTCTGGAGAGTGATTATTTATGGAATTGATGCGAGAATATAGAATTACTTCTGAATGCATTACTGGTATATGACTTAAATATTGATTAATGATTTTAATAATATTCAACCAGATCTATTCTTGAAATCATTAATCAATAGATAATATTCAGCCAGATCTGTTACAGGCATATCACTGTAGATAAGCAAACTGCAGATACGTAATGTGCAGTACTTGTTCCAAATGAATGTATAGCCACACAGTTGTTCTGCGTTCCATTCTGTCATGGAAGTAGGCTTTTTGTAGACCTGACAAGTGACAGTGAAATTCATCCATTGCATGAAATATGGAAATACCTTAGCAGAGAAGTACAGTTAATCTTGCCGAAATCTGATTTTCCTGCGACAGCTATATTGGTGTAACTTTTTAAAATTAAGTAAGTGCGTAAAATAGTATGAATTCCCATGTTTGGAACTGATTGTAAATTCAGTACAGACTTTAACTCCAAGTACATTTACTTTTAATTTCTACACAAAGATAGGTTAAGACTAGACTAGACTGTCTGTCTGGTACAGGTCAGGAAGAGACCTTGCAACTTCCCTTAAGTTGAAAGTTGTTCTTGTGATGCTTGAATAGCTAATGTAGTAGTATTTTGTGTTATAGATGGTGGGGGGGAAGTATTCTTGATTGGCTTCACAGTAGTTCAGTCAGAATGGTAGCAGGAAGAGAGTAGGAAATAAGTAAACATTGACAGAGAAATAATCATGGGTTTGTTTTTTTTTCTTTTGAAGAGGTGGATTAAAATGTCTGCCCTTTTCTTAAGTGATGTTTATTTCTGTAGTGTTTTTCTGAAAATACTTGTGAATTAAGATTTGTTTCCTCCTTAATGTTTGTGCAAATTCTTCAAATATTTTGAAATAATTTCTACTTGACAGTCTACCCTAAAATATTAATTCATAACCACTTTAGGTCGCTTGCAGCTCTTCCGTACCTGTAAAAATCTGAAAGTGTTTCTAGAGCTTCAGTAAATTAATCTGCTGTTGATAGGCCTGTGGTTGCATTACAGTGCTGTGTATTTCTTTATTATAAGCAAAAGGATGATGTGGTTTTGTTTTGGTTTTTTAAATGTATTTCCACACCTGGGATGCTTTGGGCTAGCTGATATTTTAACATCAGAATAAGGAGCCCTGTGTGAGGGCTTCACAGAAGAAACATTACTTAGGGAGTAGAATTCATAGAATATCGTAGCTTTCACCATGAAACCAGACTGTCTGTAGAACAATTTAAATCACGATACAAGAAGTATTTTAGTTAAGCTTCTTAAAATTTAGTATTTGAGAAACTTTTCATTGAATTGCAATTTTATAGAGTCTATTTTTCAGACATTTTAGCTTATGTACTGCATCTTCACAGCTATGTCTTTCTGTTTGAGGGTGTAATAGTCTGTGCTGGCTACATAATACACTTCCGTTGGGTAACCCTCTGGTAATTGACCTTAGATAAGGAATGTTAATGTTACCCTGTGTATCTTTTTTAGTAGGAGCTTAGTGAATTCTGATATGCCAAAATTTTGGCATAAAAACCTGTCAGCTTTGTGCAGTTGTATTTTTATCTTGGGTAACCGTTGTGAACCATATCCTCCTTAACATTAAAATAAAGTTTAGACTTCATATTTTGGAATAGTATGTGTCAATTAAATGTCGATATTAATTCACAAACCCATTTATCACTTGCTGTGTATTTATTGCTAAGTGAGTATTTCTTCCATTGACCTTTTCGGATGCTAAAATCGGATTTTAATAAGTCTTCATATGAAAAGGATGATTCAAGATTATTCCTGAAAAGGAGTTGAAATGGAAGGCTCTCGTTTGTTTCCGTGTGTGAAAATTTGTTCTGTGTATGTGCAGCCTAGTATGTATAAACTCAAATGGTCTTACCTTATGCAAGAGTAACAGTTTAACAGGTATTTTTGCCATGCATGACTTGTAGTTCTCTTAAATGTAGTGTAGTTGTTTGTGGCATGTAGTGCATCTGTGTGTGTAAAGTGAAAGAAAAAGGAATGTGTATGTAGTTTATAAACAAAATCACTTCTATGAATACTTTTAAATTCAGCTAACACTTAAAAACCCATTTTAACATAAAACTGTAACTGTTCTGAAAGACGTGCAAATAAATCCCGTTTCCTTTTTTGTTAGAACTGTCGTGAAATGCAGTATTGCCAAATCCCAGGCCTTGTATAGTGCCCAGAGAGGGTTGAAAACAAACAACGCTGCTGTGGTCAAAGTTGGAGCCATCAGCATCAACATTCCTCAGCACCCTGCCACGCTGCACAGCATGATGGTGCGCAGTTCTCACCAGCTCTCCAAGCAGATTTCGGATCTCATCAGGCAGCCGTCAACCGCGTAAGTGCTGCTTGCGTCGCACTTCCGAATGCCGCTGCCTGCCCTCCGGTTGTGGGCTTGTGCTACTTTGAACGTGATGTGGGAGAGTCAGGCTAGTCATATATCATGTTAGAATAACAAAAAGTATTTTCTGATCTTTGTCTTGGTAAATAGGCCCCAGCCTACCAAAGAAGATGTTGCGACTCCTTTGCCCTCTGAAAAGACTCCAACAAGTATTAACCAAACGCCTGTTGAAACAAATGAATTTCCACAGCTGCCAGAAGGCTTAGAAAAGAAGCCTATAGTTCTTAAATTCAGTGCCATGATAGATGGTATAGCTATTGGAGCAGCGCTCTTGCCCTCTCTTAAGGCAGAATATAAGATGGGAAGAATGAGGAGTCATGGAATGACAGGTAACAGTTCTCTGAAACTTTAAAAACACTATGTCTTTTAGTTTGGCCTTGCTAGAAGGATCCAAGACGACTCAATATTTCTGTTGAATTCTAGCTAGAGCTTTGAATCTGTTGCTTGTTGGCTTGTGTTTTTGAATATGGACTTCAATCAGATTGGGCCATATAGAGAATTTACACTGTTGTTGTTACACACAATTGCCAGAGGCAGAATACAAGAGCAGATGAAGACATGTATACATTCATATATAGCTTCCTCCCAGGAAGCTTCCCTCTGACTGCTCAAACCAGTTTATGATCCTTGACTAATTATATTCTGATTCGTAAGGCTACTCAAGAATACTCTTATAGGGCCTCAGTACAGATGAGGTGGTTTGTATGACTCCTTTCTCCATCTAATTACAGTGAAGTCTTCATTTTCTTTAAAAATTAAGAAAACCCGGAATCACGTGGGTGGATATTTATAGCTCTAGAGGTCTGTGCACTTCAATAACATTTTAAAGATTTTTTTTCTTTTTAATTCCAAAAATGTTCTTATATTTAAGGATAAAGAAAAGATATTTTTTTTTTTGCCAGTTCATACCTTTTCTTTCTCTGTCTTCCTCTTACAGGTGCCCAAACTAGATTTAATTTTGAGCTTCCAAGTCACAGATTGCGCTTCACTTCGAAAGTCTCTGCCACTGATATGTCAACCATTCCTCCTTCGGCAAGTCTCAACCTTCCCCCTGTCACTATGTCAGGCAAATATATCATGGAGGAACATGATACTTACTCAGACCAAATTTGGAGCATAGATGAACTACCTGCTAAGCAAGGCTATTATCTACAGGGGAACTACTTGCGTTGTGTGGCTGAAGTAGGTGTTGAAGTCATCTTTGATAACTTGTTGAGTTATTTCCATTCTGTTACATTTCTGTATGTGCATCTTCATATTATTTTAATAATCTGCCTACTCCAGAACTCTCAGGTTTACAGGTTGATCTAAATATAGCATTTGTAATTGTGTGACACTGAAATAGAAATTTCTCAGTCCTTAGTTTGATGAGCAGCCAACATATTAAGCATTCAAGACCACTATATTGGAGGATCTTGAATAAGTTATTTCGTGCAAATAAATAAGATATGTTTAGAAACTTTTTTTGGAATGACAATATTTCTCTTCAGTGAAGTAGACAAAAGTATATTATGCTGATGATTCAAGTAAAGTGTGATTTTTAAACTGAAAGCTTATGCTAACACATCAGATAATGTCATACATTTTGCAAAAAGAAATACTGAAAAAATCAAAAACTATTTTATTGTTTTAAAACTGTTTTAATTTTTCATTATTAGACAGCTCCATAGGTAGAAGCTATATATAAACTTAGTCAATGATATAAATTTTTCTGTTCGACACAGAGTTTTCTACTCAGAAGTTCTATTTGTGTACCAACTTCCACAGTTTCTTTTCACAAAGAGAAAAGTGATGCTGCTTAAAAGAAACCTACCTTGTGGGGAAAAGCGGGGCTTTTCTGCTAACTGTGTTTCTTCAGTCAGAAAAGAAGAGAAAAGCATGTTTGTAATTGAGACTTCTGATGTTTGCATCTTTATGGGAGAAGTTTAATTAGGTGCTGCTTTTTGTTAAACCCATTTGAGTTATTTCCTGGCTGAAGAAAGACCTTAACGTCTTGGAATTTGTTCAGCATGTAAAACAAAAGGGACGGGCTGCTTAGCAAAGGCAAAAGCCAAGTCCAAGTAGTTTTAGAAAATACCTGTATTTTAATTTTATTTAAAAAATCTTAATGGCAAATCTAAACAATCTTAGGCAGACTCAGTTCCTTAGGAATATTTTTTTTAAGATTAGATTAGACACATAATAAGTTTACCATTGAAGATATCAGTAAACTTGTTCATCTATAGTAACTAGAATAATGCACTTTTAGAGGTTGACAGCTCATTTCTATGTTGTTCTGATAATGATTTACTATCTGGAATTAAGTAGCATTTCGCATACTTCCATGAACCTTAATCAAGTCCTGCATTTTATTGTCTAAGCTAAACTTAAGCAGGAGAATAAATTTTTTCATATAATAGCATATGTCCTGCAGTTTGCTGATAGGCATTCACAGTAGAAAAATTGCGAGACCAAACTATTTAATGACTTTTTTTGGTCAATAACAATATAATTGAACTTGAAAAGATGCCTGAAAACTAAAAATGCATTGTTTTGAAAACATAGGTATGGTAACTGTTTTAAAGTTTTGTTCTAAAATTTTGTATTTCTGCAGGTTGGTTCCTTCGAACATAATCTCACAACTGATCTTTTAAATCATTTAGTATTTGTGCAAAAAGTGTTCATGAAGGAAGTAAATGAAGTCATACAGAAGGTTTCAGGTAAGCAGAACACTTAAACCCAACCTTAAGTAAGATCCTTAAACCTTGTTTGGTGGCAACATTATATAGTTCTCGGGATCAGCTATTTATTTCACAGACACTATCGTTTCACATCTAGCACTCCAAGCAGCAGCAAGAAACGAGCACCAGAGCTGGAGTTTCAAGTAATAACAGAGGCTCTGGAAATTTTTGTAGCTCTATCGGAAACAAGGCGTTTTACTGGGAGGCAGGATAGTTTGTCTTTCTGGGCACTAGCCTCTGTGTCCATCTGTGATGTGACCTTGGCTGGGTTACTTTCTGTATTCACTTTGTTCGCCTGTAAAATGCAGCTCGTGATACTGCATTTTGTAAAAGAATGTCAGCATATTCTTTTAAAGGAAAACAGCTGTGTCTGGAGAAAATAGAGTCAGTATTGGTATTACTTAGTGTTTCCCAATTCCTAGCTCTTTGATGCTTTGCAGATAAGATGTTTCAGAACTGTATGAAAAAGGCATTTGGCTATTCATTATATTGTTTTGTGTATCATGCTGTATACTGCAGAAATGACAGTTTTGTTTCTGTCATTTAGGCTGGCTTCTGTTCTCAAAAAATTTTCAGAAGAAAAACAGTGTTTTCATTAAAAACCCCATTAGAGAACAGTTGCAAAATCACTCAGTGCTGTCTCTTTTGCAATATGCGATGAAAATAGCATACTGAATTGTGCGCTCATCTGTTTGAGTAGACAGCCAAAGTTACAAAACTTTTATTTTCTTACATAAAAAACTCTGCCTATCTGACTGAATCACAGTTTGTGCAGCATTTAGAAATAGATCCACTCACTTTCTGGTTCTTACTGTTAGAGACTTGTTCTGTGTTCGAGAGCTGAAAGGAAACCAAAAAGCTGATAACTTGTGCCATGCAATGATATTTCACTCAGCAAACAAGTTCTATCACCCTATGCACTGGAAAGAATAGTACAAACTGATACAATTGTTTCTGATATGTGACTACTCTGAGGGGAAATGTAAGGACGGGATGCTTTGTTTGACACAGTTATTGTTTGGTAGTTTAAAAAAAATACAGGAATGTGCTTTACTGTGGATGTTACATGACGGATGAGGAGATGAAGAGAAAAGCAAATAAGTAAAGAACTGTAGAAGTGTTTTGTTGTTCTTTAGGTCAAAATAAGAATTGGCAGATGGTGATAAACAGTAAATTAATTAGAAAAAGAAAAAGCAATAATTAATAAGAAGTATTGTCTGTCTATTAAGAAATAATAATAAAAAAGTAAAAAAGAAAGTAAAATAACCAGAGGAAATAAAGGGAATATGAATTTTATTAGTAATATTTTCAGAGGAAGAAGGATGTATGTTTGAGAGAGAATGTTACAGGATGACATATGTGAAAAAATATTCAGAAGCAGGTGAAATTTCAAGTAATTTGATTTTAACACTTTTTGAGTTATACTAAAAGGCTATTATAGAAGTATAGCTAATTTTTAGTGGAAAGATTCATTAATAGTTGGAAACATCATGAGGAAAGATAAACTAGTGGTAACTAAGTGAAAGGAGTGTCTGTGTGTGCATCTACACACTCCTTTCATATATGTCTGTGTGTGTGTGTATATATATTCATGCATACAAATGTACATAAAAGAAATATGCAGGTCCAGATGACGTGCCCTCAAGCGAGTTAGAAGATGCAGTGGAGAAAATGGAAAATGTCAGAATCCCTGAAGGATAAGAAGAAACACATTTTAAACACCCTGATGTTTGTTCCAGGCAAAATATGTTAGCATTGGGTAGTAAGAAAACGCTTAGGGGAAGAATAAACCTTCAACAGCTGTCATTATGCTATTAGAACATTTTTTATAGAGGAGCATAAAGTGGTAAAACGGGAAACCTATATTAGATTTCTTTTACAACACTTCTCGGTCTCTAGAGTTCGATCTCTCATCTGTTTTTATGTGAGGAATTTATTACCGTTGCTGGTTCTTTGTTTTTCCAGACTATAAATTTGTATTGCAACTAGCAGCCTGACGGTTTTTGAAATGTGACTGCTACTTTCCATATTGTGGTAATTCAGCAGGAACGTGGTCAGGTGCCAGCAATCCATGTATCTGGGTGCTGAATGCAGAACAAGGGGGGCAGAAGACAGCTTCTGTCCTGGCTTGCAGCAAAGTAATTTACACAGCTTGAAAACGCCAATTAATGTAATACACTAAAGTGGTTTTTCTGATTAAGGTTTCTGTTGCACTAAAATATTGATTGCATATTATCCTTATATAAAAACTGGGTAAGTACCAGTTACTTAAGGTGAAGTTGCACAGATTAAAAGCTAGTTAATGAACAGAGCAGTTCATGGTAATTCTATCTGCAAGTTGAGGGCAGTGTTGATTTAAAGACAGCCGGTGTCCGCTTTCAGACTCCTATCACTTTTTGCACTGGTTTATGTAAAGATTCAAACCCAACTTCTACTGTAGTTTCATTCAAGAAAATTGTGCTCCCTTAAGTGAGAGGATAGATGGAGAAATTTTGTTTAAAAGTAATATCTCTTTTATTTCTTTTTTTAACTGGCAAATGCTTTACAAACTTCATGAAGAAATGTCATTGCAAAAATAGTCTCTAGTATGCGTGTGGAGAATATATGAAAGATGAGTTAATTCTCTTGCTCAGAACCCTTAGGTTGCCGTTGTAGTTTTACATTATCCTACTTAAGAATATGGGGCGGGGGGGGGGGGGGGACAACAGAAAAAGGAGGAGGAGGTTATTAAGACTATTTGGAGAAGAAAAATGTCCGGAATACAAAATGGAGTGATAAAAATTTACTGTTGTTCGTTGGCTGGGTTTTTTTAACCAATGATTTAACTGCCTATTCTTAACCACCAAATAACTGTAATTAGAAGAATTGGCATGTGTGGACAGAATTAATGGCTTGGCCTTTTCCAGCAGCAAGCCCTTCCTATAAACTAAGATTGAATATAGATCAAATCTCAAGGAGAATTTAAACCAGGATTGCCCCTTCAGGTTAGGCCTGTGGGGATATATAATTTAGGATTAAATGTGCCAGGATGAGGAGGTAAACACAAAAATAAAATAACCACAGAACAGTCTTTCCTCCTGTCATTGAAAAATACTGGTATAATTGCAATTCCTCTTTTCATGCAATTTGCACAGTATTCGGTCAAGTGTTTAATTTTTATTGTCAGATAATTAGGAGATACATTGGTGCAGGAGACCAGTATCTTTTTGAAAACTAGGTGTTACTCCTTACAGGCTTTGAGCCTTCCTATGGAAAGTTTCCCAGGAGGGAAGAACATGACTCTCTGCCTCGATTCTTAGTAGAGAGCTATTAACTATATGTAACAAGCTGAATCTGCACTGATGTCTTCCATCTTCAAACTATATTTGTTTTTATAAATCTTCAACTAGTCACTGTTTAAAATGAGGCTAAATTCACTGTCACCTTTTTTATATCTGTTTGTTTTAAAATTTTTTTTTTGTTAAAACTCTGAATGTATATATTTAATGTGTGCAGGAGGGGAGCAGCCAATACCTCTTTGGAATGAACATGATGGCACAACTGATGGAGAAAAACCAAAAATTCTTCTTTATTCATTGAGCCTACAGTTTAAGGTAATCTTATGATGACAAAATAGTGGTCGTAGATGCTATTAATGGCTTTCGGGTTTTTACCTCAAAACTTATTGATCAGGAATGCTCTGCATGAAGAAATAGACCTTGAGTTTGGTTACTGTAATCTTTTAAAATAGCTTAGTGGCGTTGCATTGTGGAAAACTACTACGTCCTCTTTTTTGCTGCACAGTGAAGAGGTTTTTTTGGTGTGTGTCCCCCGCCTTTCTCTTTACGTCTCTGAACCAGATCCTAATAACTTTGTACCAGATCCTAATAACTTTGTACCTTCCTTATTCATTAGGGAATTCAAGTGACAGCTACAACTCCCTCAATGCGAGCTGTGAGATTTGAAACTGGATTGATAGAACTTGAACTCTCAAACAGACTGCAAACCAAAGCAATGCCTGGAAGTAGCAGCTACCTCAAACTGTTTGGGAAATGCCAGGTGGATTTAAATCTGGCACTAGGACAGATTGTTAAACATCAGGTTAGTGCTCAACATCTTTGCATGTGGTGTTCTTAATAGTGTGTGATTTAAAAATACATAACCAATCCAAAAGGCTGTCTTACACTGCTGATTTTTTTTTCTGATCTAGCTGTGGAGTGGGGTGTAAAGTGTGGGGGGGGGCTGGGGAGGGTGTTGGTTTTTTCAGTGGGTTTTTTTGGTTGGTTGGGTTTTTTTCAGCTTGTTTTCTTTCTCTTATAAAAGTTCAAGCATTCTGCAGCACACAGACTGAAGATGACTTTTCAGAACAATTAGCAAATCTTCATTATGAAGGCCAATGTACATGCATAAAAGATGGAAAGAGTCAAGTATAGGCTCATTTTTTTTTATGCTATTAATATCTGAGAACTTATTAGCCCTTTGGAACAGTAATGGCCTTGCTACTGGGTCAAATTGAAAATTTTCCTTGATATTGCTATTGTTTTTAGGTGAAATGAATGAAATACCAAGATCAGACATGATCCAAACTTGACTAGCCCTACATTTTGACCTAGTTTGTATTAGTTTGACGGCTGTATCTCTTGGATTCTTAAACCCACTGTTACATGGAATCACTAAATCTATGATACGACAATATTTTGTGACGCCTGGAAACAAACAAATACAAGTCTTAGAACTTGTAAATGTATTGTCAGAGTAGAGAAGCTGGATAAATAAATAGTTATTTTAGTTAATGTTTTATGATAAATAAGGAAAATAACACTGTGATCAGAATTTCATGTAAGAAAATTAAATATCCTCAAAGGAGCTTTGGCTAGAAGAGAAAAAGGGGAAAGGAGACATCTTTACTTCTTGTTGTAATTTTACATTTTGTCAAAAGCAGTAATTTGATTATTTTTTTCTGTCTCTGAACTCTTCCTTGCTGCAAAAACCCCCCACCCTTCCCATTTTTTTGAACATTTTAAGGTTTATGAAGAAGCTGGCTCAGACTTTCATCAAGTTGCCTATTTCAAGACAAGAATTGGATTAAGAAATGCCCTCCGAGAAGAAATCAGTGGCTCATCAGATAGAGAAGCTGTGCTCATTACTTTGAACAGACCAATTGTTTTTGCTCAGCCTGTGGCCTTTGATAGAGGTATTGAAGAGACAATTGTCTTCATACTGAGGAAGCTATATATTTATTTTTTTTCGGAGAGGCTTGATTGTTCCAAGTATAGTATATTTCATGTTAATCAAAATGTTAGGTAGCTGAGAAATTTAGGAGAGCTACTGCATGCCAACAGGTTAATAATTCCCAACATCAAAAATGCCATTTGCTAAGATGATTAATTTTCAGGTGGTTTGGAGGAAGTTGCTTTTGTAAGTCTTCACAAATGAATAATACTGAGAACTGCATTGCTTTCTGTATTTTAATGTGTTAACTTTGATGCTAAACGATTGGCTTTGTCCATCTTGTCTTTTGCAGCATGAGCCTCTTCACTACATCCTAAATATGTGTGTGTGTCCATTGTTGCACATTCACTGTCTTAAAGTAATGGAGAAACCATAAAAATGAAAAAAATGAACTTTATTGAGTGAATGTGCTTTTTGGTTGTTGTATGTGTTGATTTCATTTGAGCATTTCTGGTTTCTTCATAAAGCTGTGCTATTTTGGCTGAACTACAAGGCTGCGTATGATAACTGGAATGAACAGAGAATGGCTTTACATAAAGATATTCATATGGCCACAAAAGAAGTAGTAGATATGCTACCTGGAATCCAACAAACATCTGCGCAGGCTTTTGGGACCCTCTTTCTTCAGCTGACAGTCAATGACTTAGGAATTTGCCTGCCCATCACAAACACACCTCAGGTAATCAAAATGTCTGGAGCAACATGACTACTGATAGCCTGTTGAAATATCCATTTGTATGTGGTACATGGCTTTTATGTCCATAAATGTAATTTTTCATCACACCGGTGCAAAAGTCATAGGATGCTAATAATTGCACTAAGTGACATTGCTTGTAATAGAAATGGTGCTCTCATTTAGAGAAGAGCTAGGTTATGCATGTTTCAGTTAGTGTGCATGTTTTGGGGAAACACTACATATGAGCTCAGCGTTTTGGAAAGTCCTTGGAAATGTTTCAAGTGGAACATATTTTCATGAAAGCTTCCATCACAAACTCCAAGTAATCCTTTATTTTTCATATAATTATAGATAGAAAAAGAAAAATTCTCAAAACTGTTGGCTTTAACGTGATGTTCTGATGCTTTTGTTTGCTTAATTAAAACAAGGAATGAGAGTATGAATAACTATTTGAGATATATAGATCTATGCTTTTCAAACAGTCACTTTTATTTAGGTACTCAGAATGGGTTAAAGAAAGATACTTAAAATGCAGTCATTGACAAAAAGTATATCATTGTAGTACAAGGTAAGTCTAATACGTTACACAGGATGATGTATTCTTTAATGTGCTGTTAACTAGTTTCTGTATTAAAGTAATGTCTACACAGTGCATTGTGCAGTGTGTTAATGCAGCTTGTTCTGTAAGGGAACGTACGCTGCATTATGTTTCTGGAATACCTTCGAGTCTTAAGTTTAATGATGAATGGCTCGGTAATGCATTTCCAGGGTAATGCTTTGTGGTCCCTGCAGCTTCTCCTTCCCTGGCTGTGCAGTTTGCTGAGTTTCTTGACAACCAATGCAGCATGATCCAACACATTCCCCAATTTGACATTTCGCTCTGCCTGTTGATTCTTTCTTCAGATAGATAGGAAAGTACCTAAATCAGCGGGCCTAGCTTTCTTGAAAATCTCTGTGTTTATTCTCAGTTAAGAAACAACTCTGTGCAGACCTGTATTCCCTCTGTTCTTCCTTTGTTAGAAATGGCTGCAGTTATGCTTGTCTCTTCATTTATAAGGTGAAGGTGTGATCTGCACTTCTTAAGTATAAAATTGAAAATAATTACATTGCCAGTTGACAGCAGTTTAAAAAACACACGAAGCAGTGGAGCATTATTAGGATGGATAATGTTAGATGCCTTTGAGAGAAAACCTTGGATTCAGAGACTGTTCTGATGTTGAACTGGGAGTATTCTTAATGGGGATCAATTCCATAACAGGAATGAATCATTTTAATGATGGAGAAGGAAGTAGTCATAATACGTAGAAATGTAAAGGAATAACGAGGGCAATAACCTAGGAGTCGCAATGACATGACGTTTTGATTGTGAATCTTCTATCTGGCAGCTACGGACAAAACAGATGGCATTTAATGCTCTTATGTGTTACAAATGATAGTAAATTATGAAAAATACATTCTGGCTTATGAAGTCTTAAGCTGTATATAGAATAGCATGTTTACAATACTTACGCTGGATCAAAAGAAGTCTAGCTTTATAAAAGGGAATATGTGGGCTTTTTTGCAGAGAAACAAAATTACAGCCCTTCATATATGAAGGGCTGGAAAATAATCAGTCAGTCTGTGTATTTACGACTGCATAACTGTAGATATCAAAATAAGCACAAAAACCCACGTAAAAATTAAAGCTACTTTTTGTCATTGTTCAATCAACTCATCTGCAGCCCTTCTTGGAGAAAAGAATCCTGGGTTTCTGCTCTGTGGTCATGGGGCCATATGGTTCATAGCCCTTGATCATCTAGTCCTTGATCAAACATGGATTTTCTTTTCTTTTCCAGATGAGCTTGACTACTGGTACCCTAATATATTTACAATGTAGGTGTTGCATGTAGAAAACAGCAATGCAAGACATAGTACGGACAGATGCAATGCTTTTGAAACTTTCTGCAGAGAAGGAAAAATACAAGGAGATAAGAGAAGGGGATCAGTTTTCTAACAGGGAAAGATAAACAGCATTTAATGCGTGTACAATATCACTTTGACATTGCAATGACCAGTAAATTCTCTTTGTGTTTTTGTTTTCCAGTCTAACCACACTGCAGATCTTGACACTGGCTCTGCTTTAGTCCTGACTATTGAAAGCACGTTAATCACTGCGTGCTCCTCAGAGTCTTTAGTTAGCAAAGGTCATTTTAAAAACTTCTGTATCCGCTTTGCTGATGGCTTTGAGACAAGTTGGGATGACTGGAAACCAGAAATAAGAGGAGATTTAGTCATGAATGCATGTAAGTGGTTCTGATTTCATGCTGGACAATAGTTTTTCAGATATAAATCCACTTTCACCCTTTTCCATGACTTTTAAAACTGTTGAACTTTACTCAGAAAGATAAAGAAAAGACTTTAGCCTTTTGAAAGCAAAATAATATGGATCTAACGGGTTGCATTCCTTTGTTATTTTCCTTTATTAACTTTGTTGCTATATGTCTCATTGTAAACATTTAAGTTCTGTCTGAGAGATGTTGGTAGAATTGGATGCGTTGCTTTTACATAATTTCATAAGATCCCAGTAAGTTTTTAACAGTTTAATGTAGATGATTTTCATTTATGTATAAATATCTTTCATTATGGTGAAGATTCTAGAATTTATATGGAATTTTAAGTCGATATAAACTTGGATGTTACCAAGTAGATTCACTTTACTAAATAAGAGAAGTCATTCAATGGGAATTAAAACTAAACCTCCTATCCAACACCACTCATGTTTTAACTGTGGAGGGCAAGAGACTGAGATGGAATTTGGAAGGGCTGGTCTAAAGCAACTTTGACTGTCTGCCTAATGAGTGTATATGCTTCATACAGGTGTTGTGCCAGATGGTACATATGAAGTGTGTTCTAGGACAACAGGACAGGCTGCAGCAGGTAATACACTTTTTTAATAAATCAAGTCCGTTATAAATAAAGCATTCATAAAACATGAAATTTATATCCTTTAACTGTGTTGTAATTTAATTGGTGGTTTGGGTTTTTGTTTTGTTTAGTATCTTGTTTTCCTGGTAAAACTCCTCAATGTTTTTATCTGCTCCATCTTTTCAAGCTATTCCATGTTTCGAGTCACATCGGCAACACTGGTTTTAGATTTTTACCTGCAGGAAAACACACGGTGTATATGTGTTTGTTCCTTGGTTGGAGAATAGTCCTTTATAACAGCAATGTTGTCCTACTGCTTCCTGTCCTCGAGACTGCTAAATTTTCCAGTCGTCCTAATGCTGAGACTTTGCATCGTAAGCTCTCATTCCTCCCTCATCTCTTCCAGAGACCGCCTTTATTCTTCCCAAACTCCCTCTCTTCCCAGTCTGTCCTACTGAGTTGTTTGGACATTCTCCAGAGGCTTTAAAAATACCTGCCAGTCTCTGTCTTTAAAGTGAAAGAGGGTAGATTTAGATTGGGTGTAAGGAAGAAGTTCTTCACCGTGAGGGTGGTGAGGCACTGGAACAGGTTGCCCAGAGAGGTTGTGGATGCCCCATCCCTGGAAGCGTTCAAGGCCAGGTTGGATGGGGCTTTGAGCAGCCTGGTCGAGGTCTTTAAGGTCCCTTCCAACGCAAACCATTCTCTGATTCTATGATCATACCTGCTGCTTGCTGCTTCTCATCTCTTTGCCCAAACGTTGCATCTACGGTGTCTACTGTCTCCATAGTTTTGCTCATTGTCCCCTGCTTGCTTTTTGTGCTGAGACGTAAAAATGAAACACATGCTGCAACTGTTAAAAATTTACCTCACATGGAACTGTGAATGGTGAAAAACAGGATGAATCCATTTAGAAGGAAGAACAGCATCTTGTGTAGTTCTTCTTAAAGCAAGTTCTGTATTTTGATGCTGAAATGTGGCACTCATTAGAAAAATCCTGGGTAGACAGGGTATTCAGCAGGCACATTACACATCCAGCATCATTATTCAAGACTTGAAACTGTAAGTAGGTCAACATTTTTACATGCAGATAGACATCCTTTAGGTTTCTTACTGTTAGAAATCCTGTTCTGGAATATTATACTTGGCTGCAGTTGGAAGAGTGGAAGTTTGAGATGCTCTCTCCTGGTCATCAGCTTGGATGAAGAGAATGTATTTTCATTAGGTTTGTCTGTGTACATCACTTGTTAAAGAAATATCAACTTCATAGCTGTGAAGTACTTCCAGCAAGCATTTCAATTGTGGAATCTGTTTTCCTCAGAGTGGGCAGAAAAGACAGTTCTTTGTAACTGATAAACGCTGTCTTGGCTAACTAATACGTAACTCAGTATGGGGGATTTTTTAAAGAGGAAAAACTGGTTGGTTTTTGTTTTTTTTTTTTAAATACAGAAAGTAGTAGTGCTGGAACCTGGACACTGAATGTGTTATGGAAGATGTGTGGTATTGATGTCCACATGGATCCAAACATTGGCAAAAGATTGAATGCTTTAGGCAACACCCTCACAACGTTGACAGGAGAAGAAGATATTGATGATATTGCCGACCTCAACTCCGTAAACATAGCTGACCTTTCAGATGAGGATGAAGTTGACACTATGTCTCCCACTATACATGCAGTAAGTGAATCAAGCAGAATAAGTGCTACTAATTCGAAAAGGCGTGACAAAGTCTTCAGTCAAATGGAAAGATCTTAGTCTTGAGTCCAGCATGCTACTCCTTATAACTCATATAACTCTTGTTGCAAATCAAAAAAGTTTGTGTGTTAGTTTTCTAACTCTGTTTTTCAAAGGCAAGAAATCACAGATCATATTTCCACTGGTGTTATGTGGAAATACTGATCTCGATTTGAAAATACGGAGACACAATACCTAACTTCAGGTAACTGAATTGGAAAAGCTGTGGCTGTAGATAGGTTTTCTTAACAGGAGAGTAAGTTACTAACACGAGCAAATTAGAAAAAATTCTTTTTCAGTACTTCTACCCAATATGCTGCTGACCTT
The DNA here is from genome assembly GCF_900496995.4 of Aquila chrysaetos chrysaetos. Classification (NCBI taxonomy): domain Eukaryota; kingdom Metazoa; phylum Chordata; class Aves; order Accipitriformes; family Accipitridae; genus Aquila; species Aquila chrysaetos. The sequence goes on along the minus strand of NC_044004.1, from coordinate 78,140,170 downwards.
GCTTTTTGGTTTCACATAAAAACTTTTTAACAGATGTTCTTTAATGGCTATCTTAAATGTCTCTTGCCTGCCAACAGTGAAAACATTATCCCAGAACACTAATGTTCCTGTTTGTTGTTTAGAAATCAGGTGGAGGTTCATTATGTGGAGATGCACGCAAGCTAACATTTGGGCAGCGGATTGTAAATCACCTGCTGGGTTTGAGCCCCCCAAACCATCGACACTCTGTTCCTGTAGAATATCTATTGGGGTCAGCGAAGTGTGATTCTCTTCAGTCTAGCAGATCACATATGAAAGCAGGCAGATCCTGCTCATGGGGACATGTATGTAGTAGTTACAGTGTGTCTAACTGAATGATGGGGTTTGGATCACTGGAAAAAATCCAATCAGCTGCCTTTTGAGATGAAACTGATTCTTTTGCATGCACAAGCCCAAATTTTAAGGTGTGAAATTCACTTTGCCTGTTGTTAAATCATACTCATGTCCAATCTTAGATGAGGGTGTTAATTAAATGTTTATTTTAAATAGGAGATTGTTGATCATCGACGGCAGGGAGCTTCTAGTATCCAAACTGGAGAACAGCGAGGAAGAAAATTTGTGAAACGTTTAGTCGATATTAGAGAACTCAATGAGCAAGCTAAAGTTATTGATGACTTGAAGTAAGTTGGGTTTTGCTTTAACTCGCACAAAGTTTGGGAATAACAAACTGCAGCTGTCTTGTTTCTTTTCTGTTCTTATCACATATCTTGTGGCATTGTGGTGGTCAAGTGGAAATTGTGGTCTCTATTTAAAAATAAAAAATTGTCCTTTTGGATTCTGTAAGAAGAAACTATATATGCAAGTATTCTCTCAGATTTCTCAAGTTCTTCCCCAAGTGTCAAATTAGTCTATATTTTTTCTGGTTCTGCATTACAGTGGCTGATTATAATCAATTTCCTATTGATTCAAAATTGTAATTTCATCTTGATTTTATTATCATGGTGATTACTTTAACAAAATATATTACTTTGTAACTGTAATAAGCTTAGTCTCATTCACTGGAAGAAAAATAATAATATTTAAATCAACTATTTTTGCATCTTGTAGGTGATATTTTAAAAATAAATCTCTATGCTGTGCTTGAGAAAACCCTGAAGAAAGAATTATTTCACATTTCATAAATTTCATCTGAACTTCTGTGAATTTTATTAATAATTTTTTGCAGTCATGGTCTGTTAGGCTTGCTTTTTTTTTTTTTTTTTTTTTTTTTTTAGCCTTCCCTAAGACAGACTTACTATAAATGAATCTGTCTGGGATGGGAATACAGAGCTTGATAATTATGTGTTAAATAATGACGAGGAGACATGTTTTACTGCTTGTACTTGGAATAAAATTGCTGTCACCATTCAGAGGGCAATTGTATCTGAACTTTGGAGTTTAGGTTAAATGTTTCTTCTGATACGAGTTCAAGAATCAAAATTATATATTGTGCCTGCCTTTTCTCAGTTTGAGCACTTCAGTAAACTGTGATTCTTTCAAAATAGTAGTTGCTTTACCGAGTTTTTAAAATTATTTAGCCATGTGTTTTTTCTGCAGAAGGTAATCTGCTACAGAAGGCTGTCGTTGGTGTGCCAAGGCTTTGGACTGTTACAGCGGGATGATTTTTCTTCATGCTGCTGGGGATTTGCAGATTTGCTCATTGTATTTGTTTTTAATTAAACAGCTGTCATGTGATTTGAAAGTGTATAGGAGGTCCTTAATCTAGTTGTTACAGCTAGGGCTTTCTGAAACAAGAGAGTTGCTGCATAGCCATTCTTACTCTCCACCTTAGATAGCATCATGGTAGCACTGTTGTTTGGGGGTCTCCTTGCACCCTAGTTTGTTCTACATCCTCTCTCTGCTCTGCTAAGTCACTTGGAGACAGAAACCTTGATATCAAAGAGTCCTCTTAAGGACAAAGTATTATGCCTGACAAAAAGTTGTAGCATGTAATAAGGGTAAATTTTCTGCAGCTATATTTGGCACTGGTCATAAGTAACTACTGAAAAAAATGAGAAAAAGGGATAATTCCCAGGGAAGGTAGAACATCATTGCAACACAGATTTTGAAATGCTGAAAATAACATCACCTATTTGTAAGATAACTCAACCATGATTTATCTGCAGAAAATTAGGTGCGAGTGAAGGAACTATAAATCAAGAAATTCAGCGCTATCAGCAGCTCGAGTCGGTGGCCGTGAATGATATCCGCCGAGACGTTCGTAAAAAGCTACGTAGATCCAGTATGAGGGTGAGCAGTATTAAGTAGCTTTAAAAATACGATAGCACTTGCGTTGCGTATCTTTTCGGCATGTTGATTAAAGGAAAGAAAATGTTAGTAATGGAAAAGGAGGGTTAAGAATATCAGATAGTTCGGCAACCCCTTTACCTTTAGGAGGGGGTGGGGAAAGGTTTTTCTCCCTTGTAATAATGGTGATAAGAAAATTGAAATTTCACAGATACTGTAATGTAAATGGGTTTATTAGCACACTAACAAGAAATAGTCAGAAAACGTCCTTTACTCCTCGTATCAGATTTTAAAATGATTCCTTAGTGGACTGATGAATGCAGATGCAGAGGCAAGCATGTTAACTGCCTGGGCAAATGATAGATATCTATTGTATTCCACTTGGCATGTGTGCTTTCTATATGTGTGTTCTACATATAAATAAACAGTATATTTGCAGAGTTAGGTGATGTAAAAATAAAAACAAGCTACTAGGCGTAGACGCTAGAAGAAACTGGGCAAAAAACAAGCAGTGTTGCTGGTAATCCACAAATATATGTGGCTTGTTGTTCCAGACCCTGATAACAAACCTGGCAAAACATTATTTTCAGTGAGTCCTAGTGCATGAGCTTTAAGTATGATGCTTCATTAATAAGAAAAGATCTTTCAAATAGTAATCTGTTTGCAGCTTTTTCTCAGGTTCTCTCATTTTAGCTCATGTTCTTCTGTTACTGTGGTGGTAACTAGGAAGGATGTCTGTCAAAGTGGTCAGATTATTAGCTTTGTGTATACTTTTCTCCTGGCAAAGGGACATTACCAATTCCAGCAAGTATGAAAAGCGAACATGTTTCCAGAGGCAAGATGAAGATGCTGGCAAATGCTGATAAGAGATGTATTTTAGCTATTATGGAACAAAAAAAATCTTTTTACTTTCCTGGCACACGTGTACAAAATAGTATTTTAGCTTGCCAGAGTTTTTATCTGTGTTCTCAGTTGTTGCATTTAAATATTATTTTTGGTTTAGGCTGCCTCCTTGAAAGACAAATGGGGTCTCAGCTACAAACCCAGCTACAGCCGATCTAAGAGTATTTCAGCATCAGGAAGACCACCTCTGAAGAGAATGGACAGAACAAGGTAAGCTTCTGGGAATTTGAGATCTGTGATAGCAACAACAGCATATGTAACAGAGGGAACACTGGACTTCGGCCATAAGAGTCCTTTTACTATAGGCAGTGGCTATATGTGGTGGAACTGGATAGGAGAAGGTGGTTTTGGAAGACGGGCATGTTCGAAAGAGCAACTCTTCACCTTTTTTTGAAACAACTTTTTTGACAGACTTAGTAGCATGTCAAATGAGGAGAAGTTTCCACTTCTGCAACAACTTAGGGTTTTCTACAGAATCCTGCTTTCAAGACATACTGAAGAAAAGTATATAAGGAAAAATGGCATAGTGTAATCATTTTGGTTTCTACACTTCATTTGCAATCATCTGCCTTAAGGGCTGTTGTAATGAGAAGAAGAAAGGGAGATTTTTTTTTTGTGAATGATGATTTTTTTAATCTCTTCACCTATATAATGTGTATTGGTTTTGTTTCATCGTTTAATGGCTGCTGAACAAACTGTAGTTGTATAATGATGCCTCCTAGTAAAGCGTTTGCTTTGGTTTTAGAATACATGTGTTTGAGTCTATTGCTCCTGTAGATCCAGCTGAAGCATTCGAAGTTTGGAATTAAAAATGTGCTGCATTATTATGTATTAAATATAAAAGATTTGAAAATTAAAAAGGTGGAGAGGAGTGTCTGGACTTTTTTCTATGAGAATAGAAATTCTTAATAGAAATTTGCTTCAACTTTGAATACTTCTGTAGAAGTGAATGGAAATTTATAAATAATCCAGATGTGAAAATATCAGACAGCAGATATTCCAGCATAAAGACAGCTTTATAAGTAGTCCAAAAAGAATTTTTCAAGGCCCTTGGAAAGGAATCTTTCTTCTGAATTAATTAGCATTTTTGATAATTAAAGCAGAGCAAGTGTCGAAGGCATGAAGGTTCTAGTTCAAGATCTGTCAGATGAAAACCACCTTCATTTTACCTTTTCACAAGGTTATCTCAAGAGAACCAGAAACTGTATGGAAAAGATAATGGGGCTTTTCTGTTGCTCTATAAGAAACACAAAGTTCTGAAAAACTTAATGACTACTTTGGTTCTGAAAGAAAAGTAGTATGCATATACTGTAAGGCCAAATAATTCATTTCAGTTGCATCAGAGAATACATTATGTGCCAACTTGCTTTATGTCCCATGTGGTAGATCATGAATTTCTATATTCTATAATTTCTGCTTGTTGGCTCAGGATTCAGAAACTTGCATAGAGAAATCAGCAGTGATTGGCTAGCGATAGACTACTGACCAAGTACGTGTAGCTTCTTTCTCTTTCCTTCTCCCCCTCCTTTTTTGCTTTTCATGTACCTTAAATGCTTCAATTATGATTTCATACTTTCTTCCATAACAAAATCATAAGTACTGACTGTACTTTTTTTATTGCCTTACATTTGCGTAGTTAAATGTTTGTATGAACATAAAATCCTGTAGTAAAACTCAACAAGCTGTTGTGTTTTGTTTTTACTTATAGCTCTCGACTAGGAGACAGTGAAGACCTCCCAGATATCCGTGTAGATGCTGCATCTCCCGGGCCAAGAGTAACTTTCAACATACAGGATTCTGTAAGAATTACTTTATATGCCATATAATTATATTTCCTGTGCCATTTGGTCACCAGTTCACGAGATAGGTATACCTAGGCAGACCTGAATTGCTTGTATGGTTTTGTGTGTCTATTTCTGTTAGTGTGTGCCTCAAATTATGGATGTGTTTTCAGAAGATAGATTTGTTTTGATAGAAGACAGATGTGTTTTGGTTTCTTAACACAGAAATTAACTGAATCATTAGAGAAAATATTTGAAAATCGTACTTTTTTAGGCTGATGCAGTAGTAATACAATTGGTTTGGAATTTCTATCTTAAGTGTGAAAAAAATCATCTAGTATTTTTTGTGCTTGAATATGTTTAGAGTTTTGGAAATGGGTATTAGTTACTTAGCTGTAGCCCTACAGGTATATCCTTCTGTGTGCTTGAAATGGATTGTTGAATCTTCGGTTTTGTTTGTTGCTACATTTTCTCATTTTTAAAATGTTCCTATTATGTTGGTTTTGCATGGCTGAGATCATTGTAATTGTTTTAATTTATATATTTTTTTCACTTCTAATTAAGTTGAATAAAACAGCTTTGGGGATTGCACAACAATCCAGCTGTCCAGGGGAAGGGTATTTTCAGGTATTTCTGAGAAGAAACAAGTATTCTTTGCCAGCAAACTAATTTATCTCACAGGGAGCTGCTTTTCAGTGTTTCATCTCTTTTGCACTCTGCTAAACAGAATGTATACCAAATTTGAAAACATTTAAATTTAAATATGTAAGCAGAATGTTATTGATTGTTGATGAACTTTCTAGAGTGTTTCTACACCCTTATGTAGACCTAGAACTTGCTAGTTTCTGTAAAATGAATTATTGGAATTTTGTTTGTATATTTATGAAGACTGATCAAGGCTGATGTAAAGAGACTTAAGTCTGGCCTTGAAAGGTGCTTTAGAAGAGGATTTTAGTGTGTGTGCCTTTGTCTGTTACATTGCGTTCCAACACTGCAGGCATCAACACCAGTACAAAATAATTGCTAGGTGGGATGACATTTTCTCACACTCTTATTTTTTGCAATTCCTGTATTTAATGTGGAATAAGATATTTTCAAATAGTAGTGAGTAGGGAATGTGCCAAAACTTCATACCCAGAGAACAAATGGTGGAGTTCAACTGCTTTAAAAAACATGTTTAGGGAAAATAGTAAAGACTTTTTTTTTTTTTTTTTTCCCTTAAAAAAACCCAAAAAACATCAAAACCAAAAAAACCCCGAACAAATCCACAAAAGCAAAACCAAACCAAACAAACAAGAAACCAAACTCAGGATATAGTAACGTACTTTTTCTCCCTTCCAACTCGCCTCATGCTCCCAGGAAATAAATTCCTATTTCTGAGAGAGAGGTGGAAATGAAACGTAGAAATGTGCTTTACACATTTAAATACATTCACATTTAAAAGCTATCCTACCTGTTGTTGTTGTTGTTGTTGTTGTTCTGTAGTAGCCCAGTTAGCTTAAGTTTTGTTGCCATAGCAAAATACTACCAAACGCTTAGATGTATCGAATGTTGAATATTAAAAAAAGAAAAAAAATCTTACTGACATTATAATGCCATTTCCTCAGCAGAGTTCTAATTTGAATTTGCAGACGACGACTGTGTAGCTCTATAGTAACACTGCGTAGGTAGTGCTGGTGTTAAACTAACACTTCTAGATATTTTTCACAGGCATTTTAAGAAGTTAATGTTCAAAAATTGCTTGCGTGGTGATTGTGGCATGCTTTATGTGAGAAACAGGAGGCCTATATTGGAAATTTGGCCTGAAGTTCGTTTTGTGTTAAAGCACGTGTGCCCAAGAGCGCAGCCCAGAACTGCAAACCGGTGCCGTACATTCTGTGTTAGCGTTCTGCATGTACGCCTCACTAACTTTCCTGGGTGCTTCACCCCTCGACAAGGGTCATGATGATTTTTGCTGCCTTTTGTTCTTTTCTTTCAAAATATTTCCTAAATTTAAATCAAATGTTTCCATTCCTTCCGACCTTGTGAATTGGTCAGAGCATGATACGTATTTAGCTAACAGATTGAGCTCAATCACTAGCCAATGGCAAACGCCTCCCCACCAAGCTTTCATTTCTTTCTTTTTCATAATCTGCCTTGCAATTTCTACACCTGCTGAATCTGTATTATGAGGAACTTGGGAATCAGAGTTTCTCATAGCACTCTTGCTTTTTTATTTCCAGAGCTATCTAATGCATTCTCGATGGAAATGATATCTGTGGAAATTTAATATCTTTTTGTCTTTTTATAATCAGTTTCCAGAGGAGACAGAAATGGACCTTTTGTCTGTAACTATTGATGGTCCCTCCCATTACTCATCTACTAGTGAAGGCTCATGCTCAGTGTTTGGTTCACCCAAAACTCCAGTAGTCTTCTCACCCGGCATTCCCTTCCAGCCTGAAGAAGGACGCCGGGATGACAGCTTATCATCAAGCAGTGAGGACTCTGAGAAGGAGGATGACCATGAAAGAGAGAGGACGTATTTTTATAGGAAACCACCGTAAGTAACGGTCCTAAGGAAGAACACAGAAATTAAGAAAATACACTTGAAATATTGACTTTAAAGCTACAAAATCTGTTACTGATGAAGGCAGAGGTGACTGTGAGAGAAGGAGGAATTCTGATCTGAAAAGGAGACAACTGTTAGAAATTTCAGAGCTTGGAACACAACAAAAGAACTTGGAAAGTGAGGTTTTTGAGGCATGGGGCAGGTTTTAGTGGGACCAGATGACAGATTTGTCAAATACAGCATAACTTTTAGTTTTATACAGCGGTTATACCTCCACAAAGTGTGTGTAATAATGTAAACATTTACAAATATGAAAATTATTGTATATATCTTTTCGTTCCTTTTCTTGATTGGCAATTTAAGAAAGGCTAAGTTCTTTGTAGTACCCTGTACTAAGAAAGGATACTTAGTAATGTGCTAATGGAAGGTGGATCACTGTATTGCTGTGTATCAGATCAGGCCTTTTCCAGAAGAGTTCTTAAAAGATTAGATACTGCGTGTGGACACAGTCTAAGAATGCCTCCTACTGTCGGTTCAGGTAAATGTCATGCTAATATCTAATCCACAATTGTGCCTGCGCAGGAGTACCTCTCGCAAGAAAGCCACAGGCTTCGCTGCTGTCCACCAGCTGTTCACTGAGCGCTGGCCAACAACACCTACCAACAGAAGTATGACTGGCACAACCACGGAGAGAAATATTGACTTTGAACTCGATATCAGGGTTGAAATTGATTGTGGAAAATGTGTACTGCACCCTACAATGCTTCAGCAAGAACACGATGACATTAGTTTACGAAGGTAAGAAACGTGTTCCATAGTCACCTTATGAAGAACAGGGTATGAGTATTTTATTCTGCTTTAGCTGTTAAGTCTGTCTGATATTTCTATCACTTAAGTTATGACCATATGTGCAATAAGTAATGACTCTTAAGCACTGACCTGTTTGAAAAGCATAGAAAATGTGTGCATTAGTTACCATCACTTTATTCATAGTAATTATCACTACTTTATAGCATCACCCTAAGTTGCAATTGTTATGGCCGAGTATGGCATGGGCAGTTGCATTTGTTGACCAAGAATCAGCATATGCCTCTCTCCTGTTTTTATTTTTTAAATCATGCTTTATCTTTCATAAACAAAACGTTAGGCTTTCAAAGCACTTGGATATTTTTTTTTTGTTGTTGTCAGCTTCCAAAGAAGTAACTTTACAACTTAGTAAATCAAAGCACTTGGATTTTTTTTTTTTTGTCAGCTTCCAAAGAAGTAACTTTATGACTTAGTAAATCCACATAATGGTTTGACTAATAGTGGGGCTGCTAGTGTATTTTCTCATGATCTCTGAGGGCTCCCATTATTTTCTGAGTGTATTATGTATCTTAATGAAATGCATTTTTTTTTTAATTATCTGACGCAAAACGAGTGCTTTACATCTGATCTTAATGAGGTTTTATCTCATTCTCAGTCTTTAAATTCTCCTTTTTTCACATGTATGTGATTGGGGATCTAATGGCAGCTTTACATTACTTTAAAAATGCAATATGTTATTAATATGTGGTGAATTTTAAGAAACTTGTCAACAAAAATAATTTTTTAGTAGTATAGTGTAAGGAAATGAGATTTACTTGTTTTAACTCTAATTGTTAGAAACGGGAACGAATGAGAAATACTTTTTCTTACTGAGAGGTATACATAGGAGATCTGTAATTAGAAAGCAATTTGGTTTCTGTCTTTCCAATACACTTTTTTCTAAGAACTGATACAGAAGGAAAAAAGAATCTCTTCAGAATTTATATGAAGACAGGCTTTACAGCAGAGAAGGAAAATTGATAAGTGTTTTCTGCATATCAAAGAGTTTTCACAGATCATGTTGGGTAATGTAGATGAACTCGACTGTAAGAGTACAGAGCATTGGAAGGTGTTTCTCTAATGACATAACAATAATTTTGTAGATTTTATTGCCTGAAATAATCTCATAATGAAAATGGCGAAACCAGAGTGGACAGACAGAAAGAGAGTAGGGATTACAGAAAATAAACAGTAAAGCAGAGATTGAAATGCTTCCTTATATAGTTAATACTATGAATTTTAGACAGGCTTTTTAATACTAGAAAATATACTCTTATTAATAAGAGTATTAAGCTTGCTTTAATAACATGCAGTGTATTTATTTTAGGAGCTATGATCGGAGTTCCAGAAGTTTGGATCAAGAGTCTCCTTCAAAAAAGAAGAAATTTCAAACTAATTATGCATCTACTACTCACTTACTTGCTGGCAAGAAAGTGCCATCATCTCTACAGACAAAATCTAGTGATGTGGAAACAACAGTGTTTTATATTCCTGGGGTGGATGTAAAGGTAAAAGGAGGGTATAACTTAGCAGGGAAGCACTTGCTCTTTCTCTCTGCTCAAGTAGGGTTGCAGAGCAAATACATTGTTACACTTTGTGCAACTTCATATATTCAGAGCGCCTCTGCAAAATCTTTTTTTGGTTGTGTAGATACTGCTAAAATAAGAATAACGATTTCTGTAATACTACACTGAAAACTGATAGATGCTTTTACCCTCGTTTTCTTGGGTGGGGAAACAGAAAATCTTCTATATACCATCAGAAATAGAACTATGTCAAATGACGCTCCATAACAAACAGTGTATGTGATATTACATAATTGTATGCCCTTTTTAAATAAAGGAAGATCCGTTCACTTTTGGTAATTCATGGGAAGGGCAGCTTAGTAGTTGGCCCACTAAAACATAAAGCTCTCTTACTATGTCTTCTGTGTTGCTTACTATAGCAGTCAGAGTCTTGGTATAGAAACTATTTTTTTAAGACAGTGTTCTCTCAAACACCGTCTAACTGTACACTCCCTTGTTTTTTAATCATTGTTTCTATATCCTAGTAAGAAAGGGTCACAACAGAAATGTTCTTGTATTTGTGATTTGAAATCCTGTGGAGTAAGAACAGGAAAAATAGGTCACTGCTGCATGGAAACTTCGTTCAGTTCAGTTGAGGCAATGCCATAAATCAAATGCTCTTCACCTGAAACAGCCTGGCTTTTTTAGTATTTCGATGTGGAAGGGCTATATGTGTCCGTTTTCTAGTATTCCAGGCTATCCTCAGGGATAACAGTTATGCCTCAGGTCCTGCCCGTTGCTTTTAGTCAAATTTAGGAATAACTAAACATTCTCTACAGCTTTTGTTATGTTCTATATTTTCATTGATAGTGTATTATGCACATAGAGGAGGTGTGAACTCTTGGAATATTTTATTATTTTTATTTTTTAGGCAACTTTCTGTATGCCGATGTTTAGTAGTAGAATAGTTCCACCATGCACTAAGACAGAAAGCAAGCTATGTGGACAGGAACAAATAGTTGGTGGCACAGGATGTGTACGATGTAACAAAGCGAGGAGCAAGCTTTAGGCATTGTTCCTAAAAAGTTCATTTCCTCTGTTTCTCTGTGTTTGCTTGATATTTTTTTTAATAGTTTATTAATTAATCTATTTTTTTTTTGTACAAAGATTTCAGATCTTTATGTGCACCAGCTATATCTGTAGAACATGAGTTGGAATGTAACGTATCTTAAAATGGTATTTTTGTAAATAGTGAAAAAATAAATATTTCTGAAGGGAAGGAGTGACACCAAACTGCTGTATGGAAATTGACCTACTTGTATGAAGTAAATTGATCTTTCTTTGCTTTCCAGTTGCACTACAACTCTAAGACTTTAAAGACTGAATCGCCAAATACTTCTCGAGGATCCTCTTTGCCAAGAACCCTTTCCAAAGAGTCCAAGCTGTATGGTATGAAAGATACTGCCACATCTCCTCCTTTATCTAGCACTATCCACAGCAAGACTAACACCTTACTTCCTCCCCAACCCCCACCCATCCCATCAGGTACTTAGAGACAATAACCTTCTAAAACTATCATGGATATATATCTTTCCTTCATGTAATCTACTAGCTTTAGATCTGTCTGCACATTACCTGAAGCACTGGATTTATCAAGTCTTAATTTTGGCTGCAGAAACCTGATCCCAGAAGCATGACTGCAGTTCATAAAGCTGCATTTTTAGAAATCTCTTGCCAAACCCGTCTCAGTAATATTTCTGTCATAAGTCACCATATCCCAGTGATGAGCTGCATTCTCCTGTTTTCATTTAACAAAATAATGCTTATTACTGGAAAGCATTAAGTATCTGTACAAAAAGTGAATGCTGACTGCTTTATTCTTCATAATTCAAGGAAAAAAAAATTCAGATGAATCCTTGCTTCCATACATTACACTATTCAAAGAATACTTTCAGCTTTTAAGTGCTTTCTGCTGCACAAGTAATGTGTAAATTATTGCTTTCTGGAACTGGGTTATTTCTTGTAGTACCAAAGCAGCTGTTTAGATGTATTTGTATTAATCAAAATACCAGACAAGTGTCCTCAACTGTTGCAGGCACTTAAATAACCATGATTTGGAGTAACATGAGTTCTAGTACTTAAAGTTTTGTTTTATCGCCAATGATTCCTGTTTTTAAGCAGGAGTCCATTGTTACATCATGTCAGATCTAGAGGTATGTAGATTGCACCTCCACACCTCCAACTTCTGAGACATTCACTCTTCTCTTCTTTGGCATTTGAATATCAGTTTAAAAACAAAGCCAACATTTTGTCAAAATTTGATGAGCAGGCAAAATTAATAACTGAAAAAAGTTGTGTGGATGGGTTGTTTGTTTTTGTTGGTTTTTTTGGTTTTGTTTTTTTGTTTTTTTTTTTAATAAAAGCAGCAGAGATGCTGGAAGAGAACAGTGAAATGGGGACACCTTCCTCAGTTATCTGTGCTGTTGAGCCATTAGCTCTTACGCCTTTAAGTGTCCATCCTCTTTATGATTACTGAATATTGTGTAATCTTGTTTTATACTGCTTTTTTTCAATTTTGTTCTGTATTGTCCTATCCTCTTTCCAATCATTGCCTTTTAATTTTTACCATGTCATGTACAGTTACTGAGTCTTGTTGGTTTTATGTCTAAGTTCTACATTTGGTGGGGACTTAGGGAAATTGCACTTGTATGATGATATAAATGTCTCCCAAAACTAGGGATTGCAATTACTGCATTTCTTTATGCCTTGTATTTTTATAAATATTTATTAGTTCTGAATTGGTTTGAAACATTTTTATTGTTATCTGTATTATTTTTTTTATAATACTTTTTCTCTGGAATGGAAACCACCTTGTTTTATTGTCTTTGGTCTCCAGTAAGAGCAAGATAGGACAGTCTAGTCAGAGGCACTAGACAGAATAGTTTGCACAGAATGAAAATTCAGTGCTTGTTTTTTTTAGCAAATAAAAGGATTTTTAAGCTCTGTTTTAGTTTTTAAGTTAATGTTTATATTTTTATTGGAGAACTTAAAATCAATATCTACATTTATCTCCATTCTAATATCTGTATTTCATAGAGAAAGTAATTGAGCTGGTACTAATACTTTCTGTGCATATTTATATTTTGGTGAGCATGCATCCACATGCCAGCCTCTTCCACAGAATTAGAAGAAAACAGTCTTTTTATTAGTTTATACTCTAGCTAGCTCCAAGCTCTTAAAAATGCTCGTTTAGAATCTTTAGTTATTCTTTGCATTAATATAGTAGGACTTGTCATTTACAGTTTTACTTTTTTGATGTATTTTCTCAGTTTAAACTGACATTCTTCCCAGGCTCATGTATTTGTTTTTTCCTAATTCCACTTTCATTTCCAGTCAGCTGTGGTTACTTTGCATTGTGTATTTGGAGAAGAATTTTGTGTGTCTGACTTCAGTGCTTTTTTCTAAAAAGCAAAGTGGTGACAATGATGTAAGAGTGCTTCGTCAAGAACACGTGCAATGGAATTACGATCAAGCGTGACAGACTAATAGTTGGTTTTGCACAGTTTCTTGGTGAAAACTTATGGCTTAATTTTTTCTAACTGATCTGATTTATGCCTTTTCAGATGATGATACAGAGAATTAGAGGAAACCGCTGTTAGTTATGAATTACCTTCTAATGTTTATCAGTTACTGTTGAGTGGTATTACATTAGACAAATTTATCTTCTAAATGTTGCAGCCAAAGGGAAAGGAAGTGGTGGAGTGAAAACCGCTAAACTGTATGCATGGGTTGCGCTCCAGTCGTTGCCAGAGGAAATGGTGATTAGCCCATGCTTACTGGACTTTCTAGAGAAAGCTCTTGAAACCATTCCAATTACACCCATTGAAAGAAATTACACAGGTAAGTTGCGTATTTGTATTCTAGTACTCTAGCCTTTTTCTTTTTTGTCTTCTGGTAGCATTGAGCTGCTCTTCCCTTTAAATTCCACTTTCTAATGAGTTTTTGTACTTGTTAAAAGCTGTTAGTTCACAGGATGAAGATATGGGACAGTTCGATATACAAGATCCCTTAGAAGAATCCACAACATCGTTAGTATCATCCTCGACATCGGCATATTCATCCTTCCCTGTAGATGTGGTGGTTTATGTACGAGTTCAGGTGAGGTTTTAACTCAACATTCAGCATAGTAAGTAACTTCAGTCACAGTCTTTGAGACAATCCATGCTTCTAAGTCTGCATTTTAAAATAAAAAAAAAATGAACAATATTTTGAAGTGTCCTTTCTGAGATATTAATGCCTAGTGTGATGATAAAATAGGCCTTATTTCAGCAGTTCTGACATATCTTGGTCCCATGGAGACCACAGAAATGAGCTATTTTGAGAAGTCACAAAAGCTCTCAGCTTTTTTAATCATTACTACTTTACTAGTCTCTTTTGGAGGTTTTTTTTTAAATTATCTTTCATGACTAGTATTTCTATCCATTGTTTATAGGTACCATTACAAAACAAAAATAATAATTAAAGGTTTTCTCAGTTTATATGGAAAATGTAGGAATGTACAGTTATCATCTACAAGACATTATTCATACTGCTTAATATTTGACGTGTCTGGGCTTTTTATACGTGTAAGAGAGAAAAGTGCTACCGCAGAGTGATTCAGAGCATTCGAGCTTGATCTGAGCATTGCTATTACATTTTTCCTGGTATAAATTTGATTATGTTCCCAAATTGAACAACATATTCTAACGGATGGGGTTTTTTTAAATGCCTGTGAAAATTAACCACAACAATCTGTAGCCTCTCTCAGCTTTTACTTGCAAACTCATCTGGCCAAGAATATGTTGAGGGGAGCTGAGGCTTTTGGCATCACCTCAAGTGATTCTGTGTAGTTCTCACATGAGATGAGCTATGAATGGGCTTGGGGAGGAGGAAGAGAGGGGGATGTACATGTCTTCTGCTGCATCCAGGCTTCCTGTGTCTAAGTTTTCCAAAAACTGATCCAAATAATAGACCTGGTGTTGGAGGGATTGCCTGAAATTAATGTATCTATATCCATTTGTATACAGTCATCTTAGTAATTCTAAAAACCAGTCTGAAAAGGCTGTAATTTGCTTAGATTTAAAAAATAAATAAATAGCACTTTATAAGCCAAATTTGGGATGTTTTTAGTATTTCGTATTTGTTCATTGAATGCTTTATTTTCTTTCTGTCTTTCAGCCCTCTCAAATCAAGTTCAGTTGCTTGCCGGTATCAAGAGTTGAATGTATGCTGAAGTTGCCTTCCCTGGATCTTGTTTTCTCTTCAAACCGTGGAGAACTGGAAACATTAGGCACAACGTACCCATCAGAAAATGTGTCAATTGGTGGCAATACTTCACAGAGTGGCTCGAAGAATTCAGTTAGTAAATCTGGAGCACCAGGTAATATGTATATGAATGTTTATACTATATACAGCTTGTAGCATAAATAAATACAATGTTCTGTTGTCTAAAATCAGAGCAGAAGGTAAGCTTTTACACACCTTAAGGCTAGACATTTATGTATTAGTGAGTTCAGTAGGATTTCTTCATGTTGTATCAGTTTCCTGTAAAAGCTTGCACAGATAGAGTATATTGGAGTCTTTTCTTGCATTGGTTAAGCAAGTTGAGTTATCTCTTACAGAAGGCTAGTATCAAGACATAAAATATTTAAGCTGCATTGCTGCTACAAGGGCATAATTTGATGTGCGTTTGGTCTGTTTAATATTGCTGTTATATTTCACGTTTGAAAATGCTTTCATACTAAAACTAACTTTTGCAAAAAAAAAAATTTGTCTTCAGGTTCATCACCTGGACTAGGCAGCCCTCTTGGCAGAACACGGCACAGCAGCAGTCAGTCAGACTTGACTACTTCTAGTAGCAGCTCTTCAGGCCTGAGCTTTACTGCCTGCATGTCTGACTTTTCCCTTTACGTGTTCCATCCATATGGAGCTGGAAAACAAAAATCTGCTGTCACTGCTCTAACCCCTGGATCAGGAGCTTTAGGTACAGAACAAGTTTTTGTTTGCTTTAATGAACATCGTTCAAGTTTGGCATGGTTTTCTGAACTGAAGATTTGAAAAGGTCACAGAAGATTAAACTTTTTCCTTTCTATTTCTAGGTAATGTGGATGAGGAACCAACTTCGGTCACTGGCCGGAAGGATTCTTTGAGCATTAACCTTGAGTTTGTGAAAGTCAGCCTGTCACGAATAAGGCGTTCAGGAGGTTCCTCCTTTTTTGAGAGTCAGTCTGCAAGCAAAGCTACCAGCAAGATAGATACTACATTGATAAACATATCTGGTAAATGCTTGTTTCATTTTAATTCCATCTGTTCAGCTAATCAGAGAACTGCTGTTCCAGTGACAGACTTTACTCGCAGCAGCTTTTGTACATGTTATATGAGAGCCATCTACTTGTAGTGTGTAGTAAAATTTTTGCTTTTTTGAGTGAAGTAGGGATTGATACATTCAATTTTAATGGTACTTGGAGTACCTATTTGCAGATGCACCTTTTTTAGCCTCTTGATTCATTTAATATAACTAAATGGGCTTGCTCAAACACGTCCCGGACACCAGTCTGTGTGACTTAATGTGACCATTGAATGTTTCGAGATTGTACTGGCTGTGGCTAGGATGGAGTTAGCTTTCTTCATAGCCGCCCATATGGTGCTGTGCTTTGAATTTGTGGCTGAAACAGTATTGATAACACCAATGTTTTGGCTACTGCTGAACAGTGCTTGCACAGCCTTAAGGCCTTCTCTCTTTCCCACTCTGCCCAGGAGGGGAAACAGCTAGGACAGCTGACCCAAACTGATCAAAGGGGTATTCCGTAGCATATGAGGTTGTGCTTAGTAATAAAAGTTCAGGGAAAGGAGGAGGAAGGGGAGGATATTGGTGGTTATGGCATTTGTTTTCCCAAGCAGCTGTTAGGTGTGCTGAGGCCCTGCTTTCCAGCAAATAGCTAAACATCTGCCTGCCAATGGGCAGTGAATTCAAGCAGTGAATAATTTTTGTTTCTTCGCTTGCATGCACAGCTTATGCTTTCCCTGTTAAACTGTTGGTACCTCAATCCACAAGTCTCCTTGCCTTCCTTCTGTTTTCTCCCTTTCCCACAGGAGATTGGAGTGATTGAGCAGCTCGGTGGGCATTTGGCTGTTAGCTGTGGCCATCCTACCACAGAGATAAAGCCTAAATTGTTTGTGTTCAGTCAGCTTCAAGTTACATGTCATTTTAATTGTACTGCAGATATTTGTCAGGTATTATCAGAAGGAAGTGATTTCAAGTCATTATTTAGGAGTAATCTTAGTATGTCAACTTTATTATATGGTTTTAGCACACAAAAGAGGATGGTCGTTTTCCACCTAACGGCACAAGGTATATTTTTCTTCAGATCTAAAATCCCATAGTATACACTAGCTTTGTACCTAAGAGACAAGAGTCTTTGAACAGTATTGTTTGTTGAGCAATATCTATGCCCTTCATTTTTTAACCCTGTTTTTTGAGAACCCCAAAAGTCTGTATGACTGCAGTGCAATAATACATGACTGTATAAACGGCAATGAGATGGAACATGTAATGCTAATCTGTTCTCACTTACATAATTTGTTTCAATGACAAACTCGGTAGCTTGGTTAGCTTTTAAATATTTTTATATTAGCTACACCAGTAGTTCTTGTTTCCCACCCAAAAAATCAAGAAAAACTTCTTCCCAAAATACTTCATTTATTCCTCACTGTCACGCATCATTAGAGTTAAAATAGTGGTTTTGAAATCCTCAAACTCTAAATATGCCATTTCACTTTGTTGTGGCCATTGCGGATCTGTTTTACTACTGGTGATCAAAAAGAGTGATGATCATCCAAAAGTGTATATTTCTTAGAGCAATCAGTTGAAGGGACTACAGATCACTAAGAAAAAGTGTACGATGAGGGTTGGGCTTTGGGCTGGGTTTCTTTTCAGCTTGTTTGGTAGAATTCTGCTGTGTTTTCTCAGTGTGTTACGCTGCACTAACTTGCTTGCTAAAGCTAGAAAGCAATCGCAGTATGCCCACAGTGTCTGTGTAGTATAGCTTCAATAAGTCTCCGCATACAGGAGTGAGCAACAAGGGAATGAACTTCAGCGGGCCACCCGGTGCCCTGGTGTGAATGCTCTTTTATGTCACTGTCCCATCAGAACAGAAAGATGAACAAACTCAGATTCTCATTGCTGATTCATCTCTTAATACATTTTATAACAGAGATAAACTAGTATAATAATAGAACTTTATGTTAAATTTATTCCCAAAGTTGGTTAAGCTTTCAGTTGGACCTAGTTTGGTAAACACGAACAATGCCTCTTCATAGTCCTCTCTTCAGAAACAGGTATTTCACAGATCTCTTTTGTTACCTGAATAGGATAAAATATTTTACACTCACCCTTTTTTCCTTTTTTTTTTTAAATGAAAACTAGAAATAGTCTAGTTTTCACACCATCTCCCTTGGGGCGGGGGGGGGTGGAATCAAAATGGATTATGTAGCACAATTAAATGTGGTATTAAATC